>NC_068386.1:6370858-6723358 GCF_023724105.1 Carassius gibelio | reverse complement strand
CATATCCTAGTACATCCCTACATCTCATTCTATTCCATTCCTATTATATCTATATCACAACTGTACATACAATATATTTTATATTTCAATTTGTTTTTCAGTTTTTTTATTTATATTCACATATGTGTATTTTTATTCTTGTGTTATTTGAATTGTCTTAGTGTTGTTGCTGTCTCTGTGTACTGAAAGCTTGTGACACTAAAACAATTACTATAGAGAATGCATGTCATATTTGAGCTTTTGGAATAAAACCTATTTGTGGAAATATGTTTTGATATAGAGTGGTTAAGGCGATGGACTAGAAATCCATTGGGGTCTCCCCGCGCAGGTTCGAATCCTGCCGACAACGAATCTTTTCTGTTCAGAAACGTACGCGAACCGGAAGTGTTAGGCCAGTTTCCAGATCACGGTGATATTATATTTAACATAGGGAAATAAAATAGCTTTTTTTTAAAAAAATTCGACTAGTTATATCGTTCATTTCTGAGCAGACTGCAAAGAAATGATTCACACGTCTCTATGGTAACAAACGTAGCGTTCTCCACCGGATAATCATGGCGGATGATTTGGATGATTTACTTGATGAAGTCGAATCAAAGTTTTGTTGCAGCAAGTCTGCATCCAAACAATCAACTTGCGCCTTTAAACAAACGAACCAAAAATGTGCTAACCCGGAGGACAAGAAACAGTCAAGGTAGTAGCGAGATTAGCACCCAAGCTAACGTAGACAACTAATTTACATAAGACTACGGTTATGAAACAACCTTTAAGCATACAATCATTGCTTAACGCTGTTGATGCGTTGTAGATGTACAAATAATGTATGTTAACAGCCTGATTAACATCCTAAAAAGATTTACAATGAGGCTAATAAAGCAACCTCACGTTGTTATAATGTATACATCGTCTCCAAGATCGTAACAAATCCAGGTTCTGTCTAAACAAAGTCGTGACATTTCGACTTCCACTGTTTCCAGAAAACAACATGACAGTGATGATATTGACGCTATGCTGCAAAAAATACTGGATGAGGATTATCAACCCATCAGCACTCATGCAAGTCAAATAACTGGACAAAACCTGTTCTCAAACAATGTCCAAGAAGTAAGTTTTTAGTTTGCATTAAAACACCCAAATATGCCTTTAGAAGTTTTACAGGAGAAATTGAGCCTTTAATGAAACGCTGTCACTTTTTCCGCAAAAAGATGCTTTCCAGTGTTTCTTGGTGGAAGCTCTGTACCTCACGGTGTTGGAACCAGCGTTTCTCAAAGGTGAAAACTAATTTAGAATCGATCTTGCCTGGGTTTGAAGGCCACATGCATATTTTAATGACCACAAAATTAACAGTCATGATAGATTCACTTAGATGTGTACATTTATTCTGACTGTGTCTTGTTCTTGAAGGGCCTGCAACCATTTAAGATGCACGTCTTGCGATTTCAGTGTAATTATGTTTGAGAATCACGAGTGGGACTCCTTCTGTGACTATTTATTTTTCAGGTAAGGTATTAGCACACGCATCAGGAGAGTACATGATTTGATCAGGAGAGGGCAGCATTGATTCATGTATCCCAATGTGAAGCAGTTTCATTTATTATCAATTCAGATATTTTTAGACCGCCTCAAGCAGGCTGTCTTTGCACAGCATCAACAGGTTCAGTTAATGATGTCTTTAAGTTTTCATGATGCTTTCTTACAGATAAGCTTTATTAAATTTGTACATGCTGATAAGGAAACTTTTGGACAAGTGTTCAACAACACAAGCAGCAAGCTTTTTAATGCGAACCCTTTTTTCCTCTGGACTGCGTCATTTCCTTATTATGTATCCTGCAGCGTCTCACTTAACTTTAGCATCAAACAGACAGTGAATCATTTGCACCATGTCTTTTATGTTGTCTTCTTCCATGTTTAGGCCATGATGCACTTTGCTGCATGCTCAAACAGAGAATGTGTTTGGAATTTGTCAATTTAGCTTTAGAAACTTGAACTTGAATCATCCCCTTTTAAACCGGTTATTAATCAGCTCATCAAGAAACCATCTGTTCAGGTTTTTAGCTGCATTTATTGCTTATATTTCTTGCTGTAGTTTAAAGATAGAATAGCATGGAAAGAAACCTTTATACTTTAGAAATATTATTTCTTTAAAAAAAAATATGGTGGACAGTCCATATCAGTAGTTTCTAACCACTTACAATAGATGCAGACTGTCTGCTAAAGACTTAAAGACTCCAAGGACATTCAGATAGTTTTAAAAAATGAACTCTTTAAAGCTTGTTTTGAACCATGTGTTCATTAGTTCTTCAAATGGATGTTTCTTGCACTTAAGATCCAGATTTATTGTTTTGGAGGAAAAAAAATAGTACAAATAAAAGATGCCCTACAAACATAAATAAAAATGGTCCATAAAATATGTTTAAATTTTTGTCCATATATATATATATATATATATATATATATATATATATATATGGTTGCACTTTATTTTACAGTACGTGTACTAACATGTACTTATAGTGTACTTACAGTATATTTATCTAAGATAGTTCTGGTAATACAAGGTAACTACATGGGATAGGGTTAGGTTTAGGGGTAGGTTCAGGGTTAGTAGTTATTACATAGTTATTGTAATTACTATAATAAGTACATAGTATGTACATGAGGAACAGGACTGTAAAATAAAGTGCTACCATATATATAATGTATTTTTATTATTGTTACTCTTATAATTTTCATATTATTATTATTATTATGTTTGTGGGGTGAAATGGGACCTGGACAAAACTTTTATGGTAACCACAGGACCTTAGAGCTTTCTTACTTGCATTGAGTTTTCATACTAATGGCTCTTGTATTAAAATTCAGTCTCATTGTTGTAAAAATAAATAAAATAATAAATCCTAGAGATCTGCTTCCTATTTTGTCCTGAAAATAGGGCAGAAATGTACTTCATTAATGTGGGAAAAAATACTTCCATGTTCTGTGCAAGATATATACAGTATTTATTATTATTTTCATATATGATACATATTTTTTTAATCTTATGGTGGAATGAGTCCATGGTAACCAGAGGACTTATATGTTTGCTCATCCAAAACATCAAGCTCCAATTTGACATTCTGAGAGAAGCAGACCCACATACAAGATAATAGTTTTTACAAATTGTTCTACAGAAGGGTTTGTAAGTATATGGGAAAAAAATAGGTTTGCAGTTGGTGATAATAGTTCAACGATAAAACCAAAGCAGTGAGCCAACTGTGTGAAGGAGCGCTCTGTGTTGAACTGGACATCTATGAACTACAAGTACAGAAATATATTCAAATCCTCAAAAGCTTCTCTTCTGTCCCCTTCTTTAGGAATAACATGCCAGAATATCACAAACTAAAAGCCAAACTAAGAAGGAAAATGGGTGGGCGTGCATACGCCTGTCAATGTAGCTGGCACTCGACCCTGATACTCTCAGACCTGAGGGAGCAACAGCAGCTAAAGTGGGTTTGTGGCAAACACAAAGAATGAACACAAGTCTGCAGCAGTTCTCCTCGGAAATCTTATCTGTGTCCACAAGCAAGTGTTGCATGCTCTCTCCTCACAAAAGAGAATGCTGGCCATTTTCAGATTTTGCTTTGTGCAGTTTGTGGGGCTGGATAACAAAAGGAAGTTTTATGTTCTTTACTGAGTGTAGTGTGTGTGTGTGTGTGTGTGTGAAGTAATTGTAAATCTCTTTACCGATGCCACATTCTCCCTTACAGTGATGAAGCACTGTGGCTGATTTATATTCTGTAAAGTATTATATTGATTAATGAAAGACTGTAACATATGCAAACGTTCCAAATACAAATGCAAATTTGGCTCAATTGAGAGTTGAAAAAGAATGAGATTGGATCCATCTGTGAGGTTATAGATGGAATAATAGAATGGTTAACTGTTTAGAATGTTTATTATAAAATAGATGAACAATGTCCATTTTTGTTGTTGTTGTTGTTCTTCCAGAATATTCTTAACAAACACTCAGGTATTGCAAGGGCCCGTCTGTTACATTCCATGGTTTTCAGGGAAGTGTTGTTGTGAATCATCTGTCCTAAGTGATAAATGCACATCATTGTCCATTATATAAAGAGAAAGAAGAATTAAACGAATGATGTTTTGTGTGTTTTTGAAGGTTTTAATATTTTACCTGCTGAGAAAAATCTCTTGCAGTCATCATGTTGATTTCACCAGGCTTCAGGTTCATCATAGTCGCTCTCTGAAGATGCAGCATAATTGTCCTCGCTCTCTTTTTTAGGTGGTACATTAACGTAAGATGCCTCTGATGCTGTGCTACGGTTATCTGTTTCTAGAATAAAAAAATAAAAAAAGGACTATATATATATAAAAAATATATAGATTTTTTTTTTATTGGACACTAATTCTTCTTGCTTTAAGGTTCATGTAGGGTAAACAAAAGACCCAGGTTCAAAGGAGTTGGGGGAATTCAGAAAGGAAGTTCTCTGAGCGGAGACATACTGTCACATGGTTGAGTACAAGAGGTACCTTGACTGAGGTTTCTAGGTTCATGATGGTCTCCGTAACCGTCAGTATCTTCTGTCATCTGTGCAATGTGGGGATTCTGAAAAGACATCTCAGGAAGTGATGGGCTTTCCTCACCTTCCAAAAATAAAACAAATTTTAGTTACATATTTTGAGACATTTCCTTGTAATTAAGCGGTCTCTACTAACTTTGCACATCAATATTTGCCCACTCGTCTTTGCAGAACTGCTCGAGTTCGGTTAAATTTGATTAACATGGCAGAATATTTGTTTTGTGCTTAGTGACCCATTTTTGTTTTGATTTTGATGTTTCTTTTTGGATCACTGTCCTGTAGCAAGATCCAACCTTGGACCATAAGAAGATTATAGCATGAACAGTTAGTTTTTAATTTGTGTATATGTTGTTATTTTTTTGAATCCATGATGCCATGTATCTAAACAAGATGTCCATTACCTCCGGCAGAAAAATACACCAACAACAATAAAGACACAGCAGTATGCTTCACTGTACACATGGGGTACTTTTATACTCTTTTGAGTATTTTCTGCATAAAGCTCTTTTTTTTTCAGCTCTATTTGACTATAGATCCCAGTCCGGTTTGAAGTTTCAGTAGAGTCTGGCAAATTAATATGCTGGAGTTTTTTGGATGAGAGCATTTACTTTTCTTGAAACCCTCCGAAACAACATGTGGTGATGTATGTGCATAATAATAGTAATGCAGCATAAAAGTTATATTTTAAAAAGTCTTAAGTCAAACGTTTAGTATTGCAGTAATGTAATTTAAACCTGCAAATAATGAAAATAAATTGTTTTTAAAACAAAGAAATGTTACGACAAAGCAACATTAAAGATTCTGCACCATATGTTACTAATAAAACTTGTTTTATATTTAATTTTAAATGAATCTTCTCAAATTGTTCTGGTAATATCATTATAATAAAAATATTTGTATTAAATTAGAAATATGGACCATAAAATGACTTTTATACTGAATGTTTCATTCATACCATAATGATGATAGGCGTTTTCATCCATCTCTGTGTTCTGATAACACTCTTCTGATGATGTACTGTCTGAATCATTCCCATCTGCCAAGCAGAGAAGAATTCACACATCCCTATCAAATACACTGCTGTCAATGTTATCACATTGTTAAATCAAATAGGTACCTTGACTGTGGGTGACAGGTACAGGAGAGCCGCTGTAACCAGCAGTGTTTCCTGACATCTGAGCACTGTGGGGTGTCTTTAGTGACTTCTGAGGAAGTGATGGACTTTCCTCGTCTTCTAGAGAAAACAGATACACGAGGTTTAGCTGACTGAATGAATCCTCAGAAGGTTCAGTTAAAATACCCTTCAAGCTTCAGTATTAAATGATTAATGTGAACCTACCACACTGGAGATCGTTGTCCATGTTGATCTCTGTGTTTTGATAGCACTCGCCAGAAGATGTACTGTCTAAATCATTCACATCTACCGCAGACGACAAAAGAGGATTCATAATTCAATACAAAATAATGTTTAATCTTAAGGGTGGAAGAAATCTTTACAATCTGGGATTTCACATACGTGATGTGAAATTGTTGTCTGTGTTGGTCTCTGTGTTTTGATAGAACTCGCCAGAAGATGTACTGCTTGAATCATTCATATCTATTCCTAGAGTCAAAAGATTGTGCATAAATCGAGAATTTATTACCTTACTAAAAATACAATTTTCTAGAAAAATAAATAATATAAAAAAAACTGACGTTTCACTGTTAAACCAGTGCTTTACCTTTATTGTCAGTTCCAGGTAAGTGATGGTCACCATAAGACAAGCGTGTCAATGGTAACGTTTCTTGAAGTGCTGGTGTTTCCTCAGCTTTGTAAGGGAAAAATGAATATTCAAATTAATAATAAAAGTATTCCGTACCACTTTACAATAAGGTTCCATTTGCTAACATTAGTTTACATGAAATAACAATAAAAAATACATTAAAACACGTATTATTCTTAATGTCAACATTTACTGAAAAAAACAAATTTTAAATAAAAAGATGTATCTGTTACTATTATTTTATGGGCCTGAGAGAACAAACTTATCTCAGTTTATGAACAGCTGAATCTGTCTTAACTATTAAAACAGAAGAATAAATACTGTAAAAAAGTATTGTTTAATGTAGTGCATTAATTACCGGTAACTAATGGGACCTTACTGTAAAGTGTTACCAAATATTCATAATATTTAATTAATATTATATTATATATGATTTATTTGTGCTTACGTGGCTGAAGAGTGTCGCTCATGTCAGTCTTTGTGTTTTGATAGAACTCTCCAGAAGAAGTACTGCTTGTATCATTCATATCTACTGCTGTTTATAGGGGAAAGAAAAATGTAAACCATATTTTTCGGACTATAAGTCGCATCAGTCCAAGAATATGTCATGATGAGGAAAAAAACATATAAGTAGCACTGGACGATAAGTCGCATTTATTTAAAAAACATTACCGTCTACAGCCGCGAGAGGGCGCTCTATGTCTTCAGTGTAGACTACAGGAGCACTGAGCAGCATTGAGCGCCCTCTCGCGGCTGGAGACGGTAATGTTTTCTCTTGGTTCATTTCTCTCAGTTCATGTCAAATTAAATTTAATAAATAAGTCGCACCTGACTATAAGAAAATATCTTCTTAGAACATGATCTTTACTTGTCCGAATGATGTTTGGGATAGAAGAAAACTTAATAATTTTGACCTATACAATGTATTTTTGGCTATTGATACAAATAACCCCAGCGACTTCAGACTGGTTTTAGTGGTCCAGGGTCACATATTTCTATTATAGATCAGTGATCACATTTCCATTTTATTTCATTATCAAAGGTTGAAGAAATAGTATCCCGTGAAATCTGTGTACCTTGCCTGTAAGCGTCAGGACCACCAAAAGACAGTAATGTCAATGGGGGTTTACCAAAGAAATAAAATAACGGAGGTGGTAAGAGATCAATAACATGAATGTGATTATGATTTATTTTGTGCATACCTAACTTTTGGATGGTATCCATGTTAATTTCCACATTGTGCACACATTTTTCTCCAGAGGATGCACTGACTACGTCTTTCACATCTCCTGATAGACAGAGCAAAGAAGAATTCATACATATTAAATGTGGCTCCAAACAAGTCATTGTTTATCATTTAATGCAGATCCTTGAATTCTTTAACAAGAATATGTGTTACTGTATGTCCACAATGCTAAAACAGAGAAACTACCAAATTAGTTAGATTTTTATTTGTATCAGTTTTTTATTCAGTAAGGATGTGTAAAACTGATACAAATTGACAGTAAAAACTTTTACGTTATTACAAAAAAAATAAAAAGAGTTAAAAAAGTTTCCATAAAAATTCTAAGTAGCACAAAAGTTTTCAACACTGATAATAATAAGAAATATTTATTGAGCAGCAAATCAGCATCAAGAATGGGAAAATATATTAAAATAGAAAACAGTTATTTTAAATTGTAATAATATTTTGTAATATTACTGTTTTTTATTGTATATGTAATTTTTAATGTGAACTAAAGAACGCCACGAACCCTCACAGACACTAATTTAGGTAAAAAATGACTAATGCAATTAAGCTGATTCTGTGTGACTCTTTCTTTAATGTGTGTAATTTTAAATAAAAACTGATTATATACATTTTCAGCTGATATTTGTGGTCATTTGCAGTAGATGTGTTGTCTGCTAAGGCCAGCATACTTGAGTTTTTTAGATGCAGTCTTTGCGGTCGATTGTTGTCGTGATATTCATAGTCTGAATCAGTAGAACTGTCGGAGTCATGTGTGGGTGGATTTGTTCTCGTGCTGAATTTGCTGCCATATTTTGAGCTCATCCTCGGGCCAAGACTTTCTGAGGAAACAAGATGCACTCGTTTTAAAGTTTGACCACTACAGAAATCAAACAATCATATTCGAGACAAAAGTTAGACAAGGCACACTTTTTAGCATTTTATGTATAATTGCAGACAGTTTATTAAAATGGGATCACTTACAGAGTTTAAAGAAATCAAAAAATGATTTCATATAATAATAGTAGTAATTGATATTACAATTACGCATAATAATACTATTGATAATAATATTTACAATATCTACTAAATACAAAAAATTGATAATCAGTTATGAGGACATAAAAATAAATATAATAATAATAGCAATACAAACCGTACTGCTGCCCCGTGGTTGGTGTGTTGTGGTTTCCCATCTGTACATTGGACTGGGACTCCAGGCTTGAGTGAGAGTTAGTTTGATGTTGGTAAATCACACATTCTGTTGGCAAAGAGGATGAAAACAAATGGTTTAAACTTCCTCATGCAGCACTAAGCCGCTGCCTTAAGCTTTTGTTTTGTTGTATTAGCTATTATCAAAAGAACGAGTTAATAGTTCACAAAATGTTCGACACTCTTCAAATTCTTTTTCTTGTTGTTTGTATGGAATACACTGAGTGCACAAAGAAATCGGCCAAGTAGTCAGTGAACGCCTTTGAAGTTTATAACAATACAGTAAAACTACAGTGTTGTACACAGAGGTGCTCTCAGAGTTAGACAATGATAAAAATAACTGAGAGTCTGTTTGTTGTAGCTCAGCTCTATTTCCTCGGTTCCATTTCATTTAGTTCTAAGAAAACGTGTGTTATTTATTTTCCAGTGCCGCTGTGAATGGTGTTTACTTTTTAACAGCCTGTTACAACATTTCGATGCCACTGTTTCCAACGTTTCAAAAGATATGAGTGAGAAGTGCTTTTAAATGTAAAACGTGCGTATACTTGCCCTTTGCTCTTTTGAAATGCACATAGGCTGCGGCATTTAAAATAATAACCATAAGCAGAGCAATAGATAAGATGATGCAGCCAATCGCTGCTGCTGAAATGCCACTGTTGCTGTCTGTAGCTGCCACTGCAGTTGACACTAAAATAAACAGAGAGGTTTATATTAACAGATTGTGTCACTGTTACTGGTGCTATTTTTCTTTTTTAACGTAAGGAACTGAAGCATCACCTGGCACCAGTGTTGTCAAGTTCAGCCCGGTTGTCTGTGTGATTGGTTTCTCTGCACTTTCTGTTTGAAAGACATTTAATCCATTGGATATATCAAAAGAGTACAAATAACCAAGACTTGTCTGTCTGGATTTCATGACATGACACTAACAAGCTAAAGCTTTTATATGCATGCTTTGACATTTCAGAAATGCTGTGGGAAGCCTGCTTTAAATTGGTCTTATTTATTTAGACCAACTGACTTCTCTCACACCACCCTAAAAAGGTAAACCTGGCCTGCATTTGAGTGGAATTATGGTAACATTCCCCCTCAAGAGGTCACGTACTACGACCTCAAATAAATACGAAAAACTGGGTTGCTAATTAATGCATTTGGCACAAAAAGTTGGTGTCTAAAAATCAAATGTTATGATGCTGAAGTCAACATAAAGTTGAAACTGCCCTCATTTACCATCATATCACGTGCCCTGGTCTTATTCACTGATTCACCATGGTACCACTGCAGTGTACAATATGTTATTCCAAACAAAAATGGGTTACACTTTATTTTAAAGGGTTCTTGTAACAGTGTAATTATACAATTAAGTACTAAGTAATGTTGATTAACCATATTGTGGTTATGGATTTGGTTTAGATTAAGTTGCATATAATTATGCATAATTTACTGTAATTACTATTATAAATACATGTAACATCTAACAAGAGCACTTTAAAATAAATTGCTCCCAAAAATGCCTTTGTAGGCTTTGGACTTGTGGACTGCTTGGATAATATCAATAAATTGACAAAAGGCTATTCAATATTGTTTAAATAAACTTGTATTCTCCAATCTAGTATGTAACGTCAACCTTTTAACCATCCACTCAATTCCTGATGAGTAAAAATTCCCAACTCTATATATTCTCCCCTTGAAAATACTGTGAAACAACCAAATTCCAATTGAAAATACTGTGAAATATAATAAAACATTTATTGTGGTTCTTTTTTCCTTGTGTAGAAAATAGTGGAGATTTATGTTATTTAGCACTTTCCCATTAAGTGTACAGAATGTGTATAGTACCTGAACACACAACGCCAGCATCTTCCTTATGTCCACAATAATTGCTTGCAGTGGTTTTGCTTGAGTCGCACTCCCATAAGCTGCTCTCGGAGCCATTGCATTTCATTTGGGTGATGTGGATGGGACCTATTCCAGGTCCAAAAAAGCCCTCTCGTATTGGGCTGCCACATCTCAGCTGGGCACATATTAAACGTTGACTAAAATTGCCAAAATCATCATCACACACTGTTCCCCACTTCCCAGAATGCAGCAGCTCCACCCGACCGGCACAACGATCACTTCCTCCAACCAATCGGACAGCCTGGTGCTCTGGAGGACAGTGGTCAGCCCAGACAAAGCACAATTACAGCAATGAAACAAAAGTAGAACACTTATCAAAAGATCTCTGAGAAGATCTGAGATGACTCACCGCAGATAACTTGAGTTGCATTCCTGCAGTCGCCTTTTGCGGCTGTAGTGCAGTTGTGCAGTTTTGAGTTTCTCAGGATGCAGTCTGCAAGACAAGTGCCATTGTGCACTGTTGCAGACATGCCGTGCTCATAAACACCGCCACAACTAAAACGTTCACAGATTTGGAGAGCAAGCTCTTTCTTTTCCTGATCATCCAAAAGGTTGAGGGTCACATGGACCGTAGTGTTCTTGTAAAGAGTCCTAGGCACACCAAAACAGCCCTCGGACAGGCTTAGTGTGGAGAGCTCAACTATTTCAGAAAAACACACACACACACACACAAAATTGATTTCATTGAATCACTGTCATCTTCATGAATGTATTCACTTTTTTATCTTTACAGCACGCTGCATGAGTCAGAATATTTTCCAACATCGCATCCTAGCGCTGATCTTATCTGAGTGTTGATTCTGTTCTCAGTGTGTATTTCTAGTACATCAGACGCTAGACTTTTATTTATACCCAAACAGCGACGTGAATATCTAATCTGTGGGGCATTGTTTTGTGTTGCAAAACGTTGTAGCAGTACACTGCAGCACAGCCACATCCCGTGAGTCACTTCCTGTGGAAATGTCATAGTGTAGCATGGAGGACACTGGGGAAAGAACTTTTTTTTTTTCGAAAGTTTATGATATTGCCTCCGCAGTGTGGTTTGAGCTCATGAAGTTCTCCTGATTTATGACTACAGGATGCAGATTGTGTCTGTGTATATCGACTGTGGAATTGTGACTCATTCTGAGGGTCTTGCTTTGGGGTGAGTTCTTAACAGGGTCAGAGGTCACTGGTCTGATGTTCCACTGTGGTAGTGGTGGTTGGTGGAAAACACTATCGTTCAAAAGTTTGGGGTTTTAAAGAAAGTAATACTTCAATTTAGAAAGGATGCTTTCATTTGACAAAATCGTTACAAAAATAAAAGTTCCAAATAAATGCAGTTCCCTTGAACTTTCTGTTCAATTTCTGAAAAAAAAAATTGTATCAAGGTTTCCACAAACTGTCTTCAACATTGATAATAAAAAAAATGTTTCTTGAGCATCAAATCAGAATATTAGATTGATTTCTAAAGAAGGATCATGTGACACTGAAGTATAGGTTAATTCGCCGTCACTGCAGTAAATCACATTTGATAGAATATTAAAATAAAAAAGCAGTATTACGGTTTTTACTGTTTTTTATGTTTAGCACAAAATATTTCTTTCAAAAACATAAAAAGATTTTACAGATCCCAGACATTCGATTTGATTGTGAACTTGGTGAAGAAACATGGAACGGTGTATAATACTATAATGGAAGAAGCTGCTTAATCTGATGAAAATGTTGATTGACATCCTCATGAGGTCATATTAAATATTATAACATAGATTTTTTTTTTTTTTTTTACAACCCTGTTAACAATCTAGGATTTTTATAAATATTAAAACCATATTTGTGTCATTTCACACACACACACACACGCACACACAAACACACATATATATAAGAAAATATTAAAATATCAATAGGGCTTACTACTTTGGAAGCAAATGTTGGTTTGTAAATTACATTTTCAATAAGTTGAAGAAAAATATTAGTTTGAACTTTTTTTTTCCCAATAACTTAAATAACAGGGTTGATGAATGCCATTAACACAGCAACGTTTGTACAAATTCAGAAAATGGATTGAGACTATTTAAGCATCTTCCTATAATGCTGTAAAAAGCTCAAAATTGTGTTAATATTTTAATATAAACAATTTAAATGTAATTAAAATAAATCAGTAATTATATGAATTCAAAATTATGCAGCTGTGCTTAACTGTTACGGATACGGTCGAGAGCCTCTCCCAAATGAGCGCAAGCACTTTTCCGTCTGACTCCAGCTATTCTTTACCTTCTTCATATATGATGTCTGTGTGATTGCGTACAGCATTTACTGCCTCATTAGTTCACATATAAAGAGTGCTTAATGATTTTAAAATGAATTCTAGTGTGCAATAAAATGAAGCGGTTGTCTCTGGGGACGTAGACCGCTCTCACGGTTCTGTGCAATCTTGCAGTGGCCTTGCTGATGTCTTTACTCTGTTCTCTTTTATGATGAGTTTGGTCTCAGCAAGCTACTGCAAACACTGTTCTCATGCATATTGTTCAACCTGATTAACTGCTTGATCTTGCAGGCCTTTTTTAAAAAAGCAAGCTTTTTGATCATTGTGAGATTGCTGCTAGCTGCTCTAGACAAAGATGCAGATGTAAACAATATACTTTCAAAGGAAAGGCATGAGTTTTCTTAGAGTAGTGTAATCCTTCAACTTACTCTGTTTGTCTGATTCAGCATGCTTTTTCACACTCTTGGAAGTTCGGTCTGTTCCATTGAACCCTGAAGAAGAAAAGACGAGCACCATAAGTTTTGCTGAGAACTTGTTGCCTGAAGCCAGCAGGAAAAACTGTCACTTTAGTCTAAAGCGTAAAAGTATAACAGAGCACTTAAATAAACAACTTCACTGTCTGCAAACACGATATTCATCAAAGACAACAGAAATGAGACACTGTTGAATGAGATTCATAAAAAGAGCTGCCTGACCTTAACATTAAAACAACAAAAAATGATGTTCTGCACAACTTTGGTAATGCTTGTGTTGGCTTACAAAGTTAACTCTGTATTGAACAAGAAAAGTTAAAACATGGAATAGGTTTGAAGCCTGTGGTTTAAAGAAAACGTAGATAAATCTTAATTGAGAGTTTCATACAATATGAATTAGACAGCAAGATGAAATACACACAAGTTATCTAATAATAACATATAGCAAAGTCGTAGTTATTTATAACTATAGGACTATTTCTTGAAAACCTGCTGTGTTAGCGCAAACTAGATAAAAGGCTGCAGATCTTGTATTTTAACACAGCGTGGTCCTCTAAATGAGTTTCTCCATCTGCCTCACTCAGAGCCAACACTCAGTTTGCTCATTAAAGAGCACTTTAAAAAAGTCACAGTATGAAATTCATTCAGATAATTGATAATTGCATTTGTGACCAACCACTATATTCGTACTCTCTTCAGACCTTCTCAGAGAATATAAACATTTATATATTTAATTTTATTTAATTTACAAAAATGGCATGATGTCTATGTCTGCTTTGGTACAGAATTTTGAAAACAGACACAGAATTAAATAAACGTATGAAATAATATCGCTTTACACGTGCCAAATACTTTTAAATGTAAAACATAATTATTATTATTTACTTACATAAAATTCAGTGTAACCTTTCCACATTTTAATAATGATTGCAATTTCTGTGAATTAAGCATATAAAATGACAATAACAAATTAAGTTTTTAGTTTTATAAATATATTTTAATATTCTCCATAGCAGTAGATTTTCTGTATTACAACGAAACATAACAATAATTTGCGAGAATTACAGTCTTATTCAACAAAATACATTTTCTGTGCTCTATTTCTGTCAAGATCCAAGAATTTTTTAAAGCTGAACATTGGAAAAAAAACGTATTCTATTATTGAAAATTTTTCTATAAATGTAGAGCATTTGTGAAATGTCTACTTGTCATGTTAAAAACATCCGCAGCTTGTTTTACACTGTCAAAGAAAACTCAATGTAGTCTAAAAATGGCTATTAGGAAAATTCGTTGATGTGTTTTGCTGTTTTTATTTTTATTTTTAGCCATAATATGCAATTGACATACAAAGTTATCTTTCTTCATTCAATCAACTGTGAAGTTCAGCTTATTATTTACCTGTGTGTCATAGTGCATTGAAGTCCATAAACGAATCTCTGGTTGCACTTTGCTCAAACTCTTTAGAAAAGCGATGTTACCAAGCCAAGGCAAACGCAGAACTTTCTTTTGTCACTTTTTTAAAAGCCTTCAGATTCCATTGTTCTGCATTAGTTAAACTGAGCTTTGTTTCCACCACAAAGCGTGTCGTACACCAAGTCTTTTGTTGAAAGCGCACATTTGATTTTCCATCTATGATAGTGACAGTCTCTCAAGAGCTAGTTAGACAGATTGTGCAATACCCTTTGAGAATTCTGCAACCTCTCTGCCCAAGTATAATCAACTTAATAAAGAAACCGCTAGGTCCTTTAGTAAATGTTAGAATATGCTTTTGAAAATGCCAGAATATTGAATGCCAAATTATTTAATCGCAGTTGAACTCAAGCTTTCTAGATGAAAGACCAAGTCTGCCTACACAAACCATACACCAGAACCATTTTACCTTGAGACAAGGACAAAGCCTGGAGAACAACACACAGCAGCAGAAGAGGCATCTCTCAGTCAGTCAGCCTAACAGCCAAAGCTTTCTGTTCATCCCTGACGGAGAACTACTCTGACTGAAAAACGTGACCCTGCACCTTCAGCATTTGGTGTTTGTGCAGTTGCTGCATGTGGTTTCCACTATGGGGCGAATTTGAGCATCATGCCTCACAAATGCACACCCTACCACAACTGCACACCCTATTTTGCTACCGTCACAGGTCAAGTGCACATGTTTGCAGTGTATAAGTGTATACATTTTCACTAAAAGTTCAGTTTATAGACTTTAACTGAGTTTCTTTGAGTATAGCTATACAAAACACTCAAGCTAGGCAGAATCGATTAAGAATTCTTCATTAAACCCAATTCATCATTCATCATTGGCCTGAATTGAATGGACAATGAATACAGCTGTCTGTAGATGAATTGTCTTATAGTATTGTCATTCAAGACTAAATAAAAAAAGTAAGATGTCAAAGCAGACCCCTCTTACACTCACTACCACTGCCCAGGACTTCAGTAACACCAACAGCAAGATTACTTTACCCTACTGGATTTCTAAAGTATTTCAGAGAAACTGGAACATTTTTTCTTCTGATATGGGCGAATGGAAGAAATACCAATACAAATAATAAAATCCAACTAGCAAAATAAACAGGCTTTTAAAATGGAGGAGAAAAGGCTTTCCATATCTTTTGTTGTCAACATCAAAGGCCATCTGTCCAATCAAAAGTTTTTTTAATGTAAATTTATTTGTCATTTACTACATGCCAGCCAAATTAGGCAAGAGATGCCAACGTGGATATGGGTTCGCTAAAAATAACCATTGTTTGCACCAAACCACAGTGTATTTTGGGGTAAATTATTGCCTGCCATGAGCATGGAACAATCTAAATTTAAGTTTCAATGGTGTAGAAGCCATTTTTTTAATACATCATTTTGCATATTGTTGGTCCTATGTAGGGATATGCCGGTATCAAATTTTCCTGTTGCGATTAATTGCTCATGCTTTTATCATGGTAAACGGTATTATCACAGTATTGGAATTTAGTCACAGTATTTGGTCATAATACAGTATAACAGGTTAATTAACTTTTTTTATTATAACAAAAATAAGTCAACATTTAAATACAATAAAGCAGATTAAAGTGCAAAAGAACTATAAAGACCCATATTTTGACCAGTTGATAGGAATAGTATTCTTAAAATGCATTCCAAATTCGGAATAATTTGTAATATATAATTATTCATGGTATTTAGAAGTCTCCACGATAACAATATCGTGCATATTCATTACCGTGATATATCGCATTACCAAATACCGGCACAAGTCATGTCCTATGTATGATAACAGAACAGTTTTCACTTGACTTTCTCCAACTCCAGCTGTGAACCAGTTTAGTGAGTGAGTGAGTGAAGTTACATTCAGCCAAGTACATTCAGTTACATTCAGAATTTGTGCTCTGCATTTAACCCATCCGAAATGCACACACACACAGAGCAGTGAACACACACACACACACACACACACACACACACACACACACACACACACACACACACACACACACACACACACACCCGGAGCAGTGGGCAGCCATTTATGCTGCGGCAGTTGGGGGTTTGATGCTTTGCTCAAGGACACCTAAGTCGTGGTATTGAAGGTGGAGAGAGAACTGTTCATGCACTACCGCCACCTACAATTCCGTCTGGCCCGAGACTAGAACCCACAACCCTTCGATTGGGAGTCCAACCCTCTAACCATTAGGCCACGACTTCCCACTATATAGGCTTTCTTTCATATGGACTTTAAGTGTGGTGATCTAACCATATTTTGGGGGATTACTCAAACTGAGACTCACTCAAATGTCGCAGATATAATGCTGTTTACCCACAGAATGAACTGAGCATTATGGGGTGGTGTGGCTTGGTGGTTAAAGACCTGAGCCGGTTACCCACATTTGATCACACAAAGGGTGAAGATTATACCTTAACTTAACAAAGGCGACTTTGTGTGAAGTCATGAAAATACATTTCATTAAAGGAGGGACCAGAGCCAACCAAAGAGACTCTTTTGACTTGCCAGTAAACAACTATTGAAAAAAATAAACACAGAATAGCAACAGCCTGACAACCCCAACAACATCATGTCATCATGGCAGCAACTTCTGGATGGGCAAGCACCACCCATATATATTTTTGGGATATAATGTAAAAACATAGTTCATCTACTCTTTAGTTCTTCTGGTGTATTCTTTAGCCAGCTGCATATCTGTGCACAACCACAAGGGGATGTTTTATTTTGAAAAAGTTGAGATTAGTACTACTGTCCATTGTCAATTATTTATGAACTTTAAATTTGTGAGTATATTTCAACTTCTGTTTCATGTCATTTCAGGCAGACTGATGTGGCTGCATTTGTCAGCCAGAGGAAAGATGATTTGCTGGTCGATTTACTGGGATCTCTCTCTCATCTCTGCTAATAGAAGACAGGTTATGGCTTTTTCGCAAAGCTGTTCAGGGACAACACTAAAGCCACTGTCCTCTCTGTCTTTGTGCACATACTACAATCTATTTTGCCCCCTGCCAGTTTATGTTTTGTGATCATTTTAGATTTGAGGGAAAATATACAGCCAGACAGTCATTAATATGTTATCAGGTGAAATGCTACCGCAAGAAGTAGCTATTTGTAAATCCTGAGCAAAAAGAAACAAAATATTTTTCTTGTTAAAGTATTTCTTAAATAATAATTCTCGTTAAATTCTTGTTAAATTGCACAATGTATGACAGGTTTATAGATAACCTGTTGGAATTATGCCAAGTTATCAGGCTAATTAATTACCTTAAATGTATAGCTTTGATTATATAACATAGGCCTAACATAGAGATTAACATTTCATGCTTAAAAATAAATAAATAAAAAAAATATTATATATATACATACATACACGCACACACACACACACACACACACACACACATTAGGCTCACTAAGGCAGCATTTTTCCGATCAAAAATAGAAAAAGTAATATGGTGAAAATATTATTACATTTAAAATAACTTTTCATTTTTCATATATAAAATGTACGTATTTCTGTGATCATCTGTGTATTTTTATTATCATCATGTTGAAAATAGTAATATTTTCTGGAAACCATGATACATTTCATTTCAGGACATCTTAATAAATATATAGCTCAAACGAACACTATCTGAAATTGACATTTTGGTAACACTTCGCAATAAGGTTCATTAGTTAACATTATTTAACTACAGTTAACATGAACTAGGAATAAACAATATTTCTATATCATTTATTAATATTAATGTTAATTTTTCAACATTTATATATACATTATAACAACTTTATATATATATATAGTGTTTTTTTACACTATATATTAAAATGAATACTAACGCCCTTCAATGTCGTTTTTACTTCAGTTGGTAGTTAATAATTTTCAGCCACAAGAGGGCATCACTGAGCTGTTCTTTCTTAATTAGATTAACATGAAGTAGTGTTACAGGAGGACTGTGGTGTGTTACCATGGACGATGGTCAATGATATCGTGTTTAACACTCAGTTGTCCAACTGACCATTCAGAATTAAGTATTTTGTGTATAATTAAAGTATTTCCTTAATAAAATCACACCTTTAATCATTTAGTTAGATTAACTTAAA
Source organism: Carassius gibelio (assembly GCF_023724105.1). Classification (NCBI taxonomy): domain Eukaryota; kingdom Metazoa; phylum Chordata; class Actinopteri; order Cypriniformes; family Cyprinidae; genus Carassius; species Carassius gibelio. Next base: position 6,704,362 of record NC_068386.1, on the reverse strand, counting down.
GGGGTGGAGATAAAAAGTGACGAGCACTTGGGCACCAAATAACAACAAAACAGAGATTTGTTGCTGTTTCACTTACCATCTGTTCAGTATCAAACAATGTGCAAATCCAGCGTTGAACTGGGCCTTATTTATAAAACGTTCTTCAACAAACACACTTATGAAACGCAGTTGGTGCCCCAGAAAACCTAACTGTTGAACAAAGATATATTTCCCTTACAACCAAAAACACACAAAGAGACATTTATCTGGTCCATGTGTGCGCGGGCGCACAATTTGGGTGGATGGGACAAAATAAAAACAACCTAATTCTGAAAATCACCACCCAAACTAAATTTGGGAGGATGGGACAGCATCATTTTGGTTGACCAGGACAGTGCTTAAAGCCTTTGTCAATTAAGAAAATGATTGACCTTTTAACCATTGCATTTGCTCTGTTTGCTCTAAATCAGTGGTTTCCAAGCTTTTTATTCGTGTAAGCCCTAATCAGCCACAAGAATATTCACAAACTTAATTAAAAAATAATTTCAGTAATCTGAAAAAAAAGCATTATAAATAAACTCTTTTTATTATTATTATTATTATTTACTTTTTTTTCTACCATATTCATATTTCTGTTAAAGGTTTGTGCTGGTTAAATGTGTACATTGCTGATGGGGCCATATATATATATATATATATATATATATATATATATATATATATATATATATATATATATATATATATATATATATATATATATATATATAATTAGTATTTTTTATTGTCTATTTGATTTTTCAATTACTTCAAGCCTTCTTTTTCCTCAGTTGCATGTGTTGTATTGTATGAATTGTAGATGGATTTGTGAACTGAGAAATAAAATGGAACAGAAATAAACATGGACTCATAATGTTGATGAAGAGAAAACGAAATGTTGCATATAAAATGATATCAAAGTATGAACTAACTTGTGCAATTCAGTAAATATTCTCAGACTACCCTAAATCAATCACAAAATAATGTGCTGTCCCAATCACCCAAATATTATATTTTGCAGTTGATACGCACTGAATCATGATTCTGCAGAGAACAAAAAATTGCAGAAGGCTAAGCTAGCAATATAATTTAAGCATTAGTAATGAGTCTCAAAAAGGTCATTTCATCATAACTGGAACTGACATTTGAAGCACGGCAATTAAATGCAAAATCTGTCTGAATGACCTTGTTATAAAGAAGAATAACTGGAATCAGTGTCAAAAAAAAGCTAGATATGGATGATCTTTCAAATGCATTGAAAGTACAGTTTTGACTTGATGTCTTTAATATATTCAAAGGCATTGTTTCAAAGAAAAAGCTTCTTTTGGTTTTCTTCTACTAAATACTGGCTCAAGCCTTTTCTCAACTGCTCAGCAAAAGCAAAATAATAATTACTACACAATGAGAAAGAAGCAAAGCAGACTCCTTACAATAACTGAATTCATTTGCTTTTCTTTGTTGCAAATGTTTGGACTGTAATTAGTGTTTTATTCCCCTGAATATATTTTCACTCTCAGGCCATCCAAGATGAGTTTGTTTCTTCATTACAGCAGACTTGGATAAATTAAGCATTGCATCACTTGCTCATCAATGTGAGTCAAAACAGCTAACAACATCACAATAATCGACAGGACTCCAACAGTTAACATAGAAGTAAAATGCTGTGTTTTTAAGAAACAAATCCATCTTTAAGTCCATAAACCATGTTTCCTCCAATGAAAATGTCTATCCCCTGGTGTTCTCTGACATCAAAATCCAGCAATACATTTTAGAACTTTCACTTGTAAACAGGGTTTGTTCTGTGCATATGTCTCTCCTGATTCAGAGGAACACATTTTTCACTGGAGAGAGAGTTAAAAACATCTTAATGATGGATTGGTTTCTTACAAATAAGCAGCTTTTCACTTTACAAGATGCTAATTGATATATTGGAGTTTTTTGTGTTTTAATCAGTTGTTTGGACTCTCATTCTGATGGCACCCATTCACTGTAGAGGATCCAACTCCACTCAGCATGTTTAAGCTGCAGCTGCACCATTATCTTCTCTAACAGGCTCACATCCCAAAAACGTCCCCGCAATGGCAGAGGAATTTGGAAAACAGATGAAAAATGCAATCGGCAAAAATTATTTCATTTGGTTCATCATAATAGAGGCTTTGCCATGATGTCTGAACAACGAAGGAGAACATCAATGTCAGCAAAGTGCAACAGAATAAGAAGAGAAAATTATTCACCAGGTGAATTTTAGAATACAACCTTGAGTCTAGAGATTTATAGAGACCTGAAGTGCAGACAAAGTAAAGAAAGACTCAGAATGTGGCTGTTTATCATCCAAGGCTTCAAAGTAACATTACATTAGACCACAGACAGGGATATAGACTATGAAGGACAAATGGCAAATACTTATTCTCAAATGGCCAGGCTGTTAGCTGCATTACATTTCGGCATCTCCTGAAAGCTTTTGCACGTACTGTGAGAGATGTGCACTTTATCAGTGAGTTGCTGCAGTAGAACGCCTCTACCAATGTATTTAAAGGTAAATTTGCAGAGTTGCAGATTATGGGTATTTTCAAACAGCTTTTAGACATCCAAACAACAGCTATGAGTATGAAAGCAGTTGACACTGCTTTGAGGTTTTACTGGCATAGACAGAAAAACATGTCTATGGTGGAGAGGAGAAAAATATTTTAATAAATAAATAAATAAACTTATTTTTTTCCTCAGTCTCCTATCTCAGATATATCCACAAAACTTATTTTATACAAATGTAACTCTCTTTAAAGAAATAAATCCTTGAAACTCAGAAATCACATTATATTTTCCAGTTTAGTGCATATATACCATATTTTCCAGACTATAAGTCGCACTTTTTTTCATAGTTTGGCTAGTCCTGCGACTTATAGTCAGGTGCGACTTATTTATCAAAATTAATTAGAAATGAAACAAGAGAAATTAACTAAGAGACATGAACCAAGAGAAAACATTACCGTCTACAGCCGCGAGAGGGCGCTCTAGGCTGCTCAGTGCTCCTGTAGCCGACACTGAAGACATAGAGCGCCCTCTCGTGGCTGTAGACGGTAATGTTTTCTCTTGGTTCTAAATAAATGCGACTTATAGTCCAGTGCCACTTATACTGTATATGTTTTTTTCCTCATCATGACGTAATTTTGGACTGATGCGACTTATACTCAGATGCTACTTATAGTCCGAAAAATACGGGTAAATTGGTTTTATTAAGTGAACTAAAAGTTCCAATAATGTCTGATAATCACCATAATAATAATAATACACATGGCAACACAGATTATGAATTCAATTCTCAAAACTGGACTTCCAATAAACCACATAAAGTTTCTTTCTAAAGAACTCTCTAAACACGATTTGAAGTAATATAATTTCTATACCACTAGATGAACTGTAACAAGGAAATATTTTTTTCTTGATACCAACTGAGCTGTTTTTGTAAGTGTATGTAAACATGAATATCCCCAGCTGCTCTGTGTATAGAGTGTATGTATTAAATGTTGTAACCACTAATTAGGCGTTATCTCAAAGCTTTTAGACAGCGAGCAAGATCCTTCCACCCACCACCTTACATCGCTCGAGCTGATATGAAGTACATCTTTTGCACTCTTTCAAAAAGACGCACAATTATACCAGTCATACACTCTTCTTCTGCCTGTCACATACAACACATTCCTGACCTACTAATTACCGTACAAGTCTAATCTCCCAGCTATTAGGCCTTAATGTTAACATGGATCTGGTGAGCTGACAAGTGCTGAGACATTTCATGCTGTCGGTTTGATTTGCTATCTAAAGCATGCATTGTGCCAGTTTCAACAGTGCAACCAGAAAAAATGACAGGAGTAACGTTTCGATTCGGGGTTTTAAAAAAGCACCACAGATGTCTCCTTCAAATTCAAGGCCTACATTTGTAGAACAATAAAGTTTCATTAACTCGTTGGTTCAAATGCAGAGATGTTTAGATCAGAAAGGTAATCTAGGTGCACAAATGTAAAAGCCAGAGTTAAGATGCGTAATGCATGAGAATGACAGCAATACAACACTTCTCACACCTTCAATCACTTGGATTTCTGTAAATACTATTCCTCTTACCCAAGACGTGTTGCCTTTGATAAGATGACATTCATCCAGCTTCAGCTGTGGAGCTTCAAAAAATGTAATTACGTTCAGTCAAAAATATTTCCCTTGCTAAACACCATCCTTCACTAATCAGTGTATGGCAAAGAAAGAGTTCAGCTAAAAATGAAAACATTTCTTTCCCAGACTGTTTGCTGGTAATTTCTGTGGAACACAAAAGTAGACATTTTAAACAATCATTACAAAGCTTTTGCTATTTAATGGTGCTTCACAGTGCTTCAAAAAGAGCCTAAAAAAATAACAAATAAAAAAAAACACTAAAAAGGAAAAATCTAAATTCAAACTGTGCAGTGCTGCAGGGGGCCACATGTTACACAAAGCAAAGTAGTATCAGAAAGCCCAGACAGTTCTAAATTGTGGAGTCATAAAGCAGGCTATTGCACATTTTATGGAAAAATGTAATTTTGGAAATGAATGTAATTATAATTATATAATTGTAAAAAATATAATTTTTGGAATGGAAAAATATATTTTCTCCTACTCTCATGAAAGTGTGTGTGTGCATATATATATATATATATATATATATATATATATATATATATATAGTTAGTTAGTTAGTTTTAAGAACTGTTTATTTACAGGTTCTTTGAGGAAAATTTAAAATGTTTCTTTTATGGCATCAGTGTGGAACCCCTCTTTTGGAACCTTTATTTTTAAGAGTATATACATATCCATGACCAATATTTCTGTGGCATAGTCGGTTTCTATAACGTTTTGACTATCAGAAATTATGATTACAGAGTCTATACACTTTTTACCATATTTATATATTTTCTGTACAATTGTTGACAACCACACCATTATTAAAGTAGAATTTTTCTCAACATTCTATTATTATTTTATCATCAATTTCAGATTAAATAGTGGACCAAATTCAGATCAAAGTGTGCTTTTTTTCACTTTACATCATGAAACAGTTTTGTGTGTGTGTGTGTGTGTGTGTGTGCTTAAGTAGGTCGTTCCTGGACAGAATAAAACCAAACATAATCTGGTCAAAATCAAAGGTTGCTCCAAAAAAGTCCACCGCTCCCCGGTGCCAGCAGGGGGCGCACTTTAGCTGTGATTATGAAGCACATTGTAAAATCGTCATGATGAATCTCAGCCAATCTGACATTCTATACGAGTTTCTATCCTCTCAACCACAACCTACACACAGACTGAACTCAAACTCGAAGCGCATTCAGTCAGACTAAACTGATGTTTGAAAACGTAGAGACACACCACAGACCACAAGACAAATCTGAACACACAAAAACACCACTGGGATTTTCAGAGAACTTCTTCAATTTCGGAACATGGCCAACCATATCGACATAGTCACATAAACTATTTCCTGCGTGTAGAAGGAACTACATTTATAGTACTTTTGTCCCTTTTGAAATATGATTAAAAATGTGATCATCAACCTCAAAACATATTTTGTGTTTAATGGAAGAAAGGAATACATGGAAAAAAAGGTCATATGATATGGAAGAAAGTCTTCCATGTGGCAGAGTAAACATTAAGAGAATTTTAAGTTTATGGTGAACTCATTTTAAGAAATATTTCACACAATAATGACAATTCTGTCATCATTTACACAGCATCATCATGTCTTTCCAAACCTATGACTTTCTTCTGTGGAACACAAAAGATGATGATTTGATGCATGTTAGAAACCAAAAGGTTTTGGTTACCACTGAGTTCCATTCTACAGACACACACACATACACACACACACACACACACACACACACACAATAATGAGTAAATAATGAGAATTTTCATTATATAGTGAACTATTCCTTTAAATGTAAAGAATATAACAGTTCAAAGAGTGAGTTAAATTAACTTTACTTTGAACACCATCTTCTGTTCACAAAAACTAGGCACTTTTCGTTGCTTTTGTTATCTTTATCTCTTCACAATGGCACTTTCACTAAGCCTAAGGCTGACACTTAATCACCATGACTGAAAGACAAAAGGGGAAATTATTTATGAGAGAAGATCATGTGACTGCAGAATACAGATTCCCATGATAACCATTTAGAGTCCTTAATAATCCTTTAAAATGTGTTCAACACCAGCAGAGTGCGCATATCTTGTTTCTGGAGCATTAAATGTGATTGTGTTAAATCAATGGCTCCCAACCTCGTACCCGAAGGCCCCCCGACACTGCACATTTTGCATCTCTCCTTTCTCAGACACACCTATTTCAGGACTTGGAGTAATGAGCTGATGATCTGAATCAGGTGTGTTTGATTAAGGAGACATGCAAACATGCAGTTTTGAGAGGGCTTCCAGGAACATGGTTGGAAACCACTGTTAAATTTTACTTGTGTATTAGCACAGAAGAACAAGGATTACTCTGGATATGCTCAGATAAAATGTGTGCAGGACTGCTCTAAGCCAGCGATTTTGTTTTCCAAAAATGTAAAAGGTCATTAGCGTGTAAAATGCCTTGCCTAAACTTGTTTTAATGCTAGATATACCCAGACTGATTATGGAGATTTTTCTTGCATCATGACAATCATGTGATATTTAATCACTTAAATCAGCAGCATAATCCACATGCGCGGAGCAGAAGGGTTCAACATCTGCAGCCGAGGGCCCTCTGAGAAGCAAACAGTCCTGACAGCTTATTACAGCAAAATGATCCGCAGTGAAACCTTTTAGAATTATAGACACACCCCAATATTCTTTACGTTCTGGTGGTCAGGGTTCCCACAAATCTGACAGCGATTAAGCATGCCGTACCTCTAACACTTATTAAAAATCCAGACTGTCAAGTTGATGAAGGCAAATGACCAAATATTATTGACAGTCATGTCACACTACAGCACAAATGAATGGTTAAAGCAACCCATTTATTTCCATGCTTGTCAATCAACAGCATAGAAATGCGTGATTTTTGTATTTCAGGCTTCAGTGATTTGTTCCATGAGAGTGCCATTAACGCCATAATGGTCTGACTCCTTAAAAAGCTGTTTATTCTGAATAAAGAGCTAGATTTTAGGGACCACTTGTGACCATCATAGGCCAAAAGTTTCAGAAGAAATGCTAATCAAACATAAAATAAGGAATCAAGTCAAGTAAGGAATTTAAATGGCACACTAACACCAGTGACAGAGCAAGTAACGTAGCAATCCCCTTACAATACTGCCGCACGTGGTATGGATTACCATACAAAAACTGACAAAAATAGACTTAACTGTAACAGACAGAATATCCATCACAAAGTTTGGTTCCTATCCCAGTGAGTCCTACTTCCAATGACATTAATACTCTGTTGCATATGCTGAGCCATTGCTATTGCATTTGGCAAGTATTACAGAAGACAAGACAAGAGTTTAAGCAATGCATATATTTCTCAGAATTAGTATCTAATAATGATAACATGAATTACATTCAGTTTTCAGCCCTTTCAGAGTTTTAAATTGGAATTAAAAATGGCAAAAATGTACAAGAAACAGAAATCCTCCAAAATCCATCAAGAACAAGGGAATCATAAATTACATGTTCAAGAAATCGCAAAAAGAAAAAATATGGAACGTAAATGTAAATCCTGATCATCCTCTACTCGGATCTATTCTCTTGCATTTGAAAGCCAGATTTGTAGCCATGACATGACATGTAGCCCCGCCCACATACTAAGCAAGCCTCTCCCCAATCAGGCCCCACCCCTCTCTTGTGGTTCGCAGAGAGAGTAAAGTGCTGGTAAGCTGATCCAGAGGTGTTCAGGAAATGCACACATGAACCACACGGAAACACTATGAAGAAAAAAAAAAACTAAAAGCAGCAAGCCCAAGTTAAAAGTAAAATATATTTACAAAAGTTTACAACATGCAAAATCAAAACAATCATCTCAAAATATTACAACTGAAGTAGAATATTACGACATATAAGTAAAATTAAAACAATCTCAGGTTAATTTTGGAACGATTAGACTAATTCATTAACTCAAACATGATAACATATACAATTATCCTGGAATCTAACGTTAGATTCCAAAAGCAAGATTAGATAATTACCTTGAGTCAATCACTGTAGACCTAGTTCTAAGTCTCACATAAGTGTAAAATATATATATATATATACACTTTTCTCTTCAGTGTATCTGTAACTGCATATGAACTAGACTGTCTGACAGGTTAATTAAATATCCCTTTTCAATGTCAGTTTTATTATTCTGACAAACAAAATATGCCATTTTAACAGGTGATCAAGTATTCAGTACTGAGATGTGTTCTCGAGCAGTATAGCTGATTCTCCCACTAGCTTGACTTGGGTAGAAGTAAAAAACACTCTAAAATTGGCAGATCGTTGATGAAATATACTACAGTATCTCTCTAAAGTGTCCAACAGTCATTTATTAAAACCACTTTGGAAAGTTGTTAGTGCAGTGTCAAACAACCATAAAAAAAAAACGAAACAAAAGGCGCCTGTTTGACAGTCGCTTCCTCATAATGCTTTCGATTCCCGTTCAAAACATGTAGAACTGACTGTCCAGACCCAACATGTGACTTCTCCAACACAGAGAACTCAGAGAACTCGAAAAGAGAGGGCAGGCGTAATGGATAGTGGGTCCTAGTGCGTCCTTCGCCTTAGTGACATGTGGCTTTAGTGATTCCTGTGAGTTGAGATCAGGGCTGGAGAGATACCATCATAGTTTAGGGCATGCGGACTACAGATGCAGGATGTGAGAAAATATTACAGCTGGAATCACAGCAATTTCCAAAAGCTATTTGGAAAGAGATATTATAATGATTTGAACTATACTCAACTGAAATAATTTTGACTATAACCTCAAAAAAAAAAAAAAAAAAAAAAGTCACTCAATGTTACATGTACACCTCTCAACAGAATACATCATGCATGTGCCATAAGATAAAGGCCGGCGTCTCAAAGCAAAGAAAGTCATAAAGTAGTAAACAAAAAATAGTTTCTCATTTCTCGATCCTGAGGATAAATAAGGAGGCACTAAGGCAGTGATGACCTTGTCAGATGAACTTTGCAACAGACTTCCTTCACCACAGCATTACATACAAGGATTTACAAGCTTAGGAGCGTCTATCTGATTTGTCATTTGCAATTACTAGACACTAAGCCAAGTGAGATCCAGAAGATCTTCGCTTGACCGCAAGCTTTCACGCTTTGTTAGTGGTGCAGCTCCTCGTTTAAAACTACACGGTTACACCTGAGGGAGTGTATGCCTAGGAATAGCCTGCGATCACATTAACCAAAATTCTCTTCTTCCTGCGGATAGCAGCATCTCTCAGTAAAAATACAGTAGCAAAAAAGAAAGGGAAAAAAGTTCAAAAGAAGATAAAAGAGCACCTTTGCCAATAAATGCATCTAACATGAAAGCGAAATATGAGAGTGACTTTAATGTGAAAGTAGTGTTCATTAATACGCAGGAACAATTCCCATCAAACCTTTTGTTCATATGCACGGGGGTCTCTAATCAAAAGTGTTATCGCCACAGGAACCTTTGAAAACCCTGAATGAATATTAGACTATTATAATGGGATATGATCAGTAGATTGTCAATATTCCTAAAAGTGACCCTCAGTCACTGCTGTCATCATCGTCGTCGTCGTCCGAGATGTTGTTGCCGGAAATCTCCAGATGGGTGTAGGAGCCCGAGGAGAGCTGCTTGTAACAGAACTCACACACACGCACCGGCTTGGTCGACTGACTGGGAAGCAGGAACTTCTTCTCAGAACACGGGCCACACACAACAAAGCCGCATTTCCGGCAATGGTGGCGCCGGTTGACGGGGTTGAATTTGATCTTCTGGCAGCGCATGCACACGGTCGCCTCGGAGTCAGGCACCCAGACAGCCGCGTGCTCACCGGTGGGAGATTTCCCGCTTTTTTCTAGTAGGTCCGAGACGCACTTGCTGATGTGGCTCATCCACTCAGACTTCTCCGATGCTGTGGCGGCGTAGACGGCGAAGGATTTGGTGGGTGTTTTAATGAGCCAGCCGTTGCGGAGGTCGCCCTCGTCCTCTACAGTGTCTATGGTGACGCTCTCCAGAGGGATGATGTGCTGCTTGTTGTACTTCTTCTTCTGGATGACGATGTTGCCGTACACCAGGATGTCGTTAAAGAGGAAGAACTGTCGCGCTTTGGGCCTTTTGCGGCACAGCTTTGTGAGAACACCCTCTCCTATGAGCACTCGACCTGGGATGGCCAACGGTTGTCCTGCTGTGCCAAAGCATGCTTCCACCACCCCGATGCGCTTAGAGTTGGCCTCACTATTGGCCAAGCGGTCCACCATCTTTCAGATGCCTGGGAAAGACAAAAATAAGAAGTTATGATTGGAGCAGCAACAGACACTGAATATAATGGCTCAGACAATATCAGTAAAGAGATAAAACCATACAGACATAAGGAAGGAACACTTGTGGTTTATCAAATCTTAACCAATTCTTTGTGGCCTTTTAATAGTTCCCTGAATCTGGCCAATTTTGAATCAACGGCTACTCAACGCTTTCGTTTAAAAAAATCATCAGCATATTTTCAAAGTCAGGTTGCCAAGTGCTTTGAAAGACTAGCTATTTCATTAGAAGAATATTTCATTAAAATACAAGCATTATCAATTAATATAACTGATTAACCATTGATATCATTAAACTTACAGCACAATGAATCCAACCATTCCCTACTCTTAATTTATATTTTTGCTCTGTATTACTGACTGTAAATGTGAACAATTACTAAAAACACAAAGCAACTTGTCCTTAGTTGACAAACACCTGAAGCAAACAATGTTGATTTGAAATAACATTAAAGTTTGAAAAATGATTTAAAAGAAATAAAATTTCCCAAAAGTTCCCAAAAAGTATAAAATAAATTGATCAAAGTGACTATAAATCCATTGATAGTTACAAAATATTTATATTTTAAAGAAATTATTCAAAGAATCCTAAAAAAAAAAAATGCATCAGTTTCAACAAAATTATTATGCCACACAACTGTTCAAAACTGATAATTATAAGAAATTAGCATATTATAATTATTTCTGAAGGATCATGTGCCACTGAAGAAGGGAATAATGGCTGCTGAAAATTAAGTTTTGCCATCAAAGTAATAAATTACATTTTATAATATATACATACAAACATAGAGGATAGCATATTTGTTTTTTTGCTCCGGATACAAGAATTGTGACATTTTTCTGGTGAAAATGTAGTATTGTGAGAAGGCTACCCAACAATATTTTTGAATAACAATAACTAATACAGGATTACTGTGAATAAAGAGCGGTCTCATACATCATTAAAAGAAAGAAAAGTCTGATCAAAGGATAAGAAAAACGAGTGTTCCCGCAGCGCAATGTACATCATTGTAGGCAATTTTATTTATTTATATATTTTTTTATTATATCTTTCAATCTGCAGATTGTTTGGCGGAGACCATGAGTTAAGATGTATACTGACATGCTTTCACAATAAAATAATGAATATAAAAAGGCAAATATATAATTTATCACAGAAAAGCGACATTGATTGCAGCTCTAATAGTAAACCTCCAATCAGTCTAAAGCAACCCTGCATCTTTGATCATTATAACAAGATATCTTTCACAGCGTCAGAGAGAAACAGAGCTACATGAGCTTTTCAAGGTAGGACAACAGGATCTGATCATTCTCACATTACATCCTGTCTGTCTGTCTGCCTCTTCAGTCGCAGCTGTGCCGGTCTAAGAAATGAACTGCACTAGTTAAAAAGAAACAACACGTGGCAGCAGATGACATACACATCTCATAATGCTACTGATGCATTTAATAAGTGTGTAATACTGTAGTGTCACCCTTGTTATTCACTTGCCTCACGTAAACAAATGACATAATCCAGAGTTTACCAGGCTGCTTCAGATGGCAGTGCAGATTGTGACGAACACACACTCTGGTTTAGAGTAATGCAAAAGCTACACACTTTGGTATTAACTCATTTCCCTCTTTGTAAATTAGAAATGCTCAAACCCGGTCTCAGTGTCATGCCAGCTGGGTTTCCAAGATACAGAGTGTTTGAATAAAAGAGAAATCTGAGGTCTGTAGACGCCAAGGGTAAGAAGGGTATCAGTGTGAAGCTTGCTGAACTCATAAATCAGTAAAAGAGGAGTTCAGCGCTAGGGGATTACGAGACCAGAAAACAATACTGGGTGTTATTTCCATGATGCCATGGATAAGGTAAACCCCAGTTCTGCCCCCGTTATGACTATCATATTGTAATCTGATGACAGAGCAGACAAAACGAGCCCCTTAACCAAGAGAGGTACGCCATGACATTTAATACATCCTACACGTTGACCTCGATGTTGAAAATGCAAGCATGCCCATGTACAACTTCTAACTTCACAGATAAACCACATAATTATCTAATGCAATCTCCTCCAATCGCACCACCCCCAGAGCAGGAAACATTACCACACAACTAATCTTCCCCAACTAGAACTACTACTAGTGACAGACTAGAGATAGTTGACTAAATGAAAGGAGTGTCATGTTCCAAACCTGTATGACTTCTTTCTTCAAAAGACGCTACACAAAAGTGTTTTTGTGTCTATAAACACTTACTGTATTAGACCCCAATGACATTAATTGTAAAGATAAAAATGAATGAAATTCTACAAAATACCACAGAAGTACTTTGTGCGTTAGTCGTATGGAACATGAAATAAGTAAATGACGGAATAATAATTTTTGGGTGAACTATTCCTTTAATGTCAGAAGATATGTACATTTGAATAGCTATAGTAACACCATATCAGACAACATCTCACCAAGTGCCAAAAAGAAGTGTCACTTGAAAAGAATGCATGGATCTTTCAAGACACTTTCAAAGGTTAAGAGTATTTTTAGCACAAGCGTCTTAAAAAATGTATCGCTTGCGGTGGGATGTCCAAAAAAAAACAAGACAAGACGTTTTGTCCAAGTGTCTTTGGCTGCAGTGACTGTGCTTCAAAGGGGATTCATTTAAAAGATGAAACTTTTGTGAGAAAACAAAAGGCAAATATGTGAATAATTATCATGCAATCTTTAACATAGATGTTCAGAGGAGCTCAGCAATCATTTTGAAGTAACATAATGGCTTGTAGAGAAGCTCTGCATGTCTGAAACTCAGTGAAAGGACTCCACCACCTCCCACACAGCAGCACTTTCCTGACTCACTTCCTCCTTATTAAAATGAAAACTCATGCAAGGGTATTCCACACATGCTGTGGGCACTACTACATGTTTAGAATAGCTAAACATATTCCAGTTCCTAGTGTTTCAAGTTCTACAGTGAAAACCAGTGGTGCTTTGAGTATTAGAAGCACTCTGCTTTTCGTGTTTCTGCAGTTTTATAGAGTTTTCTAGAGTCAGTAAATACTGTACTATGTTACAGAAAAATACAAAAAGTCTAGACTGAATCTGCCACAATGTCATGGCAATACTACATGAAAGAGGACAGTTTTGCACACAAAGTAGGGCTGGCCGATAAAATGGTAATGATAATTATCGCGACAATCTACCTCGATAAATGCTAACAAGAGTTATATATAACTAGATAAATGTTTAATGTAATGTTTATGCACCAAAAGCAGAACTGTGCCAAACAGACCATTTATCTACTCTCCACAAAATTCAAACAGCAGAGAAGCGTGAGCTCACTAAAGCAGATGTGTCTACTCGCTGCTCTCAGGTCTCAGTCACGTGACTACTAAACAGTACTGTACTGTGGATTTACTGTAGTAACACCAACTGTACCATGGTATTGCAACAGAAATGATGGATGTTAATATAAAACTGTATTATATTAACGTATAGATTTATAAAATGTGTTAAAGAAATTGAATATAAATACAGTATATTTGAGATTACACTATAGCATTTGTGCATTTTAAATAAATGGATTTAGACTACTGTTTTAACATTAGTTACATTTTACCTGCTATTGAGGTGCTACATATGTGTGGTTTTAACTGTGGTTATCATGATAAAAATGTTTACTACTATGGAAGATCAATGGTTCATTTTAATAAAATGGATCGAGCTGGGACGATAAATCGGTGCAGGATCGATTTGTGGACCGATTCCGTGATTTTCCGAATGCATTGTAATTCCTCTGGAATCGATTCTGAGCTTAGTGTTTAACAGCGCTAATCTAGTTTTTATCCACACACTCAAATGCTCAAGTGCTAAATAGCGCTTGTGCGTTCGGCTGAGTTATGTAACGTTATTTTCACCTCAGCTCAGAATTCTTTTATGACGTGAGATTAATGTAAACACAGCCCACTGTGAACATGCTTGTAATTCGCTTCAACCTTTCCTTATTTTATGAATGATTATTTTAGGTTCAAGTGTGTGTAAAGATTTGGAAACAAGCAGAGAACGCGGTTTCTAAAGCATGCAGTGGCATCTGCTGTTCAAAATTAAGCTCAGAATCAACTCAAAGAACTGCGATGAATTCGGAAAATTCGCAGAATCGATACTGAATCATTTCTCGATTTGCAATGCATCCATTTATTGTCCCAGTACTAGTCAGAATAAATAAATTTCACCATATAATTACAGATGATACTGCTTTGATAGTGAACATAAATTTACATCTGGATCCCAACTCAAGCTACTTTCAAATGTGCATTTATAAGAGATCAAAAAATGTAATATTAATATTGCAGCCTGCCCTGCAAACTGCTGAAGATACCAGTCCTCAAAATAACACACAATTTTTGTTTCAAATCATGACAGGTTTATTTTCCATTAAGATACTTATATTGTTAAAGGAAAAATGAATGGAAAAGTGTAAAGAATTCAAGTGTTGGCCATATTCGGACCATAAAGAGTAGTTTAAAACCACAATTAACAGTCTGGTTTCTACAACTTTCAATTACAAGCCTTTTAATTTGAAAAGAAATAAAGATTTAAAATGTAGTGTGTTAATTATCGTTATCGACTGATGTCAAACTTTTTACTGTAATAATTTTTTTTGCCCATATTGCCCAGCCCTAACACCACAATGCCAAACAAAAATGTACTTATCACAGTAAAATTAACCTCGCAGACAAAACCTAATAATAAAACCTTTTCCCTTTCTCATTTGAGAGTAACCAGTTTCAACGTTTTTAAAACATCATTATTTACTCATCCTCATGTTGTTCCAAACCTGTATCACTTAGTTTCGTTTGCAAAGAAGAAGGCCCATGCACTTCAAACAACATTGGACCCCACTGACTTTCAAGGTATAGACAAAAAAAATATCTTCTATTGTGTTCCAAAGAAAAGAAATGCATTGCTAGGACAAAATGTGTCATGTTGTGCTTCAAACAGAGGTTTTCCTAATACAGCCTCTGGTTTAAAACGCATAAATAGCTGCTTTGTAAAAGGTTCGCTCTCGTGTTGCTGAGTTACAGAAAGGTCAGTGATAAGCACTTAGAAACTCTCAGCAATGACACAAGCTCATTTATTTTAGCCATTTGCGAGCAAGACCTTCTCACCTGTAAATGAGAGGTGTATTCTCCATATCAATTAAAAAAAATAATGTCAAATCAGGAATGGGAATCAGTTTGTAAAACCTAATTTTACCTGAAATCAGCATCAGAAGCACGGCAAAAGAGATTCATACCACTCACAAAAATAACACGTACCAATGTGAAATCCTTGGATGAGTGATATACCAAACATTTGAGACTCCAAGCAAGCATGATTTTTCTTTATATCTAATACTCTACATAATGTCAAGTTAAAAGAAAAAACACAAGGGTTGTAAAGACATGTCAGTGAGATGATGTCAAACTGTGCTATTAATATTAAAAATATTTTTAATGTATTGCTAGAAAATTGTGAAAAATATTCTAGTTGCAGAGATCAATAAATACAAACATGCTTGGAAGTGCATATTAATCACTGTAGCCGCTCAAAGCACAAAAGATAAACAGCCATATTTCTTGCCTGCTTCACTAGATTGCTCAAATGCTAATTTCCTTTGCTGAAGCGTATGAGTCGCTGACCGAATTTGATTAGAAGACCTGCTGGCAATGACTAAGTGAATGTGATCTGGAAAGAAGACTGGAAGGCCTTCACTGGACACACTGGCCATGTAGAGAGATGTCATTCTAATTCTGCCAGCCTTTATGACAAAGACAGATGGATGGGTGCCGGTCTAATTTCAATTACGCTCTCTCCAGCATGACTCACTAAAGCATTAGCCACAGCATGTTTCATCCAGAACTCAAACCCTCCAAAAGTACTTTCATCATTTAACAGGCAGGAACCAAAGAGAATGAGCAATCAAATACTTGCAATATATTTACATGAGTTGGATTTCTTTTATAATATAACTTGACAAAGAAAAAGCTAACTTTTACACTATAAGTTATGGATTTACGTGTCAGATCATTTGTGAAACACCTGTGTGGAAATGGCAAAGAACGGAACAGGGCTCAGATCGCCATTACATGTACATATATATTGTAGTTATTAATACATTGTTTCGAACAACATTTACTTGAAATAGAAATATTGATATTCTAAATGTTTCTTTTGATCAATTTATTATTGTGTCCTTTTTTTTTAAGTTTCCTTGGGTCACAACAAACAGTTCTAATCATTGTAACAGACATGGGTGTGATGTTTTCCCCCTCATTTCACAGTGGCTTTGCAGTACATCAGATGCTACACGGAAAAGCGCTTTTGGACACTTGGAAGATCAAAGATCAAAGTGGAATCAAAAGCAGCAGGTGGAAACTAGACCTCTCTTTCTCTGCAAAACGCTAACACACTGCAGGTCTAGCAGCTAGCACCTGGCCCTCCAGAAGCCAAGCAACCTGATAGTCCATCTGCCGGAGGAAAGCAGGAGCTGTCAGACACGTCAATCAACAGCAGAAACAACGCACAAATGGTCACTAATAACAAAAAAAAAAAGTTACATTTGCAGATAAAGTCTTGTTTAAGGGTCTGTGACTTTGTGGATACAGACATCTGACTACTAAGTAGTGATTGTGTTTTTCAGCAATAGTGTGCACTAGAGTTGGGCGATATGGCCATTTCATCGTCATATCGTCAGCCCGTGAAATCGACAATACACGATATTATCATGCATGTGTGGAGCAAGAGAGAGACTCTTTGTTCTTGTCATAACATAACTATTTGGTGTTTTAAACTGCGCAGATGTGCGCGAGAGAAAGGTATATCTCCAGCACGTGCGTTCACATTAGGGTTGCCAGGTTTTCACAACAAAGCCTGCCCAGTTGCTTCTCAAAACTAGTCCAAAACTAGCCCAATCGCGTTTCCAGAGGGTTTCCCGATAAAAATTTCATCCAGCAGTTAAAATATACGTTTTTTGGTGGGGTTGCCTTGGTAAAATTCACATTTTAGGGGCTAGATATCACGTTATTGGTATTGGGGTAACTTCGACCTGCGGACATGAAAAACAACCACAGACTTGGCAACACTGGTTCAGGTGGAGCAGCATTTACTACACAGACTAAATTCTGACAGGCTACACAAAATCAATATACAAAATCGGCAAAGAATCGCCTTTACTGATGAGATGCGCATGAAAACACAGACAGACAGTGCTGGAAGTAGCTAATGCTTATAAGTAAATCATTGGAAAACGAACATAAAGGATGCTGTCTGTCGGTCTTTATTAAAACTATTTGCTCTGATTTATTGTTTTGGTTACATTTTGTGCAGTGGCTTAAGAGTATGAAAAAACATCAACAAGTTGAAAAAAAATAAAACTAAAGTTTTAGGTTGTGTAGTGTAATCTTGTTAAAGCGAATTTCAGAAAATTGGTATCGAAAAAGGTATCATTCAAGAACAAGTATCGAAGCCAAGGTATAAGTATCGGTACCGATACCCAACCCTAGTGGCATAAGGCAGTACTATTAGCCTGTGGCAAGTGACAACAGAGTGATGTGGATTAAATGACACATATGAGCTCAAAGTATTTTAAGAGTGATGGAGCTTGGTATGACTTCAGTCCCAAGCCTTCTCAAAATGTGTCAGGAAGGTGACATAAGTTGGAAAAGAGATGGGAGAGGCCATGAAAGAAGATTAAAGACTAACAACTTAGAGATGAGAAGACAAGTGAAGGCTCAGACTACACTAATTAATTAATGACAAGCTTAGTTTCCATGTTTATCTAAGCACTTCTGGAGCATACTAACAGTGATGAAATGATCCTGGAAAACAGTCTAATATCTAGCCTTGCATAATAAATATAGATATCAGCCATTCTAAAGTTACATGAAGAAAGTGTTTATACAAATCACAGTTCACCTCTGATCTTTCCAGACTGTGCACAATGAAAGTGAAAATGGTGCATGATGCTAAATGTCAATTACAATATTTCTTAAATATGCTTAAATTAAAAAATATGCAATGCAGAAATTGCACCCAGTGATATTTCACTGTTAGTGGAGCAATCAAGCACAGCAAACAGAAACCATGTGATTTAAATTATGCAATGCTTTATTGCATCACACCTGGTGGACCAAGTTTCAACAAAACTGCATATTATGCGCTTCATAAATCTGGAATTTAGGGCAGGGCCTCTATTTGGAAACCATATGTCTCCAAGCCTAATGCATATAAAAAAGAAAACACACCACAAAACCTGACACCTTGAGAGATGAAAAGCAGTAAAATGGTCCTTGCTGCAAAAATAAGGATGTGTTTGCATTTGGAAAACCAACGAATCCCTTCAACCCACAACGTCTGCTGTCAGTTCACAAGACCAGATATATTGTATGCTGTAAATATTACCCCGTTATGATATTCTCGTATTAAAGAAAGACATACTTAAAAAATAATATTTAGGAGAGGAATGGAGAATGAATTCATACATCTATACTTTAACATATGTGTAGTACGTTCTGGAATGCAGATGATAAAGACTGCCTTTCCTCTTAAAGAACGAACGAAAGAAAGATTTTCTTCTAACAAAGTGACGTAATATTCCAGTGCACTTGTACGACAGCATTCCAAAGAGCACTGAAGTGAGTGCTGTACACTTTGGGGATAAAAACTAATTGCCATTTCTCAAATTGCAACTGCAATTTAAAAAAGGCGATTTAAAAAACTCCAGGTTTGCTGTGCTTGTTTATAGGGTTGCACAATTCAGCCCCAATTTTTTATGCTAATATTACAATATAATTACAATTATTTGTATTATGAGTATTATTATTAATACTAAATAAAAAATATAGGAAAATAAGAAATATTACTATTGTAATATTTCTCTGTAAAATAAATGAGTATTTAAAGGAAAATAAATCTTGCAGTACAACTGTAAAATTACAATACTAACATTTATGGCACTCATTTCTTAAAATGTCAAACCATTAAGTTTATTCTGACAAGACCCCTGCAGTGCTGCACAAAAATATACATGATTCTGCCCATGTTTTTTTACATAGTTTTAAAATGCACTTGGAGAGATGGAGTTTACGAGAAGAAGCATTTGTGAATCAAGATGCTTGGAGTGAGTATTATAAGCAGCTCATGTATAAAATCACAGCTTTACTCTAAAAAAAGCAGCACATATTTCATCAAACTGCAGCCTTTTCGATTAGCTAATCACACTAAGCCAGATCGCAATTTCAGTTTTGATTACTCAAGCAGCCCTAACTGAAGCTAATCCATATTACATGTCCGTGAGGTGAGGGTAGGACATATTGAAGCATAATTAAGTTTTATTAAGTTGGGCCTACATTTTTGACATAAAATTTTTGTTATTTTATTTTGAAACCAGAATTAAATCAGCACTGCAAAAGCAAAGTATGTGATGGCTTGTAAACTTGCATGACTGCACATCTGGATAACTCAACAAACCAGTCCAAAGTTCATTTAACAACCAGCAGTTTTGTACAGTAAAAGTCTGACCTTAATGCTGTCAATAAACCATTCTGGGCAAATTAAAAGCAGTAAAATGATGGCAACACAGTGCCTTCCAGTAAGTCAAGATTAAGGAAGTACAGCAGAACTATTCTCAGCTACACCACTGAATATTTTTAACTTTTAAACCTTAACTACATTCAGATCTTTTGGTTTCTCCAACTCAAGGCATAAACAAGATCTTCAAAGTGAATCTTCTTTAATTTACTCAAACTTTTCAGCCCACAAAATTAGATTACGCCTGTTCAAACATACAAATATTCACACACAAAATCTAACCATACATCCTGTCACATCAGCATGCATAAATAAGCCACAGGTAACAGGCAAGATAAGATCATTATAAACTTGGGCTTTACTGCTATAGAGTAAATATGCATTTAAAAGCAGTTTGCCTTCTGCAGGTTAAATGCCCATGCTAACTATAGCTGGGTTCCCATCCAAAGTTGCAAATTTAACGTGCAAAACTGGAATATCACATAATATTAGGGCTGCACGATGTGTCATTTAAGCATCGATATTGCGATGTACGAATCCACGATAGTCACATCGCAGGATGTGCGATGTAGGCTGTCGTAGTTGATCCGTTATTCATTAACCGTACAGCTGCTCCCCAGCCCTTGACAAATGTGAATCGCAGATTAATTGCACAGCTTAACCATCATAGAGTGAAAGTTTATCATTTGCATGTGTTTTTAGGTCCTTTCAGTTTAACAGGGTGCATATAAGAACGATCAGAGAGAGAGAGAGAGACCCGGTCGCGCACGCTCACCTACACAGTCTCCAAACAACCCGAGCGATGTCTTGCTCTCTCTCCCTCGCGCATATTAATCAAAATCAATTGACACGATGGTGTCGGGAAAAAAAAACTATCTAGTCATGAAATGTTTTCTGTGTTGTCAAATTTTGTGCGATATCCTAAACTGCAGAGATAATTACACAAAGCATGCTGTACACGTCTGATTTGCGAACTAATGATTCCTTTGAACATTTTAGATGCAACAAGATGGCTAGTCAAGTTATCCCAACCCAAAGCGCAGTCAAATGACTTTTGATGCGCATGGATGACTTATTCAGCAAATCTGTTTCCATCTTAATCCTTTTTTTGTTACACAAGTCAAAACCCACCTCAAGGGTAAAAATCACTATTTCCAGGTACTTGGTTACACTGAAGACATAAGCTGATTTCCAACTAATCACAGCAGGATCTGTTCTATGTATTAAACGACAAACACTTCTTGTGTCTATTTAAAGTTGTTTCGATGGCAAAGCAAGAAGTGGATATTTTTTGGCACCTCATGATTAAATAATATTTTGACTTAGGACTCACAATTTGATTCCAAATTCTTCATTGGCTGATAAATAGAACTTTAATTTGATAAACTCAAATTCCATTTAGTTTTTTGCGAATCAATCCAGAATTATTTATTTTTTTTTACTTTCATTGACATATTTGACCTTGTGATGAATAGAGCCTTGAATATAGGCAATGCTCAATATGACAACCCTCTCTATGAAAAATGACCTTAAACTGTGGGCAGCTTTAAAGAGAGGAGCGATTCAAACAGGCCCTTATCAGATATTTGGATATGCAAACATTAAAATCTCATATGAATTCCTGCTAACTGGTAGTTAAGTTTGGTAGACCATGCCTTCACTTAGTTAAAACCTCTTAATAGAGCATAATCTTTGGTGAATAACTGCATATAACAAAACAAGTCACTTTTGCTTCATTACACCACACAACATTTCAGTTGGACCCTGCTGTTTGTCTTGCTGACACTGATATTTCTGTACCCATCATTATAGACATGACTAAGTTAGCACCAGACAGACCTGCATAAGCACAGGCTGATCCTTGGATGTACCAAAATCATATTATTACATGCAAGATTCATTTAGACCATTATAAATGGTTGACTCAACATCTTTGGAAGTCATAATGCATTTACAATTAAGATTTTTGCTGAAAAGAATCATTGCACAAAATCACAGCAAACATGCTGAGGTCAATGACAGAGTAATGACTGCAATGCAGAAACAAAATCAACTCAAAGCCTAACAGAATTGAACTTTTAACTTTAATCTTGACTTATCCATAAAATGTATTACTGTTCTGAAGAAAGGTTATCTATTTTGACTTTATTAGGAAAGTGAGACCAATTGTACTCAGTGAGAGCGTCAAGTAAAGTAGTACAATCAAGCAAGGCTGGTAAACATGATTATTAACTATTAACTTACTTTCACTTCTGAAATACCTGGTTGGACAAGTAGCACCAAAGGTAAGAAATAAGAGTAAATGAAGAAACACGTTTTCATGGTGCATTCCCTTTATACTGAAAACATACATGTTGTTCAGCAAATGCTCTGAGACAAGCAGAGTTTTTATAAATAAATAAATACAAATATAAATATATATATATATATATATATATATATATATATATATATATATATATATATATATATATATATATATAACCGATATTCACACATTTCTATTTTTTTGTTTGTTTTTGGTTCCTCAATATACAGGGCCTGTTCTTCGTACCTCGCTTAATACATCCGAGATGATTTGAAAGATGCCGGATCTTTTTACAGTGATAACTGATCTCTGGTTAATTTGGTTCTTCAAACAAATTAACAGATTTTATTAAGTTGTCTAAAATTAAAGTGCATTCTCGTGTTCCTCCATAAAGGGCAGATGTATTGATACTCTAAACCACAATCAGCAATGCAGCGATTGGCTGGTGGCAAGAAAGCAAAGTAATGACATATAAAAATCATATAACCAAAAAAAAGAACACCTAACGAAGAATTTATAGACCTATATCAACAAACAGCCAGTTAAATGAAATGTGCACTGTTTATATTTAATTTATTATTTTCATGATTCCCAATTGTTTATATTGTCAGGCTTTACATTTTTATTTCAATGTTGTAATTAGCAATTTATTAAATTTTTTCTTTAAAGCAGATTTGTCATCACTCAAATTAATGCACAACTGTATATCGTGTGTAATGCTCTAAATCAATTATAAAGTAATTATTTAATCACAGATAAATTTTTCAATATGTAAAACTGGATGCATCTAGACTCCACAACACTCTAATATTATTTTCTAATTAAATGTTTTTATTTTTAATTATGGTTCCCTGATCAGTAGGGTACTCTTTTAATGAAGTAGCAGTGGCTGGGACAGATTTTAAATATCACTTTCTTTTAAAAAGATGCAATCTAACCCTGTTTACATGAAATAAGCTTGCTCCCAAGCAGGTTTAAGCTTAAAGACCTGTTGCTATGACAGCAAGTCCAGGATGAGCTTCGAAGAACCAAATGACCCAAGATCATGCCAAAACGCCAACAATCAAATCCAGCTAACAGAGTTAGCAACATACGAAGCACAGGCCCCTGGGGCCTGTACCATGATGGTAGCTGAACAAATTCAGAGTTACAGGATTAGTTTTGAGTTGACAAAACCAAACCTCTCCAATCTGGCTTTGTTGGTAGCATGATGCTGTTCATCAACTTTCTTTGTCAATTCAGGCTTTGATCCTGAGTTTGTGGAGCGCGTGCACATGAATGTGTGACATCACTGGCGAACAGCCAATCACGATCCTTGCAATACAAAGATGGTTTGATTTACTTCTCGCGAAAGACCCAGTGAGATTCAAAACTAAAGGTTAAAGGTTTTGCTAAAGGTTAAGAGATTGAAGAATATGACAAATTTAAAATGTCATATGAAAAATGAAGGAGGACTAATAAAATAAATGATCTTGCTCCATCAGTGTAGTCACAAGTGGAACTTGTTAACTTAGTTTATACATTTGAAAATATATAGTGATAGAGACTTGAAATTGTAAGTTCAGACTTGTAATTTTTTTAAATAGTGCAATCTTTTGATACTACATCTTATTTATATTACATGATCTGTATACATTAATATTTATTTAAAATAATTTATAATAAGTGTTAAACTAAAATTCCTTGTGTGTAAGAGATGAATAATAATATGAATCAAAATAATTATATAAATCATAAAATGACTCAGTTATTATCATAAAGCCAGACTTCTATTTTTTTTTTTAAGCATAAGTGACCTTTAATTTGGAGCAAGATAAACTGGAGTTACTTTGTTTCAGACATGTGTCACTTCTCTCACATCTGATTGGTTCACCTTCAGTCTGAGATCTTGAATCCAGAACATAACCTGCCCCGGAGCAGGTTAGCCGTGAAGCGTAAGATACCATGGCAACAAACACCGATTAAAGCCGAGCTACTTTCATAGTACCCAGGGTTGGCGGAAACTAATCTGAAACATAGCTGGCTAGCCACCTAATCCAGCTTCATGGTACAGGCCCCTGGTCTACCAATAAATATTTCTCTAAATAACAGGATCCAACAACTCCACTATATTCAATAGGAAACAAAAAGTGTTAACAAATGAAGCAGTTATTCAAATTAAACAATTAATATTAAACATTAATATTTATATTAGTAATAACAATACATTTAAAATATATTATTATTAAAATTAAAAGCAGAATAAACTAAAAAGCAGAAATAAACATTTAAGAATCAGTTCTCCTTCTGCATATCAGGTGTCAGACACTCAAACGTTAAAAAAAGAAGAAAAAAAAGATTAGTATTGACTTTATATGCATACAAACTTAGAGAGAGAGAGATCAGTCTCTTCTTTCAAGAACTTTGCACACAGTCCAAAGGGTACAAACAGAAAAAGCCAAATTTACAAGAAAAGTATTTTACATTTAAATATATCCATTAGTGTATGATAGCATCCATCTTCACAAATACAAGCAACCGACTCCGTTGCACTTTTTAAAAGTGCAGGTGTGGATCAAACAGCCATATGAATGAAGAAGTGAAACTGTGACGATAGAATATATAAAACAGTTCTGAGGATCTCGTCTTAAAAAAAAAAAAGTTAAATGAATGCTCAATGTGTGGTCATAAGAAAATCATACATAGTATGAGGCATAGGTGGAAAAAAAAGTTATCAGACTAACAGCAACTACATAAAAGTTCCATGCTAACCCTTCGGCTAAAATATGTTTGTATCCATGTTTTTTTTTTTTTCATGTAAGTTATCCTGTTCGTGCAGTTACATGCTGTATAATATTACACAAAGCACTTCGACCAAGTATTTCCAAGCCACCACAGCTTGTTACTAGTTAACTTATGCGACCTTAAATCTAAAGCAATTTCAAATGTTCTCCATGACGAACGGTTGAAGGAAAGAAAAAACTGCTAACGTTAACTTACTCCTCAATTATCCCATCACTACATGACTGATACCATGCTGTTTAGCAAGGAACAGGCTTGGGTGGTTTTCACCATGCAGTTTCGATGAGTCACCGAGCACTGGCTGTC
Organism: Carassius gibelio; assembly: GCF_023724105.1. NCBI lineage: Eukaryota > Metazoa > Chordata > Actinopteri > Cypriniformes > Cyprinidae > Carassius > Carassius gibelio. The sequence continues at coordinate 6,678,915 of NC_068386.1, read as the reverse complement.
ACACAGGCGAAGTTAAGAGTAACGTTACAACTTCTGATTTTCTGTCAGATTAAAAATTCAAATGTTGCACAAAAATGCAAAATGCAGTTGTTTTGACACTGACAACTCAACTAAAAGTCTAGTTACTTTGACGGAGTTTGTACTGGCTTGCTAAAATGCTCTATGAATTAGAGGAACATACCTAAACAGCAAACCTATGTTGCTGTGGTCAAGTTAGTTTTACATTTCGTCGTTGTCAAAGTTTTTCCTCATGTTAGCATGCTACAAGCTAACAGGTCACTTGGACTGTCCCATAGCGCACGAATAGTTTCTTGACTACTTCCTACAGCAGCTTTCAAACTTACCCAACTGAAACACATTTCACTGACGCTAATGTAGAATATTTTTTAAATGAACCACGATAAACAAGTAGTCGTTCAACAATTACAACACAAACTTGCTCTGTCAGGCGCGATTGGAAAGCAGACGGTCCGCGAGCGCTTGGTGAGTTTAGACACAGACAGGCACGCGCGCGCTTACCTCAACACAAACGATCGACGGCTGTGGACTGTAGACAATCTCAAGTTAGTTTTCCAACGGATAAAATATTTAAATTCCAAATTCAAAAAGCGTCACTTGTAAGTTGTTCTGCCTCCTTCCCGTGCAGCCAAACTCGGAAACTGCACTTTCAATATGGCTGAGGGTAGGAGCAGGGAATGGAAGCGTCACTTGTGGTGTGGGAGAAGGGGCAGGGACTAATCTGGATAAACACTGATCCTTGTATTTAACGGTGTCTGGTGTTTATGTGGTGCCTTTCGCTTTTCCTTCTCGCTGGAAACATGCATATACATGTTTCGTAGAAATAAACCACAGATTAAATCTGTCTTTATAACTGCCTGGTCATGTGAGTTAGTGTGTGAGGTAAGCAACACTGGGTTTAATAACCCAGTTGAGTAGTTAAAGTAGTCCCAACTGATAGGGTTATAAAGGCATAATCTTTTTTAAAACTGTTATTGGGTTATGAGGTAAATGATGAGGCCAACTTAAATTATCTTGGTCTTTCTCATGTAAGCTGACAATGGCTATGCATAACACAACAAAACACTTTTCTAATTTCCTTAATTTCTAATTTCCTTCTAGTTTGGATGTTGTGGAGTTGCCTGGATTCTGAGTACATTGCACAGCTCTCTGTTTTGTTTTAAAGAGTTAAATTTCTTTTTATTATTATTATTGTTCTAAGTCAAGTTGCAGGTTATTTCTGGTTTGATCCGAAAAGTTTGTTTAAATTTATATTATTAATTGATATTATTTATATCAATATCAATATAAATAATTGATGAATAATATTTGAATACATTAATATATTTTAGTATTATATATATTATATTCCTATTAATTAAATGTGCAATATGTTACTCTATTTTGCTTTATTCCTTTTTTCTGGTTAGAAATTGTGAGATTAGTCTGTTGATAGTGCAACTCTCTGCTGCCCCCATGTGACTGCCAGTGTGCTCACACAGTGTGTGTGTGTGTGTGTGTGTGTGTGTGTGTGTGTGTGTGTGTGTGTGTGTGTGTGTGTGTGTATATATATATATATATATATATATATATATATATATATATATATATATATAGTTGCATTGAAAAGATTCTTTGCATACCCTGTCAATGATAATTACTCTTTGAGCTTGTTGCGGTGCTCTTATAGAGCTACTGGCTGATTACTCATCATTTTATATTTTCTCTAATGACTGTGCTTGCATAGTAATTGAGGGAAAGTAAACAATAGCCATTGGGCATTCCGATGACTGCATCAGTGCCCGTCAGACTGGCAAGTGCTCGCTTGCACTCCAGGCTGTTTGAGCACACGCAATGTAAAAGCAGTCACAGACAGGGGATTGTAGAGGACATTCCCCCATTTCTCCACATATTTAGTGCAACTAGTTACTTGACTATAATATTCCGGACTCGTTCAGAATATTTTCTCAGATGTGCTGGAAGACGCCAAAGTTGGATATAAGGATTTACCCAGCAAGGTATGATAACATCAGCTGTACCACATTATGCTATATGCACTATACACATTTCTATATGTAGTAAATTGTGTCTCAAATGGTTTTCCTTTAGGATTTTAATCTAAGATTATTGTGTTTTCTTTCAATCAGTGTGATATTGTGAGCGTATTTTGAGTCATTCCGCTAAATTGGTGGCTTTTCCATTTTGAAAACGTGGTTTCTGTAAGATTCTAAACATAGGCTACTATGAGGCAAACATTGAAATTATATGCATGGAAATGTATTTTAAAAATCAGCTGGGATAGCTTTAGCCTATATATATATATATATATATATATATATATATATATATATATATATATATATATATATATATATATATATATATATATATATATATATGTATTGATGCCAGTGTTTATAATTGCTGTCAGTTTTTCATGGCTGATGTCTTTGGGACTTTGGGTACAAAAATTAAAGACAATTTTAGACATCCTCTTCATGAAAAAGTGATAATTATTCAAAACTTTATGTTCATCATTATGTCATTGATATTGGCAGAAGTGAATTTCTCAATCTGCAAAGACCACCATGCGCAGGTTGCCCTGCCTTGCCTCCGAGCCAGAAGGAGAAATCCCACTGTGCTACTGACTGGAATTTTTCGCGCAGCTGAACGATGCCAGAGGAGCTCGCAAACTGCAGTGTGTGTTGCTGTACCACGACCAATAAGATACTCCTGGTGGTCTTCATGGTATCACTGATACTTGCTATACTCTTCGGAAACCTCTTGACATTAGCAGTGGTCGTTGGAACGAAACACTTCCACACTCCACAGGGTTATTTAAAAGCCTCACTGGCCGTGGCAGACCTGGCTGTGGGCATTTTTGTGGTGCCCGTCTCCGTTTACGCAGAATTATCTCTCATGATCTACAATTCAGTGCCAGAGTGGACTACGCGCAATTCCCAAACCACACTTTTCCACCCGTGCAATTTCATCGGACCTGTATTTGCGGGATGCACTTTAGTTTCCATTACAACAATTTTCCTCCTGACTATTGAAAGGAGCATTGCCGTTTTGAGGCCACTGCATAAGGAATCAGTCATAACTAAAAAAAGAACAAGCATACTAATAGTCTTTTCCTGGATAGGCAGTTTTTTCCTGGCAATATCTCCACTGGTTTTCAGCGATGAAATCGCGCTGGAGTACAATCCTTGCAGCCGCATGTGCAATTACGCGCTTGGAAGCACAGACTTCCCATCGCAAGCTTGGAACATTCTCTTACTCTTCCCTGCCTTTGACTTTACACTGCTCGGAGGTACTGTTGTCATCAATATCATATCCCTCACCACAATCCGCCAGCATTCAAAAAGAAGGAAACATCTCGCACAGACCGAGAGTCAAAGCTCAGCGAAACCAAGCTTCTCCGACATCAAGGCTGCCAAGACGATCGGCACTCTGACGCTGGCTTTCACCGCTTCTTTCACTCCCATCGCCGTGTTTGTAGTTGGGAATGTGTTGGGAAACGAATGGTGCAATTTTGCGTTTTTTGCCTTTTGGATTCTGACTTCAAACAGCTGCTGTAATGTTATTATATATGGTGTGAGAGACCAGAAGTTTAGAAGTCGCGCGTATCAGCTGCTCATATCCGCTCAGTTGAACACTGCGCCTAAAAAGCCTGAGTATGAAAACACTGTAAATGGGGGGAAAGACAATGAGGAAATAGACAAGCAAACCTAATGAATGATATTACTGAGCAGCAGCCCGATTTAGATGGTGCTTTTTTTATTACATAAGCTGTAGTATCTGGTTTCTAGCTGTAAATTAGATGGACCAAGCTGGTTAAAATGGCTTATAACTGGTTTGTTGCTGGTTCAAGGTCTACCAGAAACACAGCTGTTAGCTAAACCTTCCAGCTTTCTAGTCCCCCTGAAAGAACTGGAGGTCAAGATACATTGAGGACATGAATCATTCCTTGTAATCAAACCTACAATGTTTTTATTATCAGCTTAGATCTCCAACCATTAGGCCACAGGGTGCCTATTGATGCCAGTGTTATTTAATGCCTTCATACCTGTTAAATGGCATGTCATACTCAGGTCACCTTTTTGATTGATTCTAAACTTTGCATGAGAGATTTCATGTCACAAGATTTCACCATGTAATTGAATATCCAAAGGATCATGATATTCCCAAAACATTTGCTTTGGGGTCTTTTCACATATTACATTGATGCTTCAGTAGAGTATTGATTTGTTTTGGCGTCTTTTTTCAATGTTGGAGAATTGATATTTTGAGATATTGTGTGGCTTTAAAAAAATGTGTGTATATAAATGCACTTGATAAGTACTGATACTTATGTAAATGATCAATATAAACACTTGGGAGTTTTAAAGCACACATTATTATAGAGTTAATTGTTTATTGGCTTATGTGATTTCCATAAAAAACTAGAAGGTTGTGTCAAGACAAGTGCATTTGCTTATCGGTGTATTCATATTATATGCATAATTTTGGTTATCAACATATACCAAAGACATGACTGATGTTCAGTGACTATGAGTTGATTATTTATTCAGGCCATTATTCTTTTGCACAGTTTTGTATTGTATACAATAAAGAATTCTTCATTAAATGTCTGTTTTTATGAATTTGATGACATTTTTAAGTATATCTTTGACAGAGAAAGTTCATTTAAATCTTTTAAATTTGCTAAACATCTGATCCATTGTTACCTAAATATACTGCACGGATTAAAAGAATAATCCACCCAAAAATCATTGCATTCCAATCATGTATGACTTTATTTCTTCTGTGGAACAAGAAGATATGTAACTAGTTTAATTCCCCATGGACTTCCATTGCAGGGGAAAAAAACAAAAACAAATGAACATTTTTCAAAATATCTTCTATTATGTTCCAGAGAAGAAAGTAAGTCATACATGCTTGGAACAACGAGGGTGAAGTTGGTGAATTTTTTATTTATTTATTTTTTGTGGGGTTGAGAATTTCTCCAACTATATTACGCATATTTTATCAGAACTTTGCAACATATTAAACCGCTTGATCTCAGTGCTCAAGAGGACAATTTACCCCTTCAAAACCTTTTATCTCTCACCGTGCAAATACATTCACACAGATGGGATGCAACACAATGCATCTGAAGATCCAGCAGAGTAGGCAAATGTTAGCCATGTTAATCTTAAATCAGAATTTTGCTAAACCATCTTTAATCTTGTTTCAGAGATTACTGTCTGGTGAATCTCCAATCACTTGTCCCCTCATAGATGTGTCAAGCCTGGAGGGTCCAGTTTGGAACCAAGGGGCTGTCCAATTCCCCATAAGACCTTGGGGGGAGGGCAGATGGCCTGGCTTTAGCATTTTATTTTTTAATTATTATTTCAATGTCATTTCTGTGAAGCAATAGCAAGATTTGGCAGCTGCCTTACTCATAGGGCATCTGGTAAACAATGTGTTTTTTTTTACTACAAGTTGTAACAGAGGGGAATCTTCTGGATTGCATGCCAGTCATGTGTATGTGCAGGAGGACAGGACATATCTGTTTGTATGGTGACCAAATTTTGAGGTCATAGAATAATATCTAAAACACACTATGTCATAAACTGAATTTAGTGCTGGTTTTGCATTTTATTCATCCCATATTTTATTGGAATACAACTGATGAAACTGAACATTTTTAAAAGTATTTGGGTTTTCATTAAGTGGTTTTAATTAATCCTGAGTTTTGTTTGTCTTTTTATTCCCTGCAAAACAAGCCTATTTAAACTGACGTTCATGAGGTCATAATGAAGGATGCGTGTCTGGCATCCATAAAAAATATGTCCCGGAATTGCCTCCAAAAAAACTGGCACATCATACTAGGAGGAAGGTTGCATTAGTCTAATTTGCTATTGCTGGTGGCTGTTTGCTTGCATGGAACATGTGAAATTTACATGCATGCTTGATGTATTTGGTTTAATTTGTGACAGACTTTAGGAAACTTTGAAGAAAAAGTTATACATATATTGTGTTCTGTGAAATTAGAAATAACCAAATCCATTTTTTTTCCACTTCAGATTCTATAAATGCCTAAATAGCCTTTATCACTTTGGTGGAATCCACTAAAAATGAGAAATTGCAGCCAAATGTCAGAACAGTTGATCAGAGACACAATACCCCTCATTATACATGGTATAGATGCAAAGGATAAATTCATTCAGTGACTTCATATGCCTGTGATCTAAAAAGATAATAGCGTCTGAGAGAATAAAAGACCTGAAGTGATGATATTCAACACTGTTTCAAGCTGGTAATAATGTAGATAGGTTCGGAGAGTTCATAATCTAACTTTCATCAGTAAATTCCAAAAGAAATTTCAGGCTTTTGTGTGCTGTAAGACAATTATTTAACTAAAAGCTTAAAAAAAGGAAATCTTTTTAGTTAATTTAAAGTTCCTACAGCCTTAAAATAAATTTCTTAAAGAGATAGTTCACCCAAAATTGAAAATGTATGTACAATATTTTCTGTTTTCCTTTGTTTCCACAAACAAAGCTAACATATGACTTTAGAAGACGAAGACCAATTTAACAAAAAAAATTTTTTGGTAGTTTAGTGTTTACATTCATTAGGTGAAAAAGAGTGGTCATGCAGAATATTAAAAGATTCTCTTTTTGTTGATGAAAGAATTTCATTTTTTTTTTTTATTTCTTAGTGAATTATTCCTTTAATCTTTTAAAGAGGTAGTTCAACCCCCAAATTCTAGCAATTGTAGATCTGGAGCTTCTGCTGCTCAGTATTTTTCTACCTTGCCGTGTAATTCAAGAGTATTCATATTGCCTATAAGAACATAGATTCTAATTATAATTTTGTTCTTTTCATGGTGGTGTGGTTTTTCAGAGGAACACTGAGGCAGAAACTGTTCACACAATCAAAACTGCTTCTAACTCCACTGTTGTTCTTGAACACCAACAATGAAGTAAATCAGAAGACAAAGAAATGCATTTCCGCTCATCCAAAGTTTGGTGTTCATTTAAAGCCAATATTTCAAAGGGATAAATGGAATTTCATACAATTATATTGGTCTCAATGAAAAAATGAGATCACAAAAATCTAATCTGAACAAAACAGCAGAAAGGATGGGTATTTAATGATTTGTACATGTTTTGTAATGACAGGTGTTATGTCCTGAGTTGATGAATAGTAGTTGTCACTTTCTAAATATTAGACATGGTATTTGCCTCAGGTCGCGAAATGAAAAGCAATTCACCTTGGCAACTGAGGCAGTTAATCTGAAGACCTGAATGTGAAAAAGGACTGTGATGGGCCAACAGAAGCTGTCAGTTCCATTTTAGAGGTGCAGTGCAGCAATTAGAAACTATTTTCAAAATGCATCACATCTCCTGGCCAGAAAGAATAATCTAAACGAATGAAAGATAAACCTGTTCTAACTTTCTGGAAACTCTTTCTAATGGGGAATTAGATAAAAGAGAACGTCATGGACATTAATAAAGCACAAAAATGAAAAATTATTTATAATATTAGACCCTGGACCACAAAACTGGGTCCTGTTTTATATATATATTTTTTTATTTTTTTGAAATTGAGATGTATATACATCATCGGAAAGCAGTAGAACAATATTTGGCCGAGATGCAACTATTTAAAAATCTGGAATCTGAGGATGCAAAAAAATCGAAATACGAATGAGAAAATCACCTTTAAAGTTGTCTAAATGAAGTTCTTAGCAATGCATATTACTAATCAAAAATAAGTTTTGATATATTTACAATTGGAAATTTACTAAATATCTTCATGGAACATGGTCTTCACTTAATATTCTAATGATTTTTGGCTTTAAAAGAAAAAATCTGTAGTTTTGACCCATAGGCCATTGCTATAAATATACCCTAGAGACCTAAGACTGGTTCAGGGTCACATATTTGCACAAAACCAAGAAAATGTCGTTCATGTTAAATGAAAGAGGGAAAATGTGACTTTTTTCAGCTCACAAATCAGACTTTGTTCTTGGAATTTTGAGTTTATGCATCACAATTTGGAGTTTCATAATTGCAAGATATAAAATTCTGAGATTTTTTTTTTTTTTTTTTACTTTTTGTCTCAGAAATTTTACTTTCTCTCTCTCTCTCTCTCTTTTGTAGATGTTAGTTGTTTGTTTGTGTTTTAATTCCATGATTAAAACAGGCTTCCATATAAATATGATGCTTATCACCTAAATGTGGAAAAACAGTTGAACAAACTCCATTGGATGAAATTCCTAAATTGGCCATCAAGAAATGGAGAACTCTTGCAGAGCTTTTTTTGGCTCATTGAAGACAACCCTTGCTGCTGCCTTCTGGATCAATTGCAGAGGCTTGACGGTACATGCAGGAAGTCCCGCCAGGAGAGCATTACAATAGTCCAGTCTGGAGAGAACAAGAGCTTGGACAAGAAGTTGGGTTGCTTGCTCTGACAGGAATGGTCTAATCTTCCTAATGTTGTATAAGGCAAATCTGCCGGACCGAATAAATTATGTGTAGGGTAAGGTTTAGGGGTAGGGATTGGGTTAAATCTATATTTTTAATAATAATGTTGATCCAGAATCAACAAAAGATGTTGATCCAGGAACATGTCATACTTGGCAAAATCACGGCAACAAGCGAGTGCAAGGAGGCTTTTTTTTCCTTCAGTTTTTCCAGATGATTATTACTTGGAATGTGTCTCCTTTCATTTCAGCACCTCAATTCAAAGGGGCAGAACTGAATCACTGACAACTAAGATTTGGGAATGGAAATTAGCTTTAATGTGCTTATTATATGAGCAGAAGTAGACTTATGAGATCCTGATACATTTTTTGTGTTTTACAGTATGTGCTTCAAACCAGAGCTCGATGATCGGTTGTATATTTTACTGTCTGCATGCTATTAGAATGAATTATATTATGCATTTATATTAAAAGCTTTTTTAGTTTCCAATCTGTTCAATAAATTAGAGAATTTTAATAGTCTTTTCATGGCATGGAATTTCTGAAACTTAACTCATCTGGAAATGAAAGCAACTGAATGAGTTAAGCAGAGCAAAGCAGAAGACCTCGCTCCCAGCAAAATATTCTCTGCAGTTCAAGAGCAGTCACAAACAGCCAGGAGTTGTTTTCTTGTCGATCAGATAAGAGCTTTTGTGGCAGTGGGAGGACTGTATTTTCGGTGACTAAATAAACTCATGATTGTGCCGCTAAAAATATTCCACCTTGCATCACACTTGCAGCGTGAAACAGAATTGGTTGACCTTGCCTATCAGAAAAGGCATGTGACACATTCCTCACCTATAAATATGTAAAACTGTTGCCAATTTGTTTGCAAATGTCTTAAGTAATTGAATTTATAACGAAACATGTTCCGTGGGCCATTTGCTTCAATTCATGTCACCAACTCCATGCAGATACTTAAACAAATTCAAAACAGTTTGACATCGTTTGTATTATGTTTGGAAATATTTGTTTTTAAGTTCAGACAAATTTTAATGTCATTTAACCGACTGTTTTAATTGTGGTTATTTTCTGTGAAGCTTTAACAAAGAGGACAGGAATACATAAAAATTGTGAACATATAGAAGCTAGAAGATTTATTACAAGTGTTTGGTTTGTTTGACAGGGAGCTCATCTGAAGCAATCAGATGATGTTTTAATCAAACAGATCAATAGATCTTCTTCCATGACCGTAAATACAGCTGAAGGGGCAGCATTGGATTCCTCTTTTGTAGGCTTGGGTGAAACACGTCAAAGTCTACTTTCCTCACTCTCTGCAGGTAGTCCTCCAAAACAACCTAAAGGACAGAACACAAAGACACTCAGAAGCTATTCATTTTACTTTTTTGAAAGCCTGGAGGATGGTACATTATTGAAAGAACTTAAAAGTACAAAGAAAAAGAATGAAAGGCAAAAAGGATACAGCTGGAGATTTAGTAGAAAGCGGCGACACAACACAGCCATGCATTTTACAAAATCTATTAACAAAGTGTTTAAATAAAAATTGATATTGTGGAGTTGAGATTTATCTGCATTTCTGTATAAATGTGTTTAAAATGTGCTTACAAAAAGTTTAATTACTTTAATAACACTCAAAATATATTTTCTTGTCTTTGATCAATATACACAACTGCTAAAAAAAATTGGAATCAGTCAAATATGTTTAATCTTTTTGAGTGTCTTATTCTCATTAAAGCTGGATTTGTTTGAGCTAAAATACAGTAAAACAGTAGTGAAATATTAGTTAAATATTATTATGACTTAAAATAACTGTTCTATTTAAATATATCTTCAAATGTAATTTATTCCTCTGATGCAAAGCTGAATTTTCAGCAGCCATTACTCCAGTCTTCAGTGTCTCGTGATCCTTCAAAAATCATAATAAGCTGATTTGGTGCTTAGGAAACATTTATTATTATTATCAATGCTGAAAAGAGTTAATATTTTAACAAAAACACTCCCAGGAATCTTTGATGAATAGAAATTGTATTTGTACTTGCTGAATAAAAGCATTCATTTCTTTAAATAAATAATATAAAAGTCTCATCGCCCCCAAACTTTTAAACAATATAGTTATCCATGTAAAATTTTGCAGTGCAGGATGGGAGGACGCATGTAAATCCCTAGGCTACTGACTTAGCCAAACAGTCCTATAAAAATGGTTTTGTGTTTGCAATTCACAAGAACACCCGAGGGTTCACATACTTTTTCCTGCAGCTGTAAATTAACCCAAATACAAATTACAACCCTCAAATGCCAAACCTTACAGTAAATTCCTTTTGTGAGAAAACAGTTACGATTAACACCAGCCAAACCAAGTGGAGCACAAAGTGTCACTAAACGGCCTGCTGTGAAGCAATGGCTTTAAAGAATATGAATGACAGTTAAACACAGGGATGTGGAAATGGAAAATAAGAGCAGAATATTACAGTGATAGGAAGTGAAATAAAAACGCTATCCAGGCCATTTTGTTCACAGAAAGCATTTCACTGGTCGAAGCAATTGAAACATTGAAGCATCGACAAACAGGCTGAAATTGGACTGAAAATTTCAGACTGCTTCCCTATGCTTTGCCTTCGTAATATGTTATTCCCCCATGTCCTCTCAGACATTTCTTCCTTTAAGGGAAATTACTGTAAAAGAGTAAAAAAGGCTTAAGATGTGTAATCAGACCATCAGCTGGTAGTGGTGCCTTCAGGGGGCAGGAGTCATGTGGGTTGAAGAGGCTCCACCTCTTTTGGAGGCAGAATGAGGATAAGCCATGAGCTTCTCTGTGTCACATCACATTAGTGAGGCGAAGGGATGGGAGAGGAGCTGAAAGAGATGAAATTACTCACCGTTTGCAGGAAGGCAGGCATGGCCACACGTGGAACGTTCTCACTGAATGATCTAGCCTGTAAGACATGTAATAATGAGTTAGGATATAGGTACTCACATAGTACATCACACAAACCTTAGGTAAATCACACAGTGAAACAAATTAGGTAAAAAAAACCTGGACATGTCCAGATCATATTTCACCTCCACATAGAAAAACTATATAAATATTCTTTGAAAATGTAGCATTACTTTATTTTCATGACAGTTCCATTATCATTCTCAATGATACTACTGTATATGCTTTACTTTTTCTCATCTGAAATAGTTTTTTATTTTGTAAGAAGAACAAGATTTTTTATTTTCTTTTATTTTTTATATTTATATAAAATATAGTACTTTCTCATTATGTTTTCTTTTCTTTAATACAGTGAATCTTTTTTTTTATTATATTATAGTAATGAGAATCACCTATACAGGATTTCAGTATTATGGGGGGAATCATGCTTAACTCTCACGAAAATGATCTCACATTGCAAAAATATTGTATTTTGGCGTGGTGAAAAGTTTTCATGAATTATAACCCAAAATTTGGTCAACATTTACATTAAAAGTATCAAATTTCAGTTTTCCCCTTGTTTGTTTATTAATTTTTTTTTTTTTTTTTTATGTGGTCCTCACCTAGGTCATTCGTGCTAACTTTGATTCACACCATATATGCAAAGTGGGGTATGCATTCCCCATGGTTACACAGAACTTATAATAAATTCATTAATGAGGAGAGGGCAACAATCAAGGGGCATCAGAGCTGTTGGTGGAGGAGGTGTGATAACACTTTTGAAAACTCATGATGTTAGTATGCAAAAAGAAAATTACTGGGGAACATAAATCCCAGTCAATATCTAACCACAGATATTAAACTGAAAGGATTTTCATACGTGCTGGAGATGGACATGGGCTTGGCTGGCAATGTCATAAACAACATCCCTGATGTTCTGGTCCCTGCTGCCACGAATGAAGTCCTCTTGAGACGCGCCATGCTGGGTGAGAAACAGTGAAAATGCATTATCAGTAACCCTCTGCTGATAGATAGAAAAATGAGGTTGATGACACCACAATTTTTTCCTTAACCTTCCATATTTCAAGCTCCATTGCAATAATACAATCTTTTAAAATCTAAAGGAAAAAAAACTAAAATAAAGAATTTATTTAATAATAATGACAACTGATTATTACAGTCCCTTATTTATTTATTTAATTGCATAGTGATGTAATCTTATTACTATTAAAAAATATTTTCTTCTCATTACTGTAATAAAAGACCTCACTCACCAGTAATAGAAATCATTATTAAGTTTGTAATTCTATTATTATTATTATTATTATTATTATTATTATTGCATACATTATGATTATATATTCTTTTATTTCCTTTTATTTAAATCTTTTTTTTATTTTGTTAATTCATTTCAGTACAACAAAAAACAATATATACTGACAATTGCACTTTTATTTTGGCAATTTTTGCTGTTGGCTACTGAAAATTGTGAGGGGGAGGATGTGCAAGATTCATGAAAATAACATCACAGTACTGTCATGGGGTCAGGATCACCAGCTGAAGTGCCTTTGAGAACCACCAGAGGGCACTCAATTCCATACCTCTGTCACTCAGTCTTGGACTTAATTTCCAATTATCCTTTGTCCCGGACTCATCAGCACTAATTGTTTGCACCTGTGCATCATTAACCCTGTCTGCTCACCCTAAATATAGCCAATTTGTAATTTATTGTGAAGTATTGAATGTGCCATGTACTGCATTTTTGAGCCATTATTTCCTGTTTTCATGTGTCTTGGTTTATTCTGCCAATTGTTCTGGATTACTCTGTTGCTCTTTGGACTGTTTTCCTGGTTTATAATTTTTGCCTGCATTTGGATAATGATTGTGGATTACCCTCTGAACTAACACTGCATTTGGATTCTCAGCATTCATGTCTCATGTTCATGACACACATAGGCATAATTTCACAAAATTTTCTTTTGGATTTTGGGGTGAGATATGACCTAGTCATTTCTTGACAGTTTTCATGAGATTCATCTTTATTGATTTCCCAGCATTCAACAAAAATACTTAAACATCAGAAAATTTTAGTATGCTGGATGAAAATGTGAAAATCTGCATGCAGAACATCAGTTGATGTGTTTACTCCGTATCCCAAGACTATTATTGAAATCCCACTTAGTTGTATTTGTTCAACTACTGATTCAAACAATGACAGAAACAAATGTAAAAATTTCCATCACTAAGTGTTGCCTGTGATTGTGCTGCCTGTGATCTGAACAAAAATGAATAAATAAAAAGTGATCAATAATCACTGCAGAAGGTTTCATTTAGTATCTAATTTTAAAGCCCATTGTTCCTCAAACAAAAGCAGTATCTAAGAATAAAGCATTAACAAGGCAATCAACACAATGAACAACCAGAGAGTGTAATTATCGGGAGGCTAGAAAAACTACATTTAAGAAAACAAGAAATACTTACAAATGAAGAAACATTTCTTTAAAATGTATTGTATTAGTGGGCATTTGATAACCTCCGAAACCAAATATGTCCATATCGTTTATGGCGAAACAACAGTGCCCCCTTTAGGTGAATGTGCAATCATACTGCAAAACAATCTACATAACATATTTTGATCTTAATACTGTACACTGACTCTAGCTGAGATTAGTTAAGGGTAAACGACAGATGAAATTCTTTTCTTTTCTTACACTAAGGGCACAATCTTCTAAATCCCAAGTCTAATGGCTTGTTCGTGCTGAAATGGTGACAGATGGCTGGAACAAAGCCCATGGGTTTGGGTTTAGTAGACAAGAGGGCACTGGAATGGACAGCTTCACCCACATATATGCTGTCTGGCACATGAATTGTCTCTAGTTCTTCACTAGTCCCTCTGATGTTAGAAAAGCATGGAGTTACAGACAGAAACAGAGATGACAAGGTGACAGCAGATTTACCCACCAGCATGCAGATGTCCATTGGCAGGTAGACCTTGCGTCTGCTGCTGTTGTATGGGGTCGCCCGCAAGCAGGTCAGGATGCCCTGGGCTTTGCCAATGTGGCTTGCGGCATGGTCTGAATGGACATTTTTCACACCTACATCAAAAAAGTTAAACAAAGTATACAGCTTTATGAGACCAGTTTTAAACAGATTTGAGTAAAATAGTGAATTTTCCAATTAATGCATAAATGAGGCATTTATATAGAGCTTTATTGTGTACTGCTGTACACCCAAAGCACCTCTGTTTAACATCTCATCCAAAGAATGGTGCTGTTTATATTATAGTATCCCCATCACTATACAGGGGCGTTAGGACCCACACAGAACACAAGGTGAGCACCCCCTGCTGGCCTCACTAACACCTCTATTTCAGCAGCAGCAGCAGGAGTTTTCCCAGGAGGTCTTCCATGCAGGCACTAACGAGGCTCAACCCTCCCTAGCTTCAGTGGGTAACCAGTCTTGGGATACAGGGTGATATTTCTTGCTAATCTAAAAAAAAAAAAAGTGTCCTCAAATTATATTTTAATGAGTCTGAAAAATCTAATATTCCTCCTTTAAAACTATAAAATTATAGTTTCATAAAGCAGCAAATTAGCATTTACTGTAGTTTTATTCAATTAAATGCAGCCTTGGTGAGCCCAAGACTTTCAAAAACATCAAATTTCTTACCTCTAATCCTTGAATGGTGGTGTATATTAAAACTCTACTAGAAAAACCCAGTGCAAACCAGCAAATGATAAGCCTTTAAGCTATAATAACAATTGTATTAGTTTCTTTTTAAATTAAAGCAATTAATTCAGTTATCCTTTAGGTGACTAAAACTTTGCTGCATTTTTTCCATATACAATGAAAGCAAATAATGACTGGGGCTGTTAGGCCATAACATTCTACCAAACATCTATTTTGTATTTCACACGGTCAAGTGCTACACAAAGGATGTGTAAATGACAGAATTGCAATAATTTTTGCAAGATCTACTGCTTTAAGTTGGAGACCAAGAAAAGTCTGCTCACCGAGTGTCTCCAGCAGCAGGTAAAGAAGAGAGGATTGTGTGTTTTCACCATAGGCCTCCAGCTCTTGAAGATTCCTGTATGCTTTGTCCTCCATATCTTTCTCCTTTTCAAAACATAATGTTTTAAATACAATTGCTAGAGGACAGTATAATGTGCATAATGACTCACTACATGACTATTAAGGTCTAGAATAACCATTTATGTCACACGCACAGTTTTAAGAGTTAATCAATCATTTAAAGAGAACTTTGAATTATTTTCTTTATTCATATTTTAGGTCAAATCTGATTACGTACTCTTTCAGATATTATCCTTAACATCCACCTCCTTGTTAATGTGTGCTTCCTCACTGCCTGAGAACACAAAGCAGTTTTAGAATATCAGTGCCAATGTATTGAATAACGCTGTGATTTTTAAATTATTATTATTGTTTTATAATTCAATGTGTCCTTGCAGATAAAAAAAATATATATATAACAACCCCAAACTATTGAATGGTAGTGTAAATGATGACAGAATCTTTCTTTTATAGTAGTAAGACGCACTCTCCACAGTTCTGCACTGACGGGCTGGACTGGAGGGTCATCTCTGTAAATATCCTCCACGGCGCTCTTCCAGAACTGCAGTCGCATTAAACCAATGGTTTTCTGAGAAACAGAGTCCTTAATCTAAAAAAAGAAGAAGCAAATTTATGAGCATATATGAGTTTTTCTTTAACAACAGCCACTTTTATGTTTCAAGACAAGAGTGGGTTTTCACACAATGATACACAGTTAAAAGGTAATTAGCTTAAACCAAACTGAATAAATGAGTTTGTGCATCGTTGCACTCAATAGCTGGAATACCTGCCTGTGCCAGTTCTACATTGAATGCCCTCAGTGCCAGTGCAGAGCGACGAACAGCCTCAGGAAAAAGCAATGAACACAAAAATCCCTCATAGTCCCTTTTCCTATTGGTGACAGCACAGTGTTATTCACTCAGTGTGTTCTGTAGTGCCATTAACCTACATTTACAAAACTAAGCCTAAATAGAGACCGAAATTTCTGTAAGCAGAAGACAATTATCACATAAAGACTACTTTATAAGGGACAAAGACAAATATTTGTAAAATCTCAAGATTTACGCTAAAGTATATTTGCCAAGTTTAATGTTTCATTCATGTTGGTTTCAAAAAACATTTTGTAAAATGTTTATAGAATTTCCTACAAATTATTTAATGTCTAAAAATGCAAAGTACTAAAATGATTTCCCTGCACACTGAATTTATGTTGTTTATATGACATGACTTGATCGTAATTTTCATTAATGAAGAAAGTCCCAGAATATATAATTTAAAACAATCATGCATTACATTTTTGCATTTCAGATTGTGAATGAGAAGATTTATTTCATATTTCTTTTACACTGATACATCACCTAGACATTTCTAGGATTCATTTGAACAATTGACATCAATTTTAACCATGGAAAATATAATGTTTGTATATAATGCGATTTACTTAATTTAAAAAAATAGTGTCTCGCCATTTATCAATATTTTTTTTCAAGTGAAGTGACATTCAGCCAAGTATGGTCAGTTGGAGAGTAGTTGGGGGTTAGATGCCTTGCTCAAGGGCACCTAAGTCGTGATATTGAAGGTGGAGAGAGAACTGTACATGCACTTCCCCCACCCACAATGCTTGCCGACCCGGGACTAGAACTCACAACCCTTTGATTGGGAGGTCCAACCCTCTAACCATTAGGCCAGGACTTCTCCCCATTTCAATTTGACATACAACAAGAGAAAATTCAATTTGGCATACAACAAGAGAAAATACTCTAAGGTAGTCTGGGATACATATCTACCCGGTTTGCTTCTACGTAAAACTAAGAAGAAAAAAATCGATTTTTAAACTAATAACTTACCTTACAATATCAATACAGTACTGTTCATTGTGCTGTCCTGTTGTTAATGTTCTTGAGCACTTGATCTCTGTTGGCCTCTGTATAAATGTGAGATAGGGAATCTTTATGTGGAGTGAATTTTTGATGGTTAAAAGTCCATTTCTTATGTTTATACTGGATGTCATTGCTAACATCATGCATCCATGTATCCTTGAGCTGTACCTCCTCCTCTAGCGCGTGCGCCATATTACAACTCCCCAGTAATCAAACACTTCTGACAGTGCGTTCCGCGTTCGAATTAAGTTTAGTTTCGGAGTGAACCATATCATTTGCATGGCACTTAAAATGTAACGGATTTTAATTTGAATGCAGTTTACATGTATGAAATGTTTAGCAGTTATTTGCGCTTACATTGCGTGAAGAAATGATTGACAGATAAAATCATTTGGCGTGATCATGTGATCCGCATTCGCATCATATGACCAGCACAGATGAAAGTCCTTTCACCGAAGAAAACGGATATAACCGGGACAGTAACTTGTTTTATTTTATTGTATTATACGTATGTCTTATGGCAACGTCGTCCGTGAATTTCGTTCACATTTCTTTGTTTTTAATATGTTTGTCCCAATGCAAAGACATCCGGTAAGGACGTGTATTATGTAGTGCGCCTATGATGATCAAACTCTCGAAGTTTTTAATCTTAATGTTTTTAAGAATTACGATATCATGTTGTTCTTGTGTTTATGTATTTAGCAGTTTTGACTTATTTTGAAAATCTCTTGCAATTAGCTTATTGATTATAAAAGACTTAACATTAGAATAAGGTTTCGGTTTCACCCCTCAGTAGTAGCTGCACAAGAAAGAAAAAATAAGTGGTTGCTTCTTTTGCTTCCATATTGACTTGTGTTTCTCCAAAATGCCTGATTAACATGCCATTTGTCCTGGTGTCCTCTACAGAAGACATGAATGAAAAATATGACTTATTTCATAAACAAAAAGTCATATTACGATTTGAAAACCCATAACATTTTTCTTAGATGTTTTTTTTTCTTTTTCGAAAATTAGCTATATTTAATATAAAATAATTACAAAATATTATATTATTTCCCTAAGAGTACTAAATTATGTAAAAATGTGGCATGTATAGTCTCAGAGAAATTCACTAAAATATAAAGTCACTGACTTGAAAATAATATCAACGCTGTGCATCAACATGTAGAAACAATGTTATAAATGATGTAACAAACCACTGCTTTATATCTGTTCTTCTTATTTTTAAATTAAATTATATATATTTATAAATGTTAAATATGTGTGTAAATGTTTATAATATGTAGTTTTACTTATGGTTTGGTAATCAGCATTTTTTTAAATAATTTTAATGTTACCTAAATGTAATAGTTTAAAAACAGTGCCCCCTGGTGTCTGTGTTTTTTTTACCATTTACTATAATATAGAAACTTTGAAACACATTGGCAGATTAGCAAATAGTTATTTTGAAGTATTATTGGCTAAACTAGTTTTCATTAGGTTTTGTGTACACACAGTACAGTACCACGCTCCCAACTAAATCTATAGTTAATTTGCATATTGATCAACCACATGCTGAACCCAGACTTGCATAAGGATTGTGCAATTCAAGATTCAGCATCTGCTGCTTCTCTATTGAATTTTTACTCTTTGCTCAGATAATGTTGTCTTGGGTTTAGAATGAGAAGTATACAAAACAACAGGTGTCTTTCAAAGAAACGTGCGTATGAAAATGAGCTTACTCCGCTGAACAATGAACCACATCCACGTGCTACTAAAGGAAGATGTAGGATCTAGGAGAGGGACTCATTTTCTCTGAATCAACTAGATACATTTTCCAAGTTAACCTAACTAGCTTAACAAACACATTTTTTCCTCTTTATTTTTCTAATTTTAATCAGAATGTTAATTTTCCACAGACATTCTTTGGATGATGACCTCTTGTTACCCTACACCAAATCCCATGGCCCATCTCATTCTCACCGCCACGTGAGGGACTGTCAGCCCATCGCTCATGGCAATGTAACCCACGAAACCTGGGCAGCAAGCAAAGACTCGACTTCTCCAGTGTTCAAGTCAAATATATTCATCTCCGACATCACTGATGACTCTGGCGTTCACAGACGGGTGAGCGGCCACATCACAGAGGTGCACGACCCACTGAGAACTGTGTCTGTTCTGGAACCAGGAGGCCCTGGAGGGTGCAGGCGGAGGCACAGAGAGCTGGTGGAGCACACTGCCAAAACTAGAAAGTGCCTCATCGCCCAGAATGGAGGCTACTTTGACATTGACAGCGGGCAGTGTTTTGGGAATGTCATGAGTGATGGGAAACTGGTGGGGAACAGTAGAGGAATTCAAAATGCTCAGTTTGGCATCCGAAAGGATGGGACGCTCGTGTTTGGGTAAGGACACAGCCCGAGGTCTTACTCTCACTCTGCAGTTTTTCTCCTGGCCTGTGTGATGTTCTGCAATACCACAGTGTTTGTTTTTGTGTGGAGTCCCAAGAAACAATAGAAAATTGAGCCAGTCTTTCCTGGATGGGTGCTGGTGTACTTTTGACCTCACTATAATTAAGCTGTGCTAAATCTGTATCACACCCTTAAAGGGATAGGTCGCCCAAAAATGAACTTTCTCTCAATATCTTCTCACTCTCATGTTCTTCGAAATCATATGATATTTCTTTTTCTTTTGTGGAACACCAAAGATGATGTTTAGTAAAGTACACTTGAGTGCACAGTAAGCACAAAGTGCTTTCCTTTACTGTAGGGTGCTCAACCTAAATTTGGTTGCAGAATTTGGATGAAGTAAGTCATGGGATCAAAGGGCACGTAGAACATCTGTTTCCTAAAATAGAATCTTTACAAAAACGTGGCAATATTGCATGACTCACCAGTGCTCATAATAATAGGAAGTACTTTGGAACGTCGTGTACACAGAGTGTCTCAATTTGTCATTCATTATGAGGTTAAGGGCCTTTAACCGGAATGTTCTGACGTTAGGTAAGGTGTTTATATAGCATATTTGGACATTCACCTGGATGAGCTTTAAGGTATTCAAAACAGCCTAAATTCAATAAAGTATAAAATAGTACACGTGGTCAGTAAACCAGGGATTATTTGTGTGTAATCCTTATCAAATCAAATGTTTATTTTTTTAAATGTGTATATATATATTTTTTGGTTTAGTTCATTGTGTAATACAACATTTCACATTAGCTTTTAGTGTAGCATTATCAGATAAACGCATGACAGTTTCTGGCAAAACAGTTTTGATTATATAGCTTTGTTTTATTGAAGTAAATTCTCTTTCTCTCTTCCACCTCTCTGACAATATGGATGTGATGATATTTATACTGTCTTGCCTTTGCAAACCATCAGCCTTTTTTCTTTTTTCTTTTTTTTTGTCTTTTTCTTTTTTTTTTTTTTTTGTAAAGGAAGTTGCTGGAATTTATGTTTTGAAAGTACCATTATTGCTTTAGATCTTAGTGTAGTCTGTCAAGTGTGGTTCTACTGGGCTGTGATGTAATGTAAAGTTGTTATTATTATGATTTTTTTATGCATAGGATGCAGAAGAATTGATTTAGAATTGCATAGAATTGATTAAAACTAATAACAATTTCAAACTAATTCTGTTATTTTTTAACTTGCTTATTTTGAAAGTATCCTGTAATCCTAATATGTGGTGCAACTGTTTATATCATTCATAATAATAGGAAAGGTTTCTTAAGCATCAAATCATCATATATCGAATGATTTCTGAAGAATCATGTGACAATGAAGACTGGAGTAATGGCTGCTGAAAATTTGCCAGCATGAGAATAAATTATGTTTAAAAAGATATTAACATAAAAAAACAGCTGTTTTAAATAGTACAAATATTCCACACCTTTACTGTTTTTAGGAGATTCTTCAACAACAGAAAAGAAAATTGTGCCTATACAGCATATTACTGGAATGACTTGATCAAAGACAGGATGTTTAACCAGACTTAAGAATAGATCTTTAACCATTAGGCTATACCATCTTATCTTTCTCTGTCTCACTTGCTCTATCTTGTGTATATTCTTAGCTATCTGTCTGAAGATGACGTCCTGGATCAGGTAAATCCCTTCGTGCAGTTGATCAGTGGGGTGGTGTGGCTGCTGAGAAACGGTGAGATCTACATCAATGAGAGCATGCAGGCAGAGTGTGACAAAACTCAGATGACCGGTAAGATTAGACAAGATTCTGTCAGAAGTGTGAGCATATGATAAGCTTCATTATCTGGCTCTGTATATCAGAAAAACTGTATCTTCAACAGAGGTTCAGGTGCTCAGTCCTGTTGTTTTCAAACACATCTGTGCTCCGAGCTTATGATGTCAAATTCAGTTGATCGTTGATCTTTTATTTTACAGGAAAATTCCAGGAATTTGTGGACGTGATATCTGCCCGTACGGCGGTGGGTCACGATGCAGAGGGGAAACTCGTCCTCTTTCATGTCGACGGTCAGACGCGTGTAAGAGGGTGAGAATGGACTTTGAACCTGAGCAGATCTCAGCTGTTTATCACTGTAAACATTGAGTCTGTCTGTTCAGGCTACAACACTAAATAACCCAGAAGGAACCGTTGCAAGATTTATTGCTCAAAAAAAACATTGCAAAAGCAGAATGCTTTTTTCCATTTTTTTTCCAGAGGCGCCATAATCATGATTTTATTAGCTTTTAATGCACTTTGAGTTGTAGTGTTAATCAAGTTCCTTGCAACAAACTCATAATATATAGTTTCTTTTTCTTTCTTTTTTTTTTGGAGAGAATTGAACACTTTTTTTTGTGAAGATGTATCAAACGGACTGTAAAGACATTTTTAATGTTACTAAAGATTTCAGTTTCAAATAAATGATGTTCTTTTGAACATTTTACACTCATCGATGAATTCTGAGGGAAAAAAAAATTATATTATGCAGCACAACTGTTTTAGAATGATGTATATTATTAATGTTTTATAGTATTAATGTTTTTACTTTAGAAAAACATTACAAAAAGAAATAGAAAAATTTAGTCTTTCTGGCCGTTAATTAAATTGACTTAAAAATTCCAGTTCCCTAAATGAAATTAAATATGCATTAGATTTATATATAAATAACTTATTATGGTTGGTTAATTTGCATGTTGTTATGGCTGTGACAAAATATTTCAGCTTAGATTTAAAACCTTATTTAAACCACTGTAAGCCATTTAAATCCAAATGGAGTGAGTGCACATTTGTAGTGCACTGCACACCCAGAATTCTGGTACAGTTTAGTTCTTTCAGTTTAGTTTATCATGTGTTTAGTGAACTACTGTCTCTGCAGAATGAATCTCTGGCAAGTGGCAAAGTTTCTGAAGGAACAAAATATCTTGAACGCTATCAATCTGGATGGAGGCGGCTCGGCCACTTATGTCCTCAACGGATCCCTGGCCAATTACCCTTCAGACCACTGGTGTGTAAATGCAAAACTACACAGTAACAAACAAACAGTGTGCTGAATTTTGCAGTTTTATCTCAACATTTTTGCCTAAATTAAAGCGACCTTCCAAAGTGGCGCTGTCCACGGGCCGTGTCCACTGTACTGTGTGTTCACGAGAGGCTGTGCCAGCCAGAGGACTGCAGTGGACATTGGCGCTGCGTGGAGGGCCAGTGTGTGTGCCGGGAGGGCTGGAGCGGCCCAGGATGTGCCAATCTCACATGCCAGGCTGAATGTGGAGAGCATGGGATCTGCACTGAGAGTGAGTCACTCTTGTACACTCCTGTATATCACAAAAGGACATTATGGTCAAATTTTACTTGAAGCTTTTTTTAGTGCATTAATTAAGCCTTGTAATGCACCTTAAAATGCATTGTATGATTTCATTAATAATTCTAACCACTGTTATAATACATAAAACATTCATTCATTGTTACACCTTGAGAAAATATAACACATTCATTCTTATATTTAGGGCTCAAGCCCGAAGGGGCGAAGAGCCCTATTGTTCCCCTAAGGATTATTCTTTTTCTTATTAGGGCTCAAGCCCGAAGGGGCGAAGAGCCCTATTGTTCTTCTAAGGATTATTCTTGTTATTATTAGGGCTCAAGCCCGAAGGGGCGAAGAGCCCTATTGTTCCCCTAAGGATTATTTAGGGCTCAAGCCCAAAGGGCGAGAGGCCTATTGTTTTCCTTAGGATTATTTTTTATTATTATTATTATTATTATTATTATTATTAGGGCTCAAGCCCGAAGGGGCGAAGAGCCCTATTGTTCCCCTAAGGATTATTCTTTTTCTTATTATTATTATTATTATTTTTTTTTTTTTTTATTAAACCTTCCGGGGGTTTTTGGGGGCCTTAACATGCTCAAAAACTCTTGAAAATTGGCACACACATTGGAATCTGCGGCCATCAGGACGCCACAGAGACTGGGACCCGGGCGTGGCACAGGGGCTCTACAGCGCCCCCTGGAACACAGTCAGAAATCTTGAACCATAGCTCACACACACTTGCATATATTTATATGAAACTCAGTACACTTGTAGATCTCATTGAGCTGAACAACTTTCGCGCTCTATGTCAAAGGCTCCGCCCAACAGGAAGTCAGCTATTCATGGCTGTTTAAAAAAAGCATGTTCTGGAATTTGATATACTTGTCATAGGTTTTTTACATGATTGCCACCAAACTCGGTGAACATGATCTCAAGACATTGGGGATGAAAAATTGCGAGGGGATTTTTTATATCTCGAACGGTTTGCCCGTGGCGAGGCGTTGAAATTAGGGCAAAAAGTGAGAAACAGGAAATGCCTAATAACATCCACATACATTGCCTGAGTTTGATCAAACTTCATCGGTTTGTTCGATGTATGATACCGATCGTATATATGTGATTATTAAGAGTCAACGTTATAGCGCCACCAACTGGCAGCAGGAAGTGAGTCATTTTCAAAATGCTTTGAATTCAGCATCTTATTTTTACTCGATTTGCTTCAAACTTCATCAGAATAATGACAAAACATGGCCGATGTAAATCTGTTGTGGGGATATTGATATCTTATATATTGTTGCCATGGCAACGTGTCAAACTTGAATATTCTGTTATGGTGATTTTGAGGCAGATAACAACCTCAGATTTACATGAAACTCAAAACACATATCAGTATTCTTGATAGCTAGACAATGGAAAAAGCTTTTAAAAGGGCGTGGAAGAGGCACTCTATAGCGCCACCTTTTGTCAAAAGTGGGGGGGTTAGTTTTAGCTACAGACACCAAACTCGGTACAAAAATTGTTCTTATCAACACGGACAACTTTCTAATTCACAGTCATCAGCTACGATCAACAGGAAGTCAGCTATTTTGATTTGAATGTGGATTTTTTTTTTACATTTAGCTGTGAATTAATGCATACTGCTCAGAGGAGAGTAACACTATACACACCAAACTTTGTCTACATGATTCCAAAACATTTTAAACAACTTAAATTGCCAATGGATTTTGGATAGCTTGAACGGTTTTGTCATGGTGATTTTTTTAAATGACAATAAAAATGGAATTATTAATTGTCCTGCATTTTTAAATTCCAAACACTTCAAAACCTTTTTTCATACAGAAAAAAAGTCATTCTGAGTAAATATGGATAGTTTCACGACTTTACAACACTGTATGGATAACAGAAAATTAAAAAACTGTCAGACATCTCATCTCACTCTGTATATGTGCTTCAGACTTCCATTGTCTGAGAGAAATAGCGCCCCTACAGGTGCAATTACCGGACTTTTACTTTCACTTTTAAATCGGTTAAAAATACAAATACATACTTAGATTTAATTCACACTGACAAGCTAAACCAACATATCTGATTATTACCGGTTCAGGGCTCATGGATAAATAATTTCTGGCCAGAGATACGTGAGAAATAGGAGAGATGAATCACCGCTCTGATCACGAGCGTCTGGAGTAAAGAGCTCAGAAAAAACGAATTTATTCCTGTTTTAAAGCTTTTAAAAATAAATTATTACAGCGATATCACACAATCAACCAATTAGAACACACCAAGAGCTAAATTCAGATGTTTTTGAACTGTTTGTGTGAAAATTAAATATTTGTGGCTGCCTATCTGAAATCACCGCTCCGATCAGCGCTTACAGTGTCGAGCTCAAAACAAACGAATTTATTCTTGTTTAAGAGCTTTTTTAAATAAAATATTACCACAAATGCACACAATAAACCCATTGTAACACTGCAAGAGCTAAATGCAGGTGTTTGTGACTCGTTTAAGTGTGAAAGACTATTTGACACCGCCACTGGCAGAATAACATGTATCTCTCGAGCTGCAGGATTCTGCCTTTCGTCGTACGAACGAACACATAACGGACAAGATTATTTCAAAATAGCTTGGCGAATATGAACGAAAACAGCCAATTGAACATAAACTGTTGAGAAATAAATCTGAAGTGGATCTACTGGATTTGAATATTAAGTGACCGCATATACCAGCTGCTTCTGTCTTCAATTTGAATCTATAAAAAAAATGAAACTCATTCATCTTGGCTGCTTTTTTAATGTGTGTACGTATGTATTTATTATTTTGCTCTAACAAGAATTAATCTATATTTAATTAAATCAATTACATTTTATTTTACATTTTATTTGTCCATTTCTGCATCTAAACGCCTAAAAACATAAAACATGATCTATTATACTATTGTTAGCAATTTCTTTATCGTCCAATTTTTCTGGTGTACACACTTTTATTTTCATAATAAACTTGTTTGTTAGATTATACACAGTTACAGTGGTCTATAATAAATATTGACAGGTTTTATTCAAGCTGTTTAGAATGATTGCAGTAGGCTAATTTTTTTAAATGTAAATCCAAAAAAAAAAAAAAAAAAAAAATTAATAAAAAACATTGGAAAACAATAACTGTTGTACTTTTTTTATACATTTTGTATAATTTCATAGTTTATGCATTATAGTTATAAAAACAAATAAATGTAGCCACTCACATAGAAATAGGCCTTATCCTTTTCTGACAGTTTTAGGGATTTTTAAAAATCCTAAAAAACCTTATTTGTGCTGCAAATAATAATTTCAAACTCAAAAAGTAAATAGTCAGTTCATGCTTTATAAAGCCTTGTCCCAATATTAATAGTCAGTAGTAAGCAGTTTATAAATACAGCTATAAATAGCTTGTTTTTGGTTTATAAGCACATTTGTTAAAAAGGAGAGTAAAGGGTCAGTTATCTTCCTATGAAAAATTAAAAAATAAAATAAACAAACAACAACACTGATTGATACAGAACTCAGAAATTCTATTGTGGATTTATGATAAAATCAGCCTGTAAATGATTTCATACTCCTCCAAGAAGACACAAGTAGTTCACACCAAACTTTTTTTAACATGAAGCCAATATACTGAGATGTTAAATTGCGAATGGGTTTAGGATAGCTTAAATGGTGTGGTCATAGCGATTTATTAAAGTAACATAAAAAAAATACAATAGTTATTTTACTATATCTTTAATTTTTTTCATTCCAAACTCTTCATATTTTTTTATATACGTAGAAGTTATCATTTGAAGGAAGCACAGTAAGTTTAATAGCTTTATCATTTTCAAGAGCCAGCATAAAATTAAAACTATCATAACTTATAAATGAAGCTTGCAATTCTTAGTACCAATAATGGCCACCAGATGGAGGTATAGGATTACTTTTAAATAATTATTGTAGAAACAAGTATGATTTAAATCATTTATAGAAATCTTTCAAAGAAAAATAATATGAATTTTATGTATTTACTGATAAAATGACCCTCACTTTATTAGAATAACAAGCTGAAATATTGTGAACTGTATATTAAGAATAATTCTTTATAGGCTTTATGGACAGACACGTTTTGAGTGACTCTTGAAGGATCAGCACCACATCCTCTTTTACCACTGTTTAAAGAATTTATCTTACAGAACAGATGCAAATTAATTTTGGATAGCTTGAATGGTTTTGTCGTGGTGATTTTTTGAAATAACAGTAAAAAAGTAACCAGTAAATGTCTTTTATTTTTTTAAAGTGCAGCTTCTAAACACTTCAACAAAATGTACACATAGAAGTCATGCTGAGGAAATATGCATAGTTTCATGACTATACAACACTATATGGATGATAGAAAATTAAAAAACTACCATACATCTGATGTCACTCTGTCCCTCTGTCACTGTGGGTAATGTGTGTGTGTGTGTGTGTGTTTGTGTGTTAAGTGTGTGTGCTGAGTTTGTGTGAATGTGTGGGAGAGGGGATGGGCTTGGTGTCAGAGAGAGAGAGAGAGAGAGAGAGAGAGAGAGAGAGAGGGAGGGAGACTTAATCATCTCTTTAATCACCAGCAGAAAAAAAAAAGCAATTTTGTGTTGTTGTTGTTTTTTCATCATTACAGCTTAAGAAATATCTTAGGCCTCAACATCAACTGTTGCTGCTTTATATAGCCATCTCCCAAAATTAATAGTCATTAGTAAGCATTTTATAAATACAGCTATAATTAAATTGTTCATGGTTTATATGCACATTTATTTTGAGGAGATTAAAGGCTGTAATCTTCCTAAAAAAAATAAAAAAATAAATAAAAAAAAATAAACAAACACAGAACTCAGAAACATTTATTTCAAGATGCAATAAAAGAAAACTGTACACTATATATACATATATATACAATTGCATAAGTTTATATTTAATTTTTTTTATCAAGTGTACAGCTAATAATAATAATAATAATAATAATAATAATAATAATGCATTTTATTTAAGGCGCCTTTCAAACCACTCAAGGTCACCGTACAACAAGTAACAACAGTAACAATATTAAAACAAAAAATAACAGCAAATAACAATGTCAATAAAAAACCACAATAATATTAGAATAGCACAACATATTGTGGAATACTATATTAAGACTTTATATATAGGCTTTATGAACAGATAGGTTTTGAGAGATGCTTGAAGTACTAGCATCACCTCCTCTTGTACGACGGTTTGAGGAATATATCTTCCAGATAGTACCGCCGCTCCCTATATGCAGAATACGCAGTCTTCGTAGGGCACCAACTCCCAGAGGAGGCACCATCCCAGTAAAATAAAACATGCGCCATTCTCCCATCCGCGCTCGCGACCGCTCGGACATTTGCGGATGAATGTTCGTAATTGATGGATGGACATCTATGCCCGGGTAAAAGTCATCAGCAATCCGGCACAGAGAAAAGAAAAATAAAGTAAAAAACAAAACAAAAACAGGCATAAATTTGGCTTGACATTGGACATTCGAGAGTCTCAAATTTAGGGACCGTCTCTTAAGTTACATGTGATATTGTTATACAATTTTCTAACGTCAGTAGCATTTGAAGAGAATGACTTACAGTCATAAAAACAACTGTAATTGTTCATCTAGGTGACAGCTATAATGCACCATTAAATTGAATGTTTGATATTTATTAAAACAAACTGTAAGTCATATGTAAATTATGCTACTTTTTCACATGGACTCAAAAGCAAATTTGAAGCTCAATAGCATTTGAGGAGAAAGACTTGCAGTCATAAAACAATTTTAATGTGTTAATTTAGGTGTCAGCTACAATGTACACCTTATACATTTATATATATATTAAAATAAAGTGTTACTAAAGTTATATATATTGTTCTGTGTATGTGATTTCAAAGTCTAGACGGGTCGGATTAACCCTTTAACTGCCATATCCCTTAAAATTTGATTGCCAGAGGGTTACTGTAAATGCTTATGCCCGCTGGGCACAGTTTTCCCGATGCCACCGGGGTGGCGTTGCACTGACGGCTTGAGCCCGCCATCGCTGCTTGCAGCTATATTTATTATTATTATTATTATTATTTTCCAACGTCTCGGGGGCTTTTGGGGCCCTTAACATGCTTAAAAAGTCTTGAAAATTGGCACACAGATTGGAACCTGCGGCCATTAGGGCCGGGCAGAGACTGATACACGGGCGTGGCACAGGGGCTCTACAGCGCCCCCTGGAATATGGAGGGCCATATATCATACATTCTTGCTCGTAGACGTATGAAACTCGGTACACATATAAATCTCATCAATCCAAACAACTTTTGTATTGCATATCATGGGCTCCGCCCAACAGGAAGTTGGCTATTTAGGGTTTAGTATTCAAATTTTTCGTCAAAGTTGTGGGGGCTTTTGGGGTCCTTAACATACTCAAAAACTCTTGAAAATTTGCGCACACTTTGGAATCTGTGGCCTTTAGGAGCCTGCAGAGGCTGGGACCCGGGCGTGGCACAGGGGCTCTACGGCGCCCCCTGGAACACAGTCAGAAATGTTAATGTATAGCTCACACATACTTGCACATATTCATATGAAACTCAGTACACATATAGATCTCATCGTGCCGAACAACTTTCGTATTGCATGTCATAGGCTCTACCCAACAGGAAGTCAGCTATTTAGAGTTATGTAAAAAGCGCATGCTCTGGAATTTGAAATACTTGTCATAGGTTTTTTTCTCGATTGCCGCCAAACTCGGTCAACATGATCTCAAGACACTGGGGATGAAAAATTGCCAGGGGATTTTTGATATCTCGAACGGTTTGCTCGTGGCGAGGCGTTGAAATTATGGCGAGAAATTAGAAACAGGAAGTGTCTAATACCATCCACATACATTTCCTGATTTTAATCAAACTTCATCAGATTATTCGTTGTATGATGTCGATCGCATATATGTGACTATTAGGAGTCAAAGTTATAGCGCCACCAACTGGCAGAAGGAAGTGTGTCATTTTCAAAATGATTTGAATTCAGCATCTTATTATTACTCGATTTGCTTCAAACTTCATCAGAATAATGTTAAAACACAGCTGATATAAATCTGAAAGGGGGATATTGATATCTAAAAAATTGTTGCCGTGGCAACATGTCAAACTGGAATACTTCTCAGGTGATTTTGAGGCAAATAACATACTTAGAATTTCACAAAACTCTGAACACACATCAGTATTTCTGATAGGAACTTAAATTGTGAATGGATTTTGGATAGCTTGAATGGTTTTGCCGTGGTGATTTTTTTAAATGACCTTACAAAGGGAATCATTATTGTATTTTTAAATTGCAGCTTCCAAACACGTCAAAGAATTTTTTCATACAGATGAAAAAGTCATTCTGAGGAAATATGCATAGTTTCACGACTTTACAACACTGTATGGATAACAGAAAATTAAAAAAACTGTCAGACATCTCATCTCACTCTGTCCCTCTGTTTGAGTATATGTGCTTCAGACTTCCATTGTCTGAGAGAAATAGCGCCCCTACAGGTTCAATTCCCGGACTTTTACTTTCACTTTTAAATCGGTTAAAAATACAAACAAATACTTAGATTTAATTCACACTGACAAGCTAAACCAACATATCTGATTATTACCGGTTCAGGGCTCATGGATAAATTATTTCTGGCCAGAGATACGTGAGAAATAGGAGAGATGAATCACCGCTGTGATCACGAGCGTCTGGAGTAAAGAGCTCAGAAAAAACGAATTTATTCCTGTTTTAAAGCTTTTAAAAATAAATTATTACAGCAATATCACACAATCAACCAATTAGAACACACCAAGAGCTAAATTAAGATGTTTTTGAACTGTTTGTGTGAAAATGAAATATTTGCAGCTGCCTATCTGAAATCACCGCTCTGATCAGCGCGTACAGTGTCGAGCTCAAAACAAACGAATTTATTCTTGTTTAAGAGCTTTTTTAAATAAAATATTACCACAAATGCACACAATAAACCCATTGTAACACAACAAGAGCTAAATGCAGGTGTTTGTGACCTGTTTATGTGTGCAAGACTATTTGAAAGCGCGACTGGCAGAATAACATATCTCTCGAGCTGCAGGATTCTGGCTTTCGTCGTACGAACGAACACATCACGGACAAGATTATTTCAAAACACATAATAGCTTGGCGACTATAAACGAAAACAGCCACGTGAACATAAACTGGATCTACTGGATTTGAATATTAAAGTGACCACATTTACCACTTGC
This sequence comes from Carassius gibelio, assembly GCF_023724105.1. Lineage (NCBI taxonomy): Eukaryota > Metazoa > Chordata > Actinopteri > Cypriniformes > Cyprinidae > Carassius > Carassius gibelio. Next base: position 6,647,556 of record NC_068386.1, on the reverse strand, counting down.
TTCTGTCTTCAATTTTAATCTATATAAAAAAAGGAAACTTATTCGACTTGGCTGCTTTTTTAATGTGTGCGTATTTATTTATTTATCTTTTTATACATTTTGTATAATTTCATAGTTTGTGTATTACAATTATAAAAACAAAAATAAAATTAGCCACTCACATAGAAATAGCTTAGGCCTTAACCTTTTTCTGACAGTTTTAGGGATTTTTAAAAATCCTAAAAAAACCTTATTTGTGCTGCAAATAATAATTTCAAACTCATTTGATACTGACCTATGACATCCTGTGACATTATATTTATTTTAATTTACATAATCTCATGGATGTAACAGTAAATCTGTTCAGCTCACAGATCAATACTAAGCTGTAATACAAGCAGAACTTTCACAAATGCTTATGAGTCATTTAAGGATTTGATAACACTGTAAAATAATGTCTAATTTGTTAACATTAGCAAATTCATTGATAACACTTTATAATAACTGCACTCATTATTAAATAGTCAGTTCATGCTTTATAAAGCCTTGTCCCAATATTAATAGTCAGTAGTAAGCAGTTTATAAATACAGCTATAAATAGCTTGTCCTTGGTTTATAAGCACATTTATTAAAAATGAGAGTAAGTTATCTTCCTATGAAAAATAAAAGATAAAAATAAACAAACAACAACACAGATTGATACAGAACTCAGAAATTTTATTGTGGATTTATGATAAAGCCTGCAAATGAATTCATACTCCTACTCATACTACTCCATACTCCTTTTTCAACATGATGCCAATATACTGAGATGTTAAATTGTGAATGGGTTTAGGATAGCTTAAATGGTGTTGCCATAGAGATTTATTAAAGTAACATAAAAAAATACAATAGTTATTTTACTATATCTTTACAATTTTTCATTCTAAATCTTCATAATTTTTTATATAAGTAGAAGTCCTCATTTGAAGGAAGCACAGTAAGTTTCATAGCTTTATCACTTTCAAGAGCCAGCATAAAATTTAAACTATCATAACTTATAAATCAAGCTTGCAATTCTTAGTACCTATAATGGCCCCCAGAGGGAGCTATAGGATTACTTTTAAATAATTATTGGAGAAACGAGTATGATTTAAATCATTTATAGAAATCTTTCAAAAAAAAAATGAATTGTATATATTTTACTGATAAAATGACCCTCACTTAATTAGAATAACAAGCTGAAGTATTTTGAACTGTATATTAAGAATAATTCTTTATAGGCTTTATGGACAGATACGTTTTGAGTGACTCTTGAAGGATCAGCACCACATCCTCTTTTACCACTGTTTAAAGAATTAATCTTACAGAATAGGTGTGAATGAATTTTGGATAGCTTGAATGGTTTTGCCGTGATGTTTTTTGAAATAATAGTAAAAAAGGAACCAGTAAATGTCTTTTTATTTTTTTAAAGTGCAGCTTCTAAACACTTTAAAAAAAAAAAAAATGTACACATAGAAGACCAGTCATTCTGAGGCATATTTCCTCAGAATGACTGGTCTCATGACCATAGTTTCATGACTATACAACACTATATGGATGATAGAAAATTAAAAAAAAACTATCATACATCTGATGTCACTCAGTCCCACTGTCACTGTGGGTAATGTGTGTGTGTGTGTGTTAAGTGAATTAGGTGTGAAACTATCAGGGTGCATTTAGTCTCCAGCGCCAACATTTTACAGAACTGCCACTTTCCTGGAGTCTCCAGAATTACTCGGTGTCGGACTCTGAGAGACTTAAGGTTCCAAAAAATGATTTAATTAGAATACCATGAAGTATTGTGAAATACTATATATTAAGTCTTTATATATAGGCTTTATGCACAGATTAGAGTGACTCGTGAAGGACCAGCACCACCTCCTCTTGTTCGATGGTTTGAGGAATATATCTTCCAGAATCCAGGATTAAGATTTAGGAGCTCATTTTTATTCCACCTCCTTTCCTGAAAAGTCTGTCTTGCAGAATTGACTAAAAATTAATCTTCACATTAATTACTAATTATTTTGCAATTCTTTTTGTCAGTTCTTCTTGACCTGCTTTTTTCTTCTTCTTTTCTGACCTCATGACCCAGTCAGTATTTTTTGTACAATGGTCAAGTCTTAACTTATCCATTTCTGTATTGCATTTGTGTTTGATATTTCTCATGGGTATTTCATAATTTTCGACCTTACAGTTTGAGTTAAAAGTCTATTTTAGCGCATTTCATCTGTAAAAGAAAACATGCCTAATAATTCTGCACACGTGAATATAAGGAGTTTTTCTCTTCCAGCTTTCCTGGACTATTGTATAGCACTCATAAATGATTAAATAAAAAATAATGGTAGTTATTAAGATTTATATGGTTTGGAATTGGTAAAATGTACTTGGAAAAAAATCACAATAAAACAATGTTTTCATGTTTAAGTTTGGAATATTAACTGACATGAATGAATGCTATATAAATATTGTTCATGTTAACATAATGTTTATAAATGAAATCTTATTGTACAGTGTTACAAATATATATATTGTTCTGTGAATGTGATTTTAAAGTCTAGATGATTCGGATTAACCCTTTAACTGCCGTATCCTTTAAAACCTCACTGCCAGAGGGATATTGTGAATGCATGTGCCCGCTGGGCACAGTTTACCTGATGCCACCGGGGTGGCGATGGCATTGGTGGCTTGAGCCCGCCATCGCTGCTTGCAGCTATATTCTTTTTCTTATTATTATTAGGGCTCAAGCCCAAAGGGCGAGAGGCCTATTGTTTTCCTTAGGATTATTTTTTATTATTATTATTATTATTATTAGGGCTCAAGCCCAAAGGGCGAGAGGCCTATTGTTTTCCTTAGGATTATTTTTTATTATTATTATTATTATTATTATTATTATTATTATTATTTTTTTCCAACGTCTCGGGGGCTTTTGGGGCCCTTAACGTGCTTAAAAAGTCTTGAAAATTGGCACACAGATTGGAACCTGCGGCCATTAGGGCCGGGCAGAGACTGATACACGGGCGTGGCACAGGGGCTCTACAGCGCCCCCTGGAATATGGAGGGCCATATATCATACATTCTTGCTCGTAGACGTATGAAACTCGGTACACATATAAATCTCATCAATCCAAACAACTTTTGTATTGCATATCATAGGCTCCGCCCAACAGGAAGTTGGCTATTTAGGGTTTAGTATTCAAATTTTTCGTCAAAGTTGTGGGGGCTTTTGGGGTCCTTAACATACTCAAAAACTCTTGAAAATTTGCGCACACTTTGGAATCTGTGGCCTTTAGGAGCCTGCAGAGGCTGGGACCCGGGCGTGGCACAGGGGCTCTACGGCGCCCCCTGGAACACAGTCAGAAATGTTGATGTATAGCTCACACATACTTGCACATTTTCATATGAAACTCAGTACACATATAGATCTCATCGTGCCGAACAACTTTCGTATTGCATGTCATAGGCTCCGCCCATCAGGAAGTCAGCTATTTAGAGTTATGTAAAAAGCGCATGCTCTGGAATTTGAAATACTTGTCATAGGTTTTTTTCTCGATTGCCGCCAAACTTGGTCAACATAATCTCAAGACACTGGGGATGAAAAATTGCCAGGGGATTTTTGATATCTCGAACGGTTTGCTCGTGGCGAGGCGTTGAAATTATGTCGAGAAATGAGAAACAGGAAGTGTCTAATACCGTCCACATACATTTCCTGATTTTAATCAAACTTCATCAGATTATTCGTTGTATGATGTCGATCGCATATATGTGACTATTAGGAGTCAAAGTTATAGCGCCACCAACTGGCAGAAGGAAGTGTGTCATTTTCAAAATGATTTGAATTCAGCATCTTATTATTACTCGATTTGCTTCAAACTTCATCAGAATAATGTTAAAACACAGCCGATATAAATCTGCAAGGGGGATATTGATATCTAAAAAATTGTTGGCGTGGCAACATGTCAAACTGGAATACTTCTCAGGTGATTTTGAGGCAAATAACATGCTTAGAATTTCACAAAACTCTGAACACACATCAGTATTTCTGATAGGAACTTAAATTGTGAATGGATTTTGGATAGCTTGAATGGTTTTGCCGTGGTGATTTTTTTAAATGACCTTACAAAGGGAATCATTATTGTATTTTTAAATTGCAGCTTCCAAACACGTCAAAGAATTTTTTCATACAGATGAAAAAGTCATTCTGAGGAAATATGCATAGTTTCACGACTTTACAACACTGTATGGATAACAGAAAATTAAAAAACTGTCAGACATCTCATCTCACTCTGTCCCTCTGTTTGAGTATATGTGCTTCAGACTTCCATTGTCTGAGAGAAATAGCGCCCCTACAGGTTCAATTCCCGGACTTTTACTTTCACTTTTAAATCGGTTAAAAATACAAATAAATACTTAGATTTAATTCACACTGACAAGCTAAACCAACATATCTGATTATTACCGGTTCAGGGCTCATGGATAAATTATTTCTGGCCAGAGATACGTGAGAAATAGGAGAGATGAATCACCGCTGTGATCACGAGCATCTGGAGTAAAGAGCTCAGAGAAAACGAATTTATTCCTGTTTTAAAGCTTTTAAAAATAAATTATTACAGCGATATCACACAATCAACCAATTAGAACACACCAAGAGCTAAATTCAGATGTTTTTGAACTGTTTGTGTGAAAATGAAATATTTGTGGCTGCCTATCTGAAATCACGCCTCCGATCAGCGCTTACAGTGTCGAGCTCAAAACAAACGAATTTATTCTTGTTTAAGAGCTTTTTTAAATAAAATATTACCACAAATGCACACAATAAACCCATTGTAACACAACAAGAGCTAAATGCAGGTGTTTGTGACCCGTTTAAGTGTGCAAGACTATTTAAAAGCGCGACTGGCAGAATAACATATCTCTCGAGCTGCAGGATTCTGTCTTTCGTCGTACGAACGAACACATCACGGACAAGATTATTTCAAAACACATAATAGCTTGGCGAATATAAACGAAAACAGCCACGTGAACATAAACTGGATCTACTGGATTTGAATATTAAAGTGACCACATTTACCACTTGCTTCTGTCTTCAATTTTAATCTATATAAAAAAGGAAACTCATTCGACTTGGCTGCTTTTTTAATGTGTGCGTATTTATTTATTTATCTTTTTATACATTTTGTATAATTTCATAGTTTGTGTATTACAATTATAAAAACAAAAATAAAATTAGCCACTCACATAGAAATAGCTTAGGCCTTAACCTTTTTCTGACAGTTTTAGGGATTTTTAAAAATCCTAAAAAAACCTTATTTGTGCTGCAAATAATAATTTCAAACTCATTTGATACTGACCTCTGACATCCTGTGACATTATATTTATTTTAATTTACATAATCTCATGGATGTAACAGTAAATCTGTTCAGCTCACAGATCAATACTAAGCTGTAATGCAAGCAGAACTTTCACAAATGCTTGTAGGTCAATAAAATCATTACAAAACACTTACAAATCATTTAAGGGGTTTTATAACACTGTAAAATATATCTAAAATATCTAATTTGTTAACATTAGCAAATGCATTGATAACACTTTATAATAACTGCACTCGTTAGTAAATAGTCAGTTCATGCTTTATAAAGCCTTGTCCCAATATTAATAGTCAGTAGTAAGCAGTTTATAAATACAGCTATAAATAGCTTGTCCTTGGTTTATAAGCACATTTATTAAAAAGGAGAGTAAAGGGTCAGTTATCTTCCTATGAAAAATAAAAGATAAAAATAAACAAACAACAACACAGATTGATACAGAACTCAGAAATTTTATTGTGGATTTATGATAAAATCAGCCTGTAAATGAATTCATACTCCTCCTCATACTACTCCATACTCCTTTTTCAACATGATGCCAATATACTGAGATGTTAAATTGTGAATGGGTTTAGGATAGCTTAAATGGTGTTGCCATAGATATTTATTAAAGTAACATAAAAAATACAATAGTTATTTTACTATATCTTTAAAATTTTTCATTCTAACTCTTCATAATTTTTTATATAAGTAGAAGTCCTCATTTGAAGGAAGCACAGTAAGTTTCATAGCTTTATCATTTTCAAGAGCCAGCATAAAATTAAAACTATCATAACTTATAAATCAAGCTTGCAATTCTTAGTACCTATAATGGCCACCAGAGGGAGCTATAGGATTACTTTTAAATAATTATTGGAGAAACGAGTATGATTTAAATAATTTATAGAAATCTTTCAAATAAAATAATATGTATTTTAGGAATTTTACTGATAAAATGACCCTCACTTAATTAGAATAACAAGCTGAAGTATTGTGAACTGTATATTAAGAATAATTCTTAATAGGCTTTATGGACAGATACGTTTTAAGTGACTCTTGAAGGTTCAGCACCACATCCTCTTTTACCACTGTTTAAAGAATTAATCTTACAGAACAGGTGTGAATGAATTTTGGATAGCTTGAATGGTTTTGTCGTGGTGATTTTTTGAAATAATAGTAAAAAAGGAACCAGTAAAAAAAAGTGCAGCTTCTAAACACTTCAAAAAAATGTACACATAGAAGACAAGTCATTCTGAGGAAATATGCATAGTTTCATGACTATACAACATTATATGGATGACAGAAAATTAAAAAACATACATCTGATGTCACTCTGTCCCTCTGTCACTGTGTGTGTGTGTTTGTGTGTGTTTTAAGTGAATTAGGTGTGAAACTATCAGTGAGCATTTAGTCTCCAGCGCCAACATTTTACAGAACTGCCACTTTCCTGGAGTCTCAGAATTACAATGTGTCAGGTTCTGAGAGATCTAAGATTCCAAAAAATTATTTAATTAGAATACCATGAAGTATTGTGAAATACTATATATTAAGACTTTATATATAGGCTTTATGAACAGATTATAGTGACTCATGAAGGACCAGCACCACCTCCTCTTGTCCCATGGTTTGAGGAATATATCTTCCAGAATCCGGGATTAAGATTTAGGAGCTCATTTTTATTCCACCTCCTTTCCTGAAAGTCTGTCTTGCAGAATTGACTAAAAATTAATCTTCACATTAATTCCTAATTCTTTTGCAATTCTTTTGTCAGTTCTTCTTGACCTGTTTTTCTCTTCCAGCTTTCCTGGACTATTGTATAGCACTCATAAATGATTAAATAAAAAATAATGGTAGTTATTAAGATTGATATGGTTTGGAATTGGTAAAATGTGCTTGGAAAAAAATCACAATAAAACAATGTTTTAATGTTTAAGTTTGGAATATTAACTGACATGAATGAATGCTATATAAATATTGTTCATGTTAACATAATGTTTATAAATGAAATCTTATTGTAAAGTGTTACTAAAGTTTTATATATATATATATATATATATATATATATATATATATATATATATATATATATATATATTGTTCTGTGAATGTGATTTTAAAGTCTAGATGATTCGGATTAACCCTTTAACTGCCATATCAAGTTCAAGTTCTAGTTCAAGTTCAATTTATTTGTATAGCGCATTTACAACAGCCTCCTGGCTGACCAAAGTGCTTTAACATAAGAGCAAGAATATTACACATACATAAAAATAGACCAGACAAAAAATTTAAAACCACCCATTTCAAAATGTAGCATAACACAGTAGTCAGTACACTAAGGAAAATAAAAAAGTTTTTAGCAAAGATTTAAAAATAGACAAGGAAGGGGCCAGTCTGATCTCTAAAGGCAGGGTATTCCAGAGTCGTGGCCCAGCCACTGCAAATGCACGCTCCCCTCTACGCTCCCCTCTATCCTTTAAAACCTCACTGCCAGAGGGATATTGTGAATGCATGTGCCCGCTGGGCACAGTTTACCTGATGCCACCGGGGTGGTGATGGCATTGGTGGCTTGAGCCCGCCATCGCTGCTTGCAGCTATATTTAGGGCTCAAGCCCGAAGGGGCGAAGAGCCCTATTGTTCTTCTAAGGATTATTAGGGCTCAAGCCCAAAGGGGCGAAGAGCCCTATTGTTCTTCTAAGGATTATTCTTGTTATTAGGGCTCAAGCCCAAAGGGCGAGAGGCCTATTGTTTTCCTTAGGATTATTTTTTATTATTATTATTATTATTATTATTATTTTTTTCCAACGTCTCGGGGGCTTTTGGGGCCCTTAACGTGCTTAAAAAGTCTTGAAAATTGGCACACAGATTGGAACCTGCGGCCATTAGGGCCGGGCAGAGACTGATACACGGGCGTGGCACAGGGGCTCTACAGCGCCCCCTGGAATATGGAGGGCCATATATCATACATTCTTGCTCGTAGACGTATGAAACTCGGTACACATATAAATCTCATCAATCCAAACAACTTTTGTATTGCATATCATAGGCTCCGCCCAACAGGAAGTTGGCTATTTAGGGTTTAGTATTCAAATTTTTCGTCAAAGTTGTGGGGGCTTTTGGGGTCCTTAACATACTCAAAAACTCTTGAAAATTTGCGCACACTTTGGAATCTGTGGCCTTTAGGAGCCTGCAGAGGCTGGGACCCGGGCGTGGCACAGGGGCTCTACGGCGCCCCCTGGAACACAGTCAGAAATGTTGATGTATAGCTCACACATACTTGCACATTTTCATATGAAACTCAGTACACATATAGATCTCATCGTGCCGAACAACTTTCGTATTGCATGTCATAGGCTCCGCCCATCAGGAAGTCAGCTATTTAGAGTTATGTAAAAAGCGCATGCTCTGGAATTTGAAATACTTGTCATAGGTTTTTTTCTCGATTGCCGCCAAACTTGGTCAACATGATCTCAAGACACTAGGGATGAAAAATTGCCAGGGGATTTTTGATATCTCGAACGGTTTGCTCGTGGCGAGGCGTTGAATTTATGGCGAGAAATGAGAAACAGGAAGTGTCTAATACCGTCCACATACATTTCCTGATTTTAATCAAACTTCATCAGATTATTCGTTGTATGATGTCGATCGCATATATGTGACTATTAGGAGTCAAAGTTATAGCGCCACCAACTGGCAGAAGGAAGTGTGTCATTTTCAAAATGATTTGAATTCAGCATCTTATTATTACTCGATTTGCTTCAAACTTCATCAGAATAATGTTAAAACACAGCCGATATAAATCTGCAAGGGGGATATTGATATCTAAAAAATTGTTGGCGTGGCAACATGTCAAACTGGAATACTTCTCAGGTGATTTTGAGGCAAATAACATACTTAGAATTTCACAAAACTCTGAACACACATCAGTATTTCTGATAGGAACTTAAATTGTGAATGGATTTTGGATAGCTTGAATGGTTTTGCCGTGGTGATTTTTTTAAATGACCTTACAAAGGGAATCATTATTGTATTTTTAAATTGCAGCTTCCAAACACGTCAAAGAATTTTTTCATACAGATGAAAAAGTCATTCTGAGGAAATATGCATAGTTTCACGACTTTACAACACTGTATGGATAACAGAAAATTAAAAAACTGTCAGACATCTCATCTCACTCTGTCCCTCTGTTTGAGTATATGTGCTTCAGACTTCCATTGTCTGAGAGAAATAGCGCCCCTACAGGTTCAATTCCCGGACTTTTACTTTCACTTTTAAATCGGTTAAAAATACAAACAAATACTTAGATTTAATTCACACTGACAAGCTAAACCAACATATCTGATTATTACCGGTTCAGGGCTCATGGATAAATTATTTCTGGCCAGAGATACGTGAGAAATAGGAGAGATGAATCACCGCTGTGACCACGAGCGTCTGGAGTAAAGAGCTCAGAGAAAACGAATTTATTCCTGTTTTAAAGCTTTTAAAAATAAATTATTACAGCGATATCACACAATCAACCAATTAGAACACACCAAGAGCTAAATTAAGATGTTTTTGAACTGTTTGTGTGAAAATGAAATATTTGCAGCTGCCTATCTGAAATCACCGCCTCCGATCAGCGCGTACAGTGTCGAGCTCAAAACAAACGAATTTATTCTGGTTTAAGAGCTTTTTAAAATAAAATATTACCACAAATGCACACAATAAACCCACTGTAACACAACAAGAGGTAAATGCAGGTGTTTGTGACCTGTTTAAGTGTGCAAGACTATTTGAAAGCGCGACTGGCAGAATAACATATATCTCTTGAGCTGCAGGTTTCTGTCTTTCGTCGTACGAACGAACACATCACGGACAAGATTATTTCAAAACACATAATAGCTTGGCGAATATAAACGAAAACAGCCACGTGAACATAAACTGGATCTACTGGATTTGAAAATTAAAGTGACCACATTTACCACTTGCTTCTGTCTTCAATTTTAATCTATATAAAAAAGGAAACTCATTCGACTTGGCTGCTTTTTTAATGTGTGCGTACTTATTTATTTACCTTTTTATACATTTTGTATAATTTCATAGTATGTGTATTACAATTATAAAAACAAAAATAAATTTAGCCACTCACATAGAAATAGCTTAGGCCTTAACCTTTTTCTGACAGTTTTAGGGATTTTTAAAAATCCTAAAAAAAACTTATTTGTGCTGCAAATAATAATTTCAAACTCATTTGATACTGACCTATGACATCCTGTGACATTATATTTATTTTAACTTACATAATCTCATGGATGTAACAGTAAATCTGTTCAGCTCACAGATCAATACTAAGCTGTAATGCAAGCAGAACTTTCACAAATGCTTATGAGTCATTTAAGGATTTGATAACACTGTAAAATAATGTCTAATTTGTTAACATTAGCAAATGCATTGATAACACTTTATAATAACTGCACTCATTATTAAATAGTCAGTTCATGCTTTATAAAGCCTTGTCCCAATATTAATAGTCAGTAGTAAGCAGTTTATAAATACAGCTATAAATAGCTTGTCCTTGGTTTATAAGCACATTTATTAAAAAGGAGAGTAAGTTATCTTCCTATAAAAAATAAAAGATAAAAATAAACAAACAACAACACAGATTGATACAGAACTCAGAAATTTTATTGTGGATTTATGATAAAATCAGCCTGTAAATGAATTCATACTCCTCCTCATACTACTCCATACTCCTTTTTCAACATTATGCCAATATACTGAGATGTTAAATTGTGAATGGGTTTAGGATAGCTTAAACGGTGTTGCCATAGAGATTTATTAAAGTAACATAAAAAAATACAATAGTTATTTTACTATATCTTTACAATTTTTCATTCTAACTCTTCATATTTTTTTTATATAAGTAGAAGTCCTCATTTGAAGGAAGCACAGTAAGTTTCATAGCTTTATCATTTTCAAGAGCCAGCATAAAATTTAAACTATCATAACATATAAATCAAGCTTGCAATTCTTAGTACCTATAATGGCCACCAGAGGGAGCTATAGGATTACTTTTAAATAATTATTGTAGAAACGAGTATGATTTAAATCATGTATAGAAATCTTTCAAATAAAATAATATGTATTTTAGGAATTTTACTGATAAAATGACCCTCACTTAATTAGAATAACAAGCTGAAGTATTGTGAACTGTATATTAAGAATAATTCTTTATAGGCTTTATGGACAGATACGTTTTGAGTGACTCTTGAAGGATCAGCACCACATCCTCTTTTACCACTGTTTAAAGAATTAATCTTACAGAACAGGTGTGAATGAATTTTGGATAGCTTGAATGGTTTTGTCATGGTGATTTTTTGAAATAATAGTAAAAAAGGAACCAGTAAAAAAAAGTGCAGCTTCTAAACACTTCAAAAAAATGTACACATAGAAGACAAGTCATTCTGAGGAAATATGCATAGTTTCATTACTATACAACATTATATGGATGACAGAAAATTAAAAAACATACATCTGATGTCACTCTGTCCCTCTGTCACTGTGTGTGTGTGTTTGTGTGTGTTTTAAGTGAATTAGGTGTGAAACTATCAGTGAGCATTTAGTCTCCAGCGCCAACATTTTACAGAACTGCCACTTTCCTGGAGTCTCAGAATTACAATGTGTCAGGTTCTGAGAGATCTAAGATTCCAAAAAATTATTTAATTAGAATACCATGAAGTATTGTGAAATACTATATATTAAGGCTTTATATATAGGCTTAATTAACAGATTAGAGTGACTCGTGAAGGACCAGCACCACCTCCTCTTGTCCGATGGTTTGAGGAATATATCTTCCAGAACCCGGGATTAAGATTTAGGAGCTCATTTTTATTCCACCTCCTTTCCTGAAAGTCTGTCTTGCAGAATTGACTAAAAATTAATCTTCACATTATTTCCTAATTCTTTTGCAATTCTTTTGTCAGTTCTTCTTGACCTGTTTTTCTCTTCCAGCTTTCCTGGACTATTGTATAGCACTTATAAATGATTAAATAAAAAATAATGGTAGTTATTAAGATTGATATGGTTTGGAATTGGTAAAATGTGCTTGGAAAAAAATCACAATAAAACAATGTTTTAATGTTTAAGTTTGGAATATTAACTGACATGAATGAATGCTACATAAATATTGTTCATGTTAACATAATGTTTATAAATGAAATCTTATTGTAAAGTGTTACTAAAGTTATATATATATATATATATATATATTGTTCTGTGAATGTGATTTTAAAGTCTAGATGATTCGGATTAACCCTTTAACTGCCATATCAAGTTCTAGTTCAAGTTCAATTTATTTGTATAGCGCATTTACAACAGCCTCCTGGCTGACCAAAGTGCTTTAACATAAGAGCAAGAATATTACACATACATAAAAATAGACCAGACAAAAAATTTAAAACCACCCATTTCAAAATGTAGCATAACACAGTAGTCAGTACACTAAGGAAAATAAAAAAGTTTTTAGCAAAGATTTAAAAATAGACAAGGAAGGGGCCAGTCTGATCTCTAAAGGCAGGGTATTCCAGAGTCGTGGCCCAGCCACTGCAAATGCACGCTCCCCTCTACGCTCCCCTCTATCCTTTAAAACCTCACTGCCAGAGGGATATTGTGAATGCATGTGCCCGCTGGGCACAGTTTACCTGATGCCACCGGGGTGGCGATGGCATTGGTGGCTTGAGCCCGCCATCGCTGCTTGCAGCTATATTTAGGGCTCAAGCCTGGAGGGCGAGAGCCCTATTGTTTTCCTTAGGATTATTTGTTATTATTATTATTATTTTTCTTCAAGGTTTCGGGGGCTTTTGGGGCCCTTAACATGCTTAAAAAGTCTTGAAAATTGGCACACACATTGGAACCTGCGGCCATTAGGGCCGGGCAGAGACTGATACACGGGCGTGGCACAGGGGCTCTACAGCGCCCCCTGGAATACTGAGGGCCATATATCATACATACTTGCACGTAGACACACGAAACTCGGTACACATGTAGATCTCATCAAACCAAACAACTTTTGTACTGCATGTCATAGGCTCCGCCCAACAGGAAGTTGGATATTTAGGGTTTAGTATTCATATTTTTCGTCAAAGTTGTGGGGGCTTTTGGGGTCCTTAACATACTCAAAAACTCTTGAAAATTTGCGCACACTTTGGAATCTGTGGCCTTTAGGAGCCTGCAGAGGCTGGGACCCGGGCGTGGCACAGGGGCTCTACGGCGCCCCCTGGATCACAGTCAGAAATGTTGATGTATAGCTCACACATACTTGCACATATTCATATGAAACTCAGTACACATATAGATCTCATCGTGCCGAACAACTTTCATATTGCATGTCATAGGCTCCGCCCATCAGGAAGTCAGCTATTTAGAGTTATGTAAAAAGCGCATGCTCTGGAATTTGAAATACTTGTCATAGGTTTTTTTGCCGATTGCCACCAAATTCGGTCAACATGATCTCAAGACATTGGGGATGAAAAATTGCCAGGAGATTTTTGATATCTCGAACGGTTTGCTCGTGGTGAGGTGTTGAAATTATGGCGAGAAATGAGAAACAGGAAGTGTCTAATACCATCCACATACATTTCCTGATTTTAATCAAACTTCATCAGATTATTCGTTGTATGATGTCGATCGAATATATGTGACTATTAGGAGTCAAAGTTATAGCGCCACCAACTGGCAGCAGGAAGTGTGTCATTTTCAAAATGCTTTGAATTCAGCATCTTATTTTTACTCGATTTGCTTCAAACTTCATCAGAATAATGTTAAAACACAGCCAATATAAATCTGCTGGGGGGATATTGATATCTAAAAATATTGTTGCCGTGGCAACATGTCAAACTGCAATACTTCTCAGGTGATTTTGAGGCTTATAACATGCTTAGAATTTCATCAAACTCAGAACACATATCAGTATTTATGATAACTAGACACTGGCAAAAGTTCATAAGAGGGCGTGGAAGAGGCACTCTATAGCGCCACCTTTTGTCAAAAGTGGGGGGGTTAGTTTTAGCTACAGACACCAAACTCGGTACAAAAATTGTTCTCATCAAGACGGACAACTTTCTAATTCACAGTCATTAGCTACGATCAACAGGAAGTCAGCTATTTTGATTTGAATGTAGATTTTTTTTTACATTTAACTGTGAATTAATGCATACTGCTCAGAGGAGAGTAACACTATACACACCAAACTTTGTCTACATGATGCCAAAACATTTTAAACAACTTAAATTGCCAATGGATTTTGGATAGCTTGAACGGTTTTGTAGTGGTGATTTTTTTAAATGACAATAAAAATGGAATTATTAATTTTCCTGCATTTTTAAATTCCAAACACTTCAAAACCTTTTTTCTTACAGAAAAAAAGTCATTCTGAGTAAATATGGATAGTTTCACGACTTTACAACACTGTATGGATAACAGAAAATTAAAAAACTGTCAGACATCTCATCTCACTCTGTCCCTCTGTTTGAGTGTGTGTGCTTAGACTTCCATTGTCTGAGAGAAATTGCGCCCCTACAGGTGCAATTACCGGAGTTTTAGTTTCTCTTTTAAATCGGTTAAAATACAAATAAATACTTGGATTTAATTCACAATGACAAGCTAAACCAACATATATGATTATTATCAGGTCAGGGCTCATTAATAATTGATGTGTGGTCAGTGATACGTGAGAAACACGAGAGATGAATCACCGCCCTGAGCAGGAGCGTGTGGAATGACGAGCTCAGAAAAAAACAAGTTTATTCTTGTTTTATAGCTATTAAAAATAAAGTATTGCAGCAATATCACACAATTCACCAATTAGAACACACCAAGAGCTAAATTAAGATGTTTTTTAACTGTTTGTTTGAAAATGAAATATTTGCGGCTGCCTATCTGAAATCACTGCCTCCGATCAGCGCATACAGTGTCACAAGTTCAAAACTAACGAATTTATTCTTGTTTAAGAGCTTTTTAAAATAAAATATTGCCATAAATGCACCCAATACACCCATTATAACAATACAAGATCTAAATGCAGGTGTTTGTGACCCGTTTAAGTGTGCAAGACTGAAAGCGCGACTGGCAGAATAACATATATCTCTTGAGCTGCAGGATTCTGCCTTTCGTCGTAAGAACGAACACATAACGGACAAGATTATTTCAAAATACATAATAGCTTGGCTAATATTAACGAAAACAGCAACATGAACATAAACTGTTGAGAAATAAATCTGAAGTGGATCTACTGGATTTTAATATTAAGTGACCGCATATACCAGCTGCTTCTGTCTTCAATTTTAATCTATATAAAAAAGGAAACTCATTCATCTATTATTAAATATTAACAGGTTTTATTCAAGCTGTTTAGAATGATTGCAGTAGTCTAATTTTTTTAAATGTAAATCCCCCCAAAAAATTTTATAAATAAAAAACATTGGAAAACAATAAATGTTGTACTTTTTTATACATTTTGTATAATTTCATAGTTTATGCATTATAGTTATAAAAACAAATACATTTTGCCACTCACATAGTAATTTTAGGCCTTATCCTTTTCTGACAGTTTTAGGGATTTTTAAAAATCCTAAAAAACCTTATTTGTGCTGCAAATAATAATTTAAAACCCAAAAAGTAAATAGTCAGTTCATGCTTTAAAGCCTTGTCCCAATATTAATAGTCAGTAGTAATCAGTTTATAAATACAGCTATAAATAGCTTATTTTGGTTTATAAGCACATTTATTAAAAAGGAGAGTTAAGGGTCAGTTATCTTCCTATGAAAAATAAAAAAATAAAAATAAACAAACAACAACACAGATTGATACAGAACTCAGAAATTTTATTGTGGATATATGATAAAATCAGCCTGTAAATTAATTCATACTCCTCCAAGAAGACACAAGAAGTTCACACCAAACTTTTTTAACATGAAGCCAATATACTGAAGATGTTAAATTGCGAATGGGTTTAGGATACCTTAAATGGTGTGGCCATAGTGAATTATTAAAGTAACAAAAAAAAAAAAATACAACAGTTATTTTACTATATCTTTAAAATTTTTCATTCCAACTCTTCATAATTTTTTATATACGTAGAAGTCATCATTTGAAGGAAGCACAGTAAGTTTCATAGCTTTATTATTTTCAAGAGCCAGCATAAAATTTAAACTATCATAATTTATAAATCAAGCTTGCAATTCTTAGTACCAATAATGACCACCAGATGGAGCTTTAGGATTACTTTTAAATAATTATTGTAGAAACAAGTATGATTTAAATCATTTATAGAAATCTTTCAAAGAAAAATAATATGTATTTTATGTATTTTACTGATAAAATGACCCTCACTTAATTAGAATAACAAGCTGAAGTATTGTGAACTGTATATTAAGAATAATTCTTTATAAGCTTTATGGACAGATACGTTTTGAGTGACTCTTGAAGGTTCAGCACCACATCCTCTTTTACCACTGTTTAAAGAATTTATCTTACAGAACAGGTGCGAATGAATTTTGGATAGCTTGAATGGTTTTGTCGTGGTGATTTTTTGAAATAACAGTAAAAAAGGAACCAGTAAATGTCTTTTATTTTTTTAAAGTGCAGCTTCTAAACACTTCAAAAAAATGTACACATAGAAGACCAGTCATTCTGAGGAAATATGCATAGTTGCATGACTATACAACATTATATGGATGATAGAAAATTAAAAAACTATCATACATCTGATGTCACTCTGTCCCTCAGTCACTGTGGTTAATGTGTGTGTGTGTGTGTGTGTGTGTGTTAAGTGAATTAGGTGTGAAACTATCAGGAAACATTTAGTCTCCAGCACCAACATTTTACAGAACTGCCACTTTCCTGGAGTCTCAGAATTACAATGTGTCAGGTTCTGAGAGATCTAAGATTCCCAAAAAATTATTTAATTAGAATACCATGAAGTATTGTGAAATACTATATATTAAGACTTTATATATAGGCTTAATGAACAGATTAGAGTGACTCGTGAAGGACCAGCACCACCTCCTCTTGTCCGATGGTTTGAGGAATATATCTTCCAGAATCCGGGATTAAGATTTAGGAGCTCATTTTTATTCCACCTTCTTTCCTGAAAGTCTGTCTTGCAGAATTGACTAAAAATTAATCTTCACATTAATTCCTAATTCTTTTGCAATTCTTTTGTCAGTTCTTCTTGACCTGTTTTTCTCTTCCAGCTTTCCTGGAGTATTGTATAGCACTCATAAATGATTAAATAAAAAGTAATGGTAGTTATTAAGATTTATATGGTTTGGAATTGGTAAAATGTGCTTGGAAAAAAATCACAATAAAACAATGTTTTAATGTTTAAGTTTGGAATATTAACTGACATGAATGAATGCTATATAAATATTGTTCATGTTAACACAATGTTTATAAATGGAATCTTATTGTAAAGTGTTACTAAAGTTATATATATATATATATATATATATATATATATATATATATATATATATATATATATATATATATATATATATATATATATATATATATATATATATTGTTCTGTGAATGTGATTTTAAAGTCTAGATGATTCGAATTAACCCTTTAACTGCCATATCCTTTAAAACCTCACTGCCAGAGGGATATTGTGAATGCATGTGCCCGCTGGGCACAGTTTACCTGATGCCACCGGGGTGGCGATGGCATTGGTGGCTTGAGCCCGCCATCGCTGCTTGCAGCTATATTTATTATTATTTTTATTTTTTATTAAACCTTCCGGGGTGTTTTGGGGGCCTTAACATGCTCAAAAACTCTTGAAAATTGGCACACACATTGGAATCTGCGGCCATCAGGACGCCGCAGAGGCTGGGACCCGGGCGTGGCACAGGGGCTCTACAGCGCCCCCTGGAAGACAGTCAGAATTCTTGAACCATAGCTCACACACACTTGCATGTATTTATATCAAACTCGGTACACTTATAGATCTCATTGAGCCAAACAACTTTCACACTTTATGTCATAGGCTCCGCCCAACAGGAAGTCAGCTATTCAGGGCTGTTTAAAAAAAGCATGCTCTGGAATTTGAAATACTCCTCTGAGGTTTTCAACCCGTTCGCCACGAAACTCGGTGAACATGATCTCAAGACATTGAGGATGAAAAATTGCGAGGGGATTTTTGATATCTCGAACGGTTTGCCCGTGGCGAGGCATGGAACTTATGGCGAGAAATGAGAAACAGGAAATGTCTAATAACATCCACATACATTTCCTGAATTTGATCAAACTTCATGGGTTTGTTCGTTGTATGATACCGATTGTATATATGTGGCTATTAAGAGTCAACGTTATAGCGCCACCAACTGGCAGCAGGAAGTGTGTCATTTTCCAAATGCTTTGAATTCAGCATCTTATTTTTACTCGATTTACTTAAAACTTCATCAGAATAATGACAAAACACGGCCGATGTAAATCTGTTGTGGGGATATTGATATCTGATATAGTGTTGCCATGGCAACGTGTCAAACTTGAATGTTCTGTTATGGTGAGTTTGAGGCAGACAACAAGTTCAGATTTACATGAAACTCAAAACACATATCAGTATTAGTGATAGCTAGACAATGGCAAAAGCTTTTAAAAGGGCGTGAAGGAGGCACTCTATAGCGCCACCTTTTGTCAAAAGTGGGGGGGTTAGTTTTAGCTACAGACACCAAACTTGGTACATAAATTGTTCTTTTCAAGACGGACAACTTTCTAATTCACAGTCATCAGCTACGATCAACAGGAAGTCGGCTATTTTGATTTGAATGTGTATTTTTGAGATTTTACAGTTGTGAATTAATGAATACTCCTCACAGGGGAAGTACACTATACACACCAAACGTTGTCTACATGAAGAAAAAACATCGAGGAACTTAAATTGCGAACAGATTTTGGTTAGCTTGAACGGTTTTGTCGTGGTGATTTTTTGAAATGACAGTAAAAAGTGAAACATTAATCGTCTTGTATTTTTAAATTGCAGCTTCCAAACCTTTAAAAAACATTTTTAATTTAGAAAACCAGTGATTCTGAGGAAATATGCATAGTTTCATGACTTTACAGCACTGTATGATTAAAAGAAAATTAAAAAACTGTCAGACATCTGATCTCACTCTGTCACTCTGTGTGCTGACTCTGTGTGTGTGTGTGAGTGTGAGTGGGGGAGGGGTGTGAGCTGAGTGGCAGACAGACAGAGAGAGAGAGAGAGAGAGAGAGAGAGAGAGACTTAAACATCTCTTTAATCACCAGAAAAAAAACTGTATTTTAAATAGTTATTTTTTTGTTGTTGTTGCAAATTGTGCTGTTATCATTACATCTTAAGAAATATCTTAGGCCTTATCCTTTTCTGACAGTTTCAGGGATTAAAAAAAATCCTAAAAAACCTTATTTGTGCTGCAAATAATAATTTCAAACTCATTTGATACTGACCTCTGTCACCCTGTGACATGACATTTATTTGAATTTACATAATCTCAAGGATGTAACAGTAAAACTGTTCAGCTCACAGATGAAGACTAAGCTTTAATGCAAGCAGAACTATTTCACAAATGCTTATAGGTTAATGAAATCATAACAAAACACTTTTAAATTATTTAAGGATTTGGTAACACTTTAAAATAATGTCTCAATTGTTAACATTAGTAAATGCATTGGTAACACTTCATAATAGCTGCAATTCTTAGCATTAGTAAATAGTCAGTTCATGCTTTATATAGCCTTCTCCCAAAATTAATATTTTAGTAAGCATTTTATAAATACAGCTATAATTAAATTGTTCATGGTTTATATGCACATTTATTTTGAGGAGATTAAAGGCTGTAATCTTCCTAAAAAAAATGTAAAATAAAAAATAAAATAAATAAAATAAACAAACACAGAACTCATAAATATTTATTTCAAGATGCAATAAAAGAAAACTGTACACTTGAATTTATATATATATATATATATATATATATATATATATATATATATATATATATATATATATATATATATATATATATACACACACACAATTGCATAAGTTTATATTTAAAAATGTTTAGCAAGTGTACAGCTAATAATAATAATAATGCATTTTATTTAGTTTTAGCTACAGACACCAAACTCGGTACTTAAATTGTTCTTTTCAAGACGGACAACTTTCTAATTCACAGTCATAAGCTACGATCAACAGGAAGTCAGCTATTTTGATTTGAATGTGTATTTTTGAGATTTTACAGTTGTGAATTAATGCATACTCCTCACATGGGAAGTACACTATACACACCAAACTTTGACTACATGAAGAAACAACATCGAGGAACTTAAATTGCGAACGGATTTTGGTTAGCTTGAACGGTTTTGACGTGGTGATTTTTTGAAATGACAGTAAGAAGGGAAACATTAATTGTATTGTATGTCTAAATTGCAGCTTCCAAACACTTCAAGGCATGTTTTCATACAGAGATCAAATCATTATGAGGAAATATGCATAGTTTCATGACTTTACAACACTGTATGGATAAAAGAAAAGAAAAAACTATCAGACTTCTCAACTGACATGATCTCACTCTGGCCACTCCGTCTGTGTGAAGAAAGGGAGGGGGAGAGGGAGGGGGAGGGGGAGTGTGAGTGTGAGGGGGTTGGTGACTGTGAATCTTTGGTGACTGACAGTGTGTGTGGATTGTAGGGAGGGGCTGTCTGGCAGAGAGAGAGAGAGAGAGAGAGAGAGAGAGAGAGAGACCTAATCATTCCTTTAATAATCAGGAAAAAAAATCTATATTTTAAATTGTTATTGTTTTTGTTGTTGCTAATGGTGGTGTTTTTTTCCTTTCATTACAGGTTAAGAAATCTCTTAGGCCTTATCCTTTTCTGACAGTTTTTGGGATTTAAAAACATCCTAAGAAGCCTTATTTGTGCTGCAAATTATAATTTCAAACTCATTTGATACTGACCTATGACAACCTGTGACGTGACATGACATTTATAAATCTCATGGATGTAACAGTAAAACTCTTCAACTGACAGATTAAGCTGCAATGCAAGCAAAACTATTTCACAAATGCTTATAGGTCATTAAAATCATTACAAAACACTAATAAATTATTAAAGGGTTTGGTAACACTGTATAATAATGTCTAATTTGTTAACATTAGTAAATGCATTGGTAACACTTTATAATAACTGCACTCATTAGCTAAGCATTAGTAAATAGTTCATGATTATAAAGCCTTTTCCCTTAATAATAGTCATTATTAAGCAGGAATACATCTCTAATTACATTGTTCTTGGTTTAAAAGCACATATATTACAAAGGAGATTAAAGTTTCAGTTGTCTTATAAAATAAATCAATAAACACAACCCAGTTTGATTCAGAATTCAGAAATATTTATTTCAAGATGCAATAAAAGGAAACTGTACACTTGAAAAGGTTTTGAGCGATTCTTGAAGGACTAGCATCACCTTCACTTGTACGATGGTTTGAGGAATATATCTTCCAGATAGTACCGCCGCTCCCTATATGCAGAGTATGCAGTCTTCGTAGAGCACCAACTCCCAGAGGGGGCACCAGTTGCTCAAAAAAAACAAAACAAATATGCGCCATTCTCCCATCCGCGTTCGCGACCACTCAATAGCATTTGAGAAGAAAGACTTGTAGTCACAAAACAATTGTAATGTGTTCATATAGGTGTCAGCTACAATGCACACCTTATACATTTTTTATACATTTTAAAATAAAGTGTTACTAAAGTTATATATATTGTTCTGTGTATGTGATTTCAAAGTCTAGACTGGTCGGATTAACCCTTTAACTGCCACATCCCTTAAAACTTGATTGTCAGAGGGTTACTGTAAATGCTTATGCCCGCTGGGCACAGTTTTCCCGATGCCACCAGGGTGGCGTTGCACTGATGGCTTGAGCCCGACATCGCTGCTTGCAGCTATATTTCTTGTTATTAGGGCTCAAGCCCGAAGGGGCGAAGAGCCCTATTGTTCTTCTAAGGATTATTCTTGTTATTATTATTATTTTTATTTTTTATTAAACCTTCCGGGGTGTTTTGGGGGCCTTAACATGCTCAAAAACTCTTGAAAATTGGCACACACATTGGAATCTGCGGCCATCAGGACGCCGCAGAGGCTGGGACCCGGGCGTGGCACAGGGGCTCTACAGCGCCCCCTGGAAGACAGTCAGAATTCTTGAACCATAGCTCACACACACTTGCATGTATTTATATCAAACTCGGTACACTTATAGATCTCATTGAGCCGAACAACTTTCACACTTTATGTCATAGGCTCCGCCCAACAGGAAGTTAGCTATTCAGGGCTGTTTAAAAAAAGCATGCTCTGGAATTTGAAATACTCCTCTGAGGTTTTCAACCCGTTCGCCACGAAACTCGGTGAACATGATCTCAAGACATTGAGGATGAAAAATTGCGAGGGGATTTTTGATATCTCGAACGGTTTGCCCGTGGCGAGGCATGGAACTTATGGCGAGAAATGAGAAACAGGAAATGTCTAATAACATCCACATACATTTCCTGAATTTGATCAAACTTCATGGGTTTGTTCGTTGTATGATACCGATTGTATATATGTGGCTATTAAGAGTCAACGTTATAGCGCCACCAACTGGCAGCAGGAAGTGTGTCATTTTCCAAATGCTTTGAATTCAGCATGTTATTTTTACTCGATTTACGTAAAACTTCATCAGAATAATGACAAAACACGGCCGATGTAAATCTGTTGTGGGGATATTGATATCTGATATAGTGTTGCCATGGCAACGTGTCAAACTTGAATGTTCTGTTATGGTGAGTTTGAGGCAGACAACAAGCTCAGATTTACATGAAACTCAAAACACATATCAGTATTAGTGATAGCTAGACAATGGCAAAAGCTTTTAAAAGGGCGTGAAGGAGGCACTCTATAGCGCCACCTTTTGTCAAAAGTGGGGGGGTTAGTTTTAGCTACAGACACCAAACTTGGTACATAAATTGTTCTTTTCAAGACGGACAACTTTCTAATTCACAGTCATCAGCTACGATCAACAGGAAGTCGGCTATTTTGATTTGAATGTGTATTTTTGAGATTTTACAGTTGTGAATTAATGAATACTCCTCACAGGGGAAGTATACTATACACACCAAACGTTGTCTACATGAAGAAAAAACATCGAGGAACTTAAATTGCGAACAGATTTTGGTTAGCTTGAACGGTTTTGTCGTGGTGATTTTTTGAAATGACAGTAAAAAGTGAAACATTAATCGTCTTGTATTTTTAAATTGCAGCTTCCAAACCTTTAAAAAACATTTTTAATTTAGAAAACCAGTGATTCTGAGGAAATATGCATAGTTTCATGACTTTACAGCACTGTATGATTAAAAGAAAATTAAAAAACTGTCAGACATCTGATCTCACTCTGTCACTCTGTGTGCTGACTCTGTGTGTGTGTGTGAGTGTGAGTGGGGGAGGGGTGTGAGCTGAGTGGCAGAGAGAGAGAGAGAGAGAGAGAGAGAGAGAGAGAGAGAGAGACTTAAACATAAATAGTTATTTTTTTGTCGTTGTTGCTAATTGTGCTGTTATCATTACATCTTAAGAAATATCTTAGGCCTTATCCTTTTCTGACAGTTTCAGGGATTAAAAAAAATCCTAAAAAACCTTATTTGTGCTGCAAATAATAATTTCAAACTCATTTGATACTGACCTCTGTCACCCTGTGACATGACATTTATTTGAATTTACATAATCTCAAGGATGTAACAGTAAAACTGTTCAGCTCACAGATGAAGACTAAGCTTTAATGCAAGCAGAACTATTTCACAAATGCTTATAGGTTAATGAAATCATAACAAAACACTTTTAAATTATTTAAGGATTTGGTAACACTTTAAAATAATGTCTCAATTGTTAACATTAGTAAATGCATTGGTAACACTTCATAATAGCTGCAATTCTTAGCTAAGCATTAGTAAATAGTCAGTTCATGCTTTATATAGCCTTCTCCCAAAATTAATATTTTAGTAAGCATTTTATAAATACAGCTATAATTAAATTGTTCATGGTTTATATGCACATTTATTTTGAGGAGATTAAAGGCTGTAATCTCCCTAAAAAAATGTAAAATAAAAAATAAAATAAATAAAATAAACAAACACAGAACTCATAAATATTTATTTCAAGATGCAATAAAAGAAAACTGTACACTTGAATTTATTTATATATATATATATATATATATATATATATATATATATATATATATATATATATATATATATATATATATATATATATACACACAATTGCATAAGTTTATATTTAAAAATGTTTAGCAAGTGTACAGCTAATAATAATAATAATGCATTTTATTTAGTTTTAGCTACAGACACCAAACTCGGTACTTAAATTGTTCTTATCAAGACGGACAACTTTCTAATTCACAGTCATAAGCTACGATCAACAGGAAGTCAGCTATTTTGATTTGAATGTGTATTTTTGAGATTTTACAGTTGTGAATTAATGCGTACTCCTCACATGGGAAGTACACTATACACACCAAACTTTGACTACATGAAGAAACAACATCGAGGAACTTAAATTGCGAACGGATTTTGGTTAGCTTGAACGGTTTTGACGTGGTGATTTTTTGAAATGACAGTAAGAAGGGGAAACATTAATTGTATTGTATGTCTAAATTGCAGCTTCCAAACACTTCAAGGCATGTTTTCATACAGAGATCAAATCATTATGAGGAAATATGCATAGTTTCATGACTTTACAACACTGTATGGATAAAAGAAAAGAAAAAACTGTCAGACTTCTCAACTGACATGATCTCACTCTGGCCACTCCGTCTGTGTGAGGAAAGGGAGGGGGAGAGGGAGGGGGAGTGTGAGTGTGAGGGGGTTGGTGACTGTGAATCTTTGGTGACTGACAGTGTGTGTGGATTGTAGGGAGGGGCTGTCTGGCAGAGAGAGAGAGAGAGAGAGAGAGAGAGACCTAATCATTCCTTTAATAATCAGGAAAAAAAAATCTATATTTTAAATTGTTATTGTTTTTGTTGTTGCTAATGGTGGTGTTTTTTTCCTTTCATTACAGGTTAAGAAATCTCTTAGGCCTTATCCTTTTCTGACAGTTTTTGGGATTTAAAAACATCCTAAGAAGCCTTATTTGTGCTGCAAATTATAATTTCAAACTCATTTGATACTGACCTATGACAACCTGTGACGTGACATGACATTTATTAATCTCATGGATGTAACAGTAAAACTCTTCAACTGACAGATTAAGCTGCAATGCAAGCAAAACTATTTCACAAATGCTTATAGGTCATTAAAATCATTACAAAACACTAATAAATTATTAAAGGGTTTGGTAACACTGTATAATAATGTCTAATTTGTTAACATTAGTAAATGCATTGGTAACACTTTATAATAACTGCACTCATTAGCTAAGCATTAGTAAATAGTTCACTAATTACATTGTTCTTGGTTTAAAAGCACATATATTACAAAGGAGATTAAAGTTTCAGTTGTCTTATAAAATAAATCAATAAACACAACCCAGTTTGATTCAGAATTCAGAAATATTTATTTCAAGATGCAATAAAAGGAAACTGTACACTTGAAAAGGTTTTGAGCGATTCTTGAAGGACTAGCATCACCTTCACTTGTACGATGGTTTGAGGAATATATCTTCCAGATAGTACCGCCGCTCCCTATATGCAGAGTATGCAGTCTTCGTAGAGCACCAACTCCCAGAGGGGGCACCAGTTGCTCAAAAAAACAAAAAAACAAATATGCGCCATTCTCCCATCCGCGTTCGCGACCACTCAATAGCATTTGAGAAGAAAGACTTGTAGTCACAAAACAATTGTAATGTGTTCATATAGGTGTCAGCTACAATGCACACCTTATACATTTTTTATACATTTTAAAATAAAGTGTTACTAAAGTTATATATATTGTTCTGTGTATGTGATTTCAAAGTCTAGATTGGTCGAATTAACCCTTTAACTGCCACATCCCTTAAAACTTGATTGTCAGAGGGTTACTGTAAATGCTTATGCCCGCTGGGCACAGTTTTCCCGATGCCACCAGGGTGGCGTTGCACTGATGGCTTGAGCCCGACATCGCTGCTTGCAGCTATATTTATTATTATTTTTATTTTTTATTAAACCTTCCGGGGGTTTTTGGGGGCCTTAACATGCTCAAAAACTCTTGAAAATTGGCACACACATTGGAATCTGCGGCCATCAGGACGCCGCAGAGGCTGGGACCCGGGCGTGGCACAGGGGCTCTACAGCGCCCCCTGGAACACAGTCAGAAATCTTGAACCATAGCTCACACACACTTGCATGTATTTATATGAAACTCAGTACACTTATAGATCTCATTGAGCCGAACAACTTTCACACTTTATGTCATAGGCTCCGCCCAACAGGAAGTCAGCTATTCAGGGCTGTTTAAAAAAAGCATGCTCTGGAATTTGAAATACTCCTCTGAGGTTTTCAACCCGTTCGCCACGAAACTCGGTGAACATGATCTCAAGACATTGAGGATGAAAAATTGCAAGGGGATTTTTGATATCTCGAACGGTTTGCCCGTGGCGAGGCGTGGAACTTATGGCGAGAAATGAGAAACAGGAAATGTCTAATAACATCCACATACATTTCCTGAATTTGATCAAACTTCATGGGTTTGTTCGTTGTATGATACCGATTGTATATATGTGACTATTAAGAGTCAACGTTATAGCACCACCAACTGGCAGCAGGAAGTGTGTCATTTTCCAAATGCTTTGAATTCAGCATCTTATTTTTACTCGATTTACTTAAAACTTCATCAGAATAATGACAAAACACGGCCGATGAAAATCTGTTGTGGGGATATTGATATCTGATATAGTGTTGCTATGGCAACGTGTCAAACTTGAATGTTCTGTTATGGTGAGTTTGAGGCAGACAACAAGCTCAGATTTACATGAAACTCAAAACACATATCAGTATTAGTGATAGCTAGACAATGGCAAAAGCTTTTAAAAGGGCGTGAATGAGGCACTCTATAGCGCCACCTTTTGTCAAAAGTGGGGGGGTTAGTTTTAGCTACAGACACCAAACTTGGTACATAAATTGTTCTTATCAAGACGGACAACTTTCTAATTCACAGTCATAAGCTACGATCAACAGGAAGTCGGCTATTTTGATTTGAATGTGTATTTTTGAGATTTTACAGTTGTGAATTAATGAATACTCCTCACAGGGGAAGTACACTATACACACCAAACTAGGTCTACATGAAGAAAAAACATCGAGGAACTTAAATTGCGAACAGATTTTGGTTAGCTTGAACGGTTTTGTCGTGGTGATTTTTTGAAATGACAGTAAAAAGGGAATCATTAATTGTCTTGTATTTTTAAATTGCAGCTTCCAAACACTTCAAAAAATTCATACAGAGATCAAATCATTCTGAGGACATATGCATAGTTTCATGACTTTACAACACTGTATGATTAAAAGAAAATAAAAAAACTGTCAGACATCTCAACTCACTCTGTCCCTCTGTTTGAGGAATGTATGCGTGCTGACTGAGTGTGTGTGTGT
Source organism: Carassius gibelio (assembly GCF_023724105.1). Taxonomy (NCBI): domain Eukaryota; kingdom Metazoa; phylum Chordata; class Actinopteri; order Cypriniformes; family Cyprinidae; genus Carassius; species Carassius gibelio. The sequence goes on along the minus strand of NC_068386.1, from coordinate 6,619,582 downwards.
GTGTGAGTGGGGGATGGGCATGAGCTGAGTGGCAGACACAATGAGAGAGAGAAAGAGAGAGAGAGAGAGACTTAATCATCTCTTTAATCACCAGAAAAAAAAAAAGTATTTTAAATTGTTATTTTTTGTTGTTGTTGCTAACATTGCTGTTTTCATTACAGCTTAAGAAATCTCTTAGGCCTTATCCTTTTCTGACAGTTTCAGGAATTAAAAACAAAATTCTAAAAATACTTATTTGTGCTGCAAATAATAATTTCAACTCATTTGATACTGACCTATTCCATCCTGTAACATGACATGTATCTACATTTTTAAAATCTCATGGATGTAACCGTAAAACTGTTCAGCTCACAGATCAAGACTAAGATGCTTTCACAAATGCTTATAAGTCATTAAAGGATTTAATAACACTGTAAAATAATATCTAATTTGTTAACATTAGTAAATGCATTGGTAACACTTTATAATAACTGCACTCATTAGTAAATAGTCAGTTCATGCTTTATAAAGCCTTGTCCCAATATTAATAGTCAGTAGTAAGCAGTTTATAAATACAGCTATAAATAGCTTGTCCTTGGTTTATAAGCACATTTGTTAAAAAGGAGAGTAAAGGGTCAGTTATCTTCCTATGAAAAATAAAAAAATAAAAATAAACAAACAACAACACTGATTGATACAGAACTCAGAAATGTTATTGTGGAATTATGATAAAATCAGACTGTAAATGAATTCATACTCCTCCAAGAAGAGTAGTTCACACCAAACTTTTTCAACATGATGCCAATATACTGAAGATGTTAAATTGTGAATGGGTTTAGGATACCTTAAATGTTGTGGCCATAGCGATTTATTAAAGTAACATAAAAAAAATACAATCGTTATTTTACTATATCTTTACAATTTTTCATTCCAACTCTTCATATTTTTTTATATAAGTAGAAGTCATCATTTGAAGGAAGCACAATAAGTTTCATAGCTTTATTATGTTCAGGAGCCAGCATAAAATTAAAACTATCATAACTTATAAATCAAGCTCGCAATTCTTAGTACCAATAATGGCCACTAGATGGAGATATAGGATTACTTTAAAATAATTATTGTAGAAACGATTATGATTTAAATCATTTATAGAGATCTTTCAAAGAAAAATATGTATTTTATGTATTTTACTGATAAAATGACCCTCACTTAATTAGAATAACATGCTGAAGTATTGTGAAATACTGTATATTAAGAATAATTCTTAATAGGCTTTATGGACAGATAAGTTTTAAGTGACTCTTGAAGGATCAGCACCACATCCTCTTTTACCACTGTTTAAAGAATTTATCTTACAGAACAGTTGCGAATGAATTTGGATAGCTTAAATGGTTTTGTCGTGGTGATTTTTTGAAATAACAGTAAAAAAGGAACCAGTAAATGTCTTTTATTGTTTTAAAGTGCAGCTTCTAAACACTTCAAAAAAATGTACACATAGAAGACAAGTCATTCTGAGTAAATATGGATAGTTTCACGACTTTACAACACTGTATGGATAAAAGAAAATGTGAAAACTGTCAGACTTCTCAACTGACATGATCTCACTCTGGCCACTCTGTGTGAGGAAAGGGAGGGGGAGAGGGAGGGGGAGTGTGAGGGGGTTGGTGACTGTGAATTTTTGGTGACTGACAGTGTGTGTGGACTGTAGGGAGGGGCTGTCTGGCAGAGAGAGAGAGAGAGAGAGCGAGAGAGAGAGAGACCTAATCATCCCTTTAATAATCAGGAAAAAAAAATCTGTATTTTAAATTGTTATTGTTTTTGTTGTTGCTAATGGTGGCGTTTTTTTCCTTTCATTACAGGTTAAGAAATCTCTTAGGCCTTATCCTTTTCTGACAGTTTTAGGGATTTAAAAACATCCTAAGAATCCTTATTTGTGCTGCAAATAATAATTTCAAACTCATTTGATACTGACCTATGACAACCTGTGACATGACATTTATTAATCTCATGGATGTAACAGTAAAACTCTTCAACTGACAGATAAAGCTGCAATGCAAGCAAAACTATTTCACAAATGCTTATAGGTCATTAAAATCATTACAAAACACTAATAAATTATTTAAGGATTTGGTAACACTGTAAAATAATGTCTAATTTGTTAACATTAGTAAATGCATTGGTAACACTTTATAATAACTGCACTCATTAGCTAAGCATTAGTAAATAGTTCATGATTATAAAGCCTTTTCCCTTAATAATAGTCATTATTAAGCAGTAATACATCTTTAAATAAATATAAAAATAAGGTGTTACTAAAGTTCTATATATTGTTCTGTGTATGTGATTTCAAAGTCTAGATTGGTCGGATTAACCCTTTAACTGCTGCATCCCTTTAAACTTGATTGTCAGAGGGTTACTGTAAATGCTTATGCCCGCTGGGCACAGTTTTCCCGATGCCACCGGGGTGGCGTTGCACTGACGGCTTGAGCCCGACATCGCTGCTTGCAGCTATATTTATTATTATTATTATTATTATTATTTTTTTCCAACGTCTCGGGGGCTTTTGGGGCCCTTAACGTGCTTAAAAAGTCTTGAAAATTGGCACACAGATTGGAACCTGCGGCCATTAGGGCCGGGCAGAGACTGATACACGGGCGTGGCACAGGGGCTCTACAGCGCCCCCTGGAATATGGAGGGCCATATATCATACATTCTTGCTCGTAGACGAATGAAACTCGGTACACATATAAATCTCATCAATCCAAACAACTTTTGTATTGCATATCATAGGCTCCGCCCAACAGGAAGTTGGCTATTTAGGGTTTAGTATTCAAATTTTTCGTCAAAGTTGTGGGGGCTTTTGGGGTCCTTAACATACTCAAAAACTCTTGAAAATTTGCGCACACTTTGGAATCTGTGGCCTTTAGGAGCCTGCAGAGGCTGGGACCCGGGCGTGGCACAGGGGCTCTACGGCGCCCCCTGGAACACAGTCAGAAATGTTGATGTATAGCTCACACATACTTGCACATATTCATATGAAACTCAGTACACATATAGATCTTATCGTGCCGAACAACTTTCGTATTGCATGTCATAGGCTCCACCCAACAGGAAGTCAGCTATTTAGAGTTATGTAAAAAGCGCATGCTCTGGAATTTGAAATACTTGTCATAGGTTTTTTTCTCGATTGCCGCCAAACTCGGTCAACATGATCTCAAGACACTGGGGATGAAAAATTGCCAGGGGATTTTTGATATCTCGAACGGTTTGCTCGTGGCGAGGCGTTGAAATTATGGCGAGAAATTAGAAACAGGAAGTGTCTAATACCATCCACATACATTTCCTGATTTTAATCAAACTTCATCAGATTATTCGTTGTATGATGTCGATCGCATATATGTGACTATTAGGAGTCAAAGTTATAGCGCCACCAACTGGCAGAAGGAAGTGTGTCATTTTCAAAATGATTTGAATTCAGCATCTTATTATTACTTGATTTGCTTCAAACTTCATCAGAATAATGTTAAAACACAGCTGATATAAATCTGCAAGGGGGATATTGATATCTAAAAAATTGTTGCCGTGGCAACATGTCAAACTGGAATACTTCTCAGGTGATTTTGAGGCATATAACATGCTTAGAATTTCATCAAACTCAGAACACATATCAGTATTAGTGACAGCTAGACACTGGCAAAAGTTCATAAGAGGGCGTGGAATAGGCACTCTATAGCGCCACCTTTTGTCAAAAGTGGGGGGGTTAGTTTTAGCTACAGACACCAAACTCAGTACAAAAATTGTTCTTATCAAGACGGACAACTTTCTAATTCACAGTCATCAGCTACGACCAACAGGAAGTCGGCTATTTTGATTTGAATGTGGATTATTTTTTACATTTAGCCGTGAATTAATGCATACTGCTCAGAGGAGAGTAACACTATACACACCAAACTTGGTCTACATGTTGAAAAAACATTGAGGAACTTAAATTGTGAATGGGTTTTGGATAGCTTGGATGGTTTTGTCGTGGTGATTTTTTTAAATGACAATAAAGATGGAATTATTAATTTTCCTGCATTTTTAAATTCCAAACACTTCAAAACCTTTTTTCATACAGAAAAAAAAGTTATTCTGAGTAAATATGCATAGTTTCATGACTTTACAACACTGTATGGATAACAGAAAATTAAAAAACTGTCAGACATCTCCTCTCACTCTGTCCATCTGTTTGAGTGTGTGTGCTTAGACTTCCATTGTCTGAGAGAAATAGCGCCCCTACAGGTTCAGTTACCGGACTAAAAAAGGGAGGAGACTGTCTTTTGGTTTCGATTTTAAATCGGTTAAAATACAAATAAATACTTGGATTTAATTCACAGTGACAAGCTAAACCAACATATATGATTATTATCAGGTCAGGGCTCATTAATAATTGATGTGTGGTCAGTGATACGTGAGAAACACGAGAGATGAATCACCGCTCTGAGCAAGAGCGTGTGGAATGATGAGCTCAGAAAAAACGAGTTTATTCTTGTTTTATAGCTATTAAAAATAAAGTATTGCAGCGATATCACACAATTCACCAATTAGAGCACACCAAGAGCTAAATTAAGATGTTTTTGAACTGTTTGTGTGAAAATGAAATATTTGCGGCTGCCTATCTGAAATCACTGCCTCCGATCAGCGCGCACAGTGTCTCAGAGCTCAAAACAAACGAATTTATTCTTGTTTAAGAGCTTTTTAAAATAAATTATTGCCATAAATGCACACAATACATCCATTATAACACAACACGAGCTAAATGCAGGTGTTTGTGACCCGTTTAAGTGTGCAAGACTATTTGAAAGCGCGACTGGCAGAATAACATATATCTCTCGAGCTGCAGGATTCTGCCTTTCGTCGTAAGAACGAACACATCACGGACAAGATTATTTCAAAATACATAATAGCTTGGCTAATATAAACGAAAACAGCCACGTGAACATAAACTGTTGAGAATTAAATCTGAAGTGGATCTACTGGATTTTAATATTAAGTGACCGCATATACCAGCTGCTTCTGTCTTCAATTTTAATCTATATAAAAAAATTAAACTCATTCATCTTGGCTGCTTTTTTAATGTGTGTAGGTATTTATTTATTATTTTGCTCTAACAAGACTTAATCTATATTTAATTAAATCAATTACATTTTATTTTACATTTGATTTGTCCATTTCTGCATCTAAACGCCTAAAAACCTAAAACATGCTCTATTATACTATTGTTAGCAATTTCTTTATCGTCCAAGTTATCTGGTGTACACGCTTTTATTTTCATAATAAACTTGTTTGTTAGATTATACACAGTTATAGTGGTCTATAATAAATATTGACAGGTTTTATTCAAGATGTTTAGAATGATCGCCGTAGGCTAATTTTTTAAAATGTAAATCCAAAAAATAAATAAATAAATAAAAAAAAAAAAAATAAAAAAAATAAATAAATTAAAAACATTGGAAAAGAATAACTTGTACTTTTTTATACATTTTGTATAGTTTCATAGTTTATGCATTATAGTTATAAAAACAAACAAATTTAGCCACTCACATAGAAATCTTAGGCCTTATCCTTTTCTGACAGTTTTAGGGATTTTTAAAAATCCTAAAAAACCTTATTTGTGCTGCAAATAATAATTTCAAACTAATTTGATACTGACCTCTGACATCCTGTGACATGATATTTATTTGAATTTACATAATCTCATGGATGTAACAGTAAATCTGTTCAGCTCACAGATCAAGACTAAGCTCTAATGCAAGCAGAACTTTCACAAATGCTTTTAGGTCAATAAAATCATTACAAAACACTTACAAATCATTTAAGGGATTTGATAACACTGTAAAATAATGTCTAATTTGTTAAGATTAGCAAATGCATTGATAACACTTTATAATAACTGCACTCATTAGTAAATAGTCAGTTCATGCTTCATAAAGCCTTGTCCCAATATTAATAGTCAGTAGTAAGCAGTTTATAAATACAGCTATAAATAGCTTGTTCTTGGTTTATAAGCACATTTATTAAAAAGGAGAGTAAAGGGTCAGTTATCTTCCTATGAAAAAAATAAATAAAAAATAAACAAACAACAACACTGATTGATACAGAACTCATAAATGTTATTGTGGATTTATGATAAACTCAGCCTGTAAATGAATTCATTCTCCTCCAAGAAGACACAAGTAGTTCACACCAAACTGTTTTAACATGAAGCCATATACTGAAGATGTTAAATTGCGAATGGGTTTAGGATACCTTAAATGGTGTGGCCATAGCGATTTATTAAAGTAACATAAAAAAATACAATAGTAATTATACTATATCTTTAAAATTTTTAATTCCAACTCTTCATAATTTTTTATATACGTAGAAGTCATCATTTGAAGGAAGCACAGTAAGTTTCATAGCTTTATCATTTTCAAGAGCCAGCATAAATTTAAAACTATCATAACATATAAATCAAGCTTGCAATTCTTAGTACCAATAATGGCCACCAGATGGAGCTATAGGATTACTTTTAAATAATTATTGTAGAAACAAGTATGATTTAAATCATTTATAGAAATCTTTCAAAGAAAAATAATATGAATTTTATGTATTTTACTGATAAAATGACATTCACTTAATTAGAATAACAAGCTGAAGTATTGTGAACTGTATATTAAGAATAATTCTTTATAGGCTTTATGGACAGATACGTTTTGAGTGACTCTTGAAGGATCAGCACCACATCCTCTTTTACCAGTTTAAAGAATGTATCTTACAGTACAGGTGCGGATGAATTTTGAATGGCTTGAATGGTTTTGTCGTGGTGATTTTTTAAAATATTAGTAAAAAAGTAACCAGTAAATGTCTTTTATTTTTTTAAGTGCAGCTTCTAAACACTTCAAAAAAATGTACACATAGAAGACAAGTCATTCTGAGGAAATATGCATAGTTTCATGACTATACAACACTATATGGATGATAGAAAATTAAAAAACTATCATACATCTGATGTCACTCAGTCCCTCTGTCACTGTGGGTAATGTGTGTTGTGTGTGTGTGTGTGTGTGTGTGTGTGTGTGTGTGTTAAGTGAATTAGGTGTGAAACTATCAGGGAGCATTTAGTCTCCAGTGCCAACATTTTACAGAACTGCCACTTTCCTGGAGTCTCAGAATTACAATGTGTCAGGTTCTGAGAAATCAAAGATTCCAAAAAATGATTTAATTAGAATACCATGAAGTATTGTGAAATACTACATATTAAGACTTTATATATAGGCTTTATGCACAGATTAGAGTGACTCGTGAAGGACCAGCACCACCTCCTCTTGTCCGATGGTTTGAGGAATATATTTTCCTGAATCCGGGGTTAAGATTTAGGAGCTCATTTTTATTCCACCTCCTTTCCTGAAAGTCTGTCTTGCAGAATTTACTAAAAATTAATCTTCACATTAATTCCTAATTATTTTGCAATTATTTTTGTCAGTTCTTCTTGACCTGTTTTTTTTTTTTCTTCTTCTTTTCTGACCTCATGACCCAGTCAGCATTTTTGTACAATGGTCAAATCTTAACTTATCCATTTCTGTATTGCATTTGTGTTTGATATTTCTCATGGGTATTTCATAATTTTCGACTTTGAGTTAAAAACGTTTGAGTTAAAAATCTTTTTTAGTGCATTTCATCTGTAAAAGAAAACATGCCTAATGATTCTGCACATGAATATAAGGAGTTTTTCTCTTCCAGCTTTCCTGGACTATTGTATAGCACTCATAAATGATTAAATAAAAAATAATGGTAGTTATTAAGATTGATATGGCTTGGAATTGGTAAAATGTGCTTGGAAAAAAAATCACAATAAAACAATGTTTTAATGTTTAAGTTTGGAATATTAACTGACATGAATGAATGCTATATAAATATTGTTCATGTTAACATAATGTTTATAAATGAAATCTTATTGTAAAGTGTTACTAAATATATATATATATATATATTGTTCTGTGAATGTGATTTTAAAGTCTAGATGATTCGGATTAACCCTTTAACCGCCATACCCTTTAAAACCTCACTGCCAGAGGGATATTGTGAATGCATGTGCCCGCTGGGCACAGTTTACCTGATGCCACCGGGGTGGCGATGGCATTGGTGGCTTGAGCCCGCCATCGCTGCTTGCAGCTATATTTATTATTATTTTTTTCCAACGTCTCGGGGGCTTTTGGGGCCCTTAACGTGCTTAAAAAGTCTTGAAAATTGGCACACAGATTGGAACCTGCGGCCATTAGGGCCGGGCAGAGACTGATACACGGGCGTGGCACAGGGGCTCTACAGCGCCCCCTGGAATATGGAGGGCCATATATCATACATTCTTGCTCGTAGACGTATGAAACTCGGTACACATATAAATCTCATCAATCCAAACAACTTTTGTATTGCATATCATAGGCTCCGCCCAACAGGAAGTTGGCTATTTAGGGTTTAGTATTCAAATTTTTCGTCAAAGTTGTGGGGGCTTTTGGGGTCCTTAACATACTCAAAAACTCTTGAAAATTTGCGCACACTTTGGAATCTGTGGCCTTTAGGAGCCTGCAGAGGCTGGGACCCGGGCGTGGCACAGGGGCTCTATGGCGCCCCCTGGAACACAGTCAGAAATGTTGATGTATAGCTCACACATACTTGCACATATTCATATGAAACTCAGTACACATATAGATCTCATCGTGCCGAACAACTTTCGTATTGCATGTCATAGGCTCCGCCCATCAGGAAGTCAGCTATTTAGAGTTATGTAAAAAGCGCATGCTCTGGAATTTGAAATACTTGTCATAGGTTTTTTTCTCGATTGCCGCCAAACTCGGTCAACATGATCTCAAGACACTGGGGATGAAAAATTGCCAGGGGATTTTTGATATCTCGAACGGTTTGCTCGTGGCGAGGCGTTGAAATTATGGCGAGAAATGAGAAACAGGAAGTGTCTAATACCGTCCACATACATTTCCTGATTTTAATCAAACTTCATCAGATTATTCGTTGTATGATGTCGATCGCATATATGTGACTATTAGGAGTCAAAGTTATAGCGCCACCAACTGGCAGAAGGAAGTGTGTCATTTTCAAAATGATTTGAATTCAGCATCTTATTATTACTCGATTTGCTTCAAACTTCATCAGAATAATGTTAAAACACAGCCGATATAAATCTGCAAGGGGGATATTGATATCTAAAAATTTGTTGGCGTGGCAACATGTCAAACTGGAATACTTCTCAGGTGATTTTGAGGCAAATAACATACTTAGAATTTCACAAAACTCTGAACACACATCAGTATTTCTGATAGGAACTTAAATTGTGAATGGATTTTGGATAGCTTGAATGGTTTTGCCGTGGTGATTTTTTTAAATGACCTTACAAAGGGAATCATTATTGTATTTTTAAATTGCAGCTTCCAAACACGTCAAATAATTTTTTCATACAGATGAAAAAGTCATTCTGAGGAAATATGCATAGTTTCACGACTTTACAACACTGTATGGATAACAGAAAATTAAAAAACTGTCAGACATCTCATCTCACTCTGTCCCTCTGTTTGAGTGTGTGTGCTTAGACTTCCATTGTCTGAGAGAAATTGCGCCCCTACAGGTTCAATTCCCGAACTTTTACTTTCACTTTTAAATCGGTTAAAAATACAAACAAATACTTAGATTTAATTCACACTGACAAGCTAAACCAACATATCTGATTATTACCGGTTCAGGGCTCATGGATAAATTATTTCTGGCCAGAGATATGTGAGAAATAGGAGAGATGAATCACCGCTGTGATCACGAGAGTCTGGAGTAAAGAGCTCAGAAAAAACGAATTTATTCCTGTTTTAAAGCTTTTAAAAATAAATTATTACAGCGATATCACACAATCAACCAATTAGAACACACCAAGAGCTAAATTAAGATGTTTTTGAACTGTTTGTGTGAAAATGAAATATTTGTGGCTGCCTAACTGAAATCACCGCCTCCGATCAGCGCGTACAGTGTCCAGCTCAAAACAAACGAATTTATTCTTGTTTAAGAGCTTTTTTAAATAAAATATTACCACAAATGCACACAATAAACCCATTGTAACACAACAAGAGCTAAATGCTGGTGTTTGTGACCTGTTTAAGTGTGCAAGACTATTTGAAAGCGCGACTGGCAGAATAACATATCTCTCGAGCTGCAGGATTCTGGCTTTCGTCGTACGAACGAACACATCACGGACAAGATTATTTCAAAATACTTAATAGCTTGGCGAATATAAACGAAAACAGCCACGTGAACATAAACTGGATCTACTGGATTTGAATATTAAAGTGACCACATTTACCACTTGTTTCTGTCTTCAATTTTAATCTATATAAAAAAGGAAACTCATTCGACTTGGCTGCTTTTTTAATGTGTGCGTATTTATTTATTTATCTTTTTATACATTTTGTATAATTTCATAGTTTGTGTATTACAATTATAAAAACAAAAATAAAATTAGCCACTCACATAGAAATAGCTTAGGCCTTAACCTTTTTCTGACAGTTTTAGGGATTTTTAAAAATCCTAAAAAAACCTTATTTGTGCTGCAAATAATAATTTCAAACTCATTTGATGCTGACATATGACATCGTGTGACATTATATTTATTTTAATTTACATAATCTCATGGATGTAACAGTAAATCTGTTCAGCTCACAGATCAATACTAAGCTGTAATGCAAGCAGAACTTTCACAAATGCTTATGAGTCATTTAAGGATTTGATAACACTGTAAAATAATGTCTTATTTGTTAACATTAGCAAATTCATTGATAACACTTTATAATAACTGCACTCATTATTAAATAGTCAGTTCATGCTTTATAAAGCCTTGTCCCAATATCAATAGTCAGTAGTAAGCAGTTTATAAATACAGCTATAAATAGCTTGTCCTTGGTTTATAAGCACATTTATTAAAAATGAGAGTAAGTTATCTTCCTATGAAAAATAAAAGATAAAAATAAACAAACAACAACACAGATTGATACAGAACTCAGAAATTTTATTGTGGATTTATGATAAAGCCTGCAAATGAATTCATACTCCTACTCATACTACTCCATACTCCTTTTTCAACATTATGCCTATATACTGAGATGTTAAATTGTGAATGGGTTTAGGATAGCTTAAATGGTTTTGCCATAGAGATTTATTAAAGTAACATAAAAAAAATACAATAGTTATTTTACTATATCTTTACAATTTTTCATTCTAAATCTTCATATTTTTTTATATAAGTAGAAGTCCTCATTTGAAGGAAGCACAGTAAGTTTCATAGCTTTATCACTTTCAAGAGCCAGCATAAAATTTAAACTATCATAACTTATAAATCAAGCTTGCAATTCTTAGTACCAATAATGGCCAACAGAGGGAGCTATAGGATTACTTTTAAATAATTATTGTAGAAACGAGTATGATTTAAATCATTTATAGAAATCTTTCAAAAAAAAATGAATTGTATATATTTTACTGATAAAATGACCCTCACTTAATTAGAATAACAAGCTGAAGTATTTTGAACTGTATATTAAGAATAATTATTTATAGGCTTTATGGACAGATAACGTTTTGAGTGACTCTTGAAGGTTCAGCACCACATCTTCTTTTACCACTGTTTAAAGAATTAATCTTACAGAATAGGTGTGAATGAATTTTGGATAGCTTGAATGGTTTTGCCGTGATGATTTTTTGAAATAATAGTAAAAAAGGAACCAGTAAATGTCTTTTTATTTTTTTAAAGTGCAGCTTCTAAACACTTTAAAAAAAAAATGTACACATACAAGACCAGTCATTCTGAGGCATATTTCCTCAGAATGACTGGTCTCATGACCATAGTTTCATGACTATACAACACTATATGGATGATAGAAAATTAAAAAAAACTATCATACATCTGATGTCACTCAGTCCCACTGTCACTGTGGGTAATGTGTGTGTGTGTGTGTGTGTGTGTTAAGTGAATTAGGTGTGAAACTATCAGGGTGCATTTAGTCTCCAGCGCCAACATTTTACAGAACTGCCACTTTCCTGGAGTCTCCAGAATTACTCGGTGTCAGGCTCTGAGAGACTTAAGATTCCAAAAAATGATTTAATTAGAATACCATGAAGTATTGTGAAATACTATATATTAAGTCTTTATATATAGGCTTTATGAACAGATTAGACTGACTCGTGAAGGACCAGCACCACCTCCTCTTGTTCGATGGTTTGAGGAATATATCTTCCAGAATCCAGGATTAAGATTTAGGAGCTCATTTTTATTCCACCTCCTTTCCTGAAAAGTCTGTCTTGCAGAATTGACTAAAAATTAATCTTCACATTAATTACTAATTATTTTGCAATTCTTTTTGTCAGTTCTTCTTGACCTGCTTTTTTCTTCTTCTTTTCTGACCTCATGACCCAGTCAGCATTTTTGTACAATGGTCAAGTCTTAACTTATCCATTTCTGTATTGCATTTGTGTTTGATATTTCTCATGGGTATTTCATAATTTTCGACCTTACAGTTTGAGTTAAAAGTCTATTTTAGCGCATTTCATCTGTAAAAGAAAACATGCCTAATAATTCTGCACACATGAATATAAGGAGTTTTTCTCTTCCAGCTTTCCTGGACTATTGTATAGCACTCATAAATGATTAAATAAAAAATAATGGTAGTTATTAAGATTTATATGGTTAGGAATTGGTAAAATGTGCCTGGAAAAAAATCACAATAAAACAATGTTTTAATGTTTAAGTTTGGAATATTAACTGACATGAATGAATGCTATATAAATATTGTTCATGTTAACATAATGTTTATAAATGAAATCTTATTGTAAAGTTTTACTAAAGTTATATATATATATATATATATATATATATATATATATATATATATATATATATATATATATATATATATATTGTTCTGTGAATGTGATTTTAAAGTCAAGATGATTCGGATTAACCCTTTAACTGCCATATCCTTTAAAACCTCACTGCCAGAGGGATATTGTGAATGCATGTGCCCGCTGGGCACAGTTTACCTGATGCCACCGGGGTGGCGATGGCATTGGTGGCTTGAGCCCGCCATCGCTGCTTGCAGCTATATTTATTATTATTTTTTTTATTTTTTATTAAACCTTCCGGGGGTTTTTGGGGGCCTTAACATGCTCAAAAACTCTTGAAAATTGGCACACACATTGGAATCTGCGGCCATCAGGACGCCACAGAGACTGGGACCCGGGCGTGGCACAGGGGCTCTACAGCGCCCCCTGGAACACAGTCAGAAATCTTGAACCATAGCTCACACACACTTGCATATATTTATATGAAACTCAGTACACTTGTAGATCTCATTGAGCTGAACAACTTTCGCGCTCTATGTCAAAGGCTCCGCCCAACAGGAAGTCAGCTATTCATGGCTGTTTAAAAAAAGCATGTTCTGGAATTTGATATACTTGTCATAGGTTTTTTACATGATTGCCACCAAACTCGGTGAACATGATCTCAAGACATTGGGGATGAAAAATTGCGAGGGGATTTTTTATATCTCGAACGGTTTGCCCGTGGCGAGGCGTTGAAATTAGGGCAAAAAGTGAGAAACAGGAAATGCCTAATAACATCCACATACATTGCCTGAGTTTGATCAAACTTCATCGGTTTGTTCGATGTATGATACCGATCGTATATATGTGATTATTAAGAGTCAACGTTATAGCGCCACCAACTGGCAGCAGGAAGTGAGTCATTTTCAAAATGCTTTGAATTCAGCATCTTATTTTTACTCGATTTGCTTCAAACTTCATCAGAATAATGACAAAACATGGCCGATGTAAATCTGTTGTGGGGATATTGATATCTTATATATTGTTGCCATGGCAACGTGTCAAACTTGAATATTCTGTTATGGTGATTTTGAGGCAGATAACAACCTCAGATTTACATGAAACTCAAAACACATATCAGTATTCTTGATAGCTAGACAATGGAAAAAGCTTTTAAAAGGGCGTGGAAGAGGCACTCTATAGCGCCACCTTTTGTCAAAAGTGGGGGGGTTAGTTTTAGCTACAGACACCAAACTCGGTACAAAAATTGTTCTTATCAACACGGACAACTTTCTAATTCACAGTCATCAGCTACGATCAACAGGAAGTCAGCTATTTTGATTTGAATGTGGATTTTTTTTTTACATTTAGCTGTGAATTAATGCATACTGCTCAGAGGAGAGTAACACTATACACACCAAACTTTGTCTACATGATGCCAAAACATTTTAAACAACTTAAATTGCCAATGGATTTTGGATAGCTTGAACGGTTTTGTCATGGTGATTTTTTTAAATGACAATAAAAATGGAATTATTAATTGTCCTGCATTTTTAAATTCCAAACACTTCAAAACCTTTTTTCATACAGAAAAAAAGTCATTCTGAGTAAATATGGATAGTTTCACGACTTTACAACACTGTATGGATAACAGAAAATTAAAAAACTGTCAGACATCTCATCTCACTCTGTCCCTCTGTTTGAGTATATGTGCTTCAGACTTCCATTGTCTGAGAGAAATAGCGCCCCTACAGGTGCAATTACCGGACTTTTACTTTCACTTTTAAATCGGTTAAAAATACAAATACATACTTAGATTTAATTCACACTGACAAGCTAAACCAACATATCTGATTATTACCGGTTCAGGGCTCATGGATAAATAATTTCTGGCCAGAGATACGTGAGAAATAGGAGAGATGAATCACCGCTGTGATCACGAGCGTCTGGAGTAAAGAGCTCAGAAAAAAACGAATTTATTCCTGTTTTAAAGCTTTTAAAAATAAATTATTACAGCGATATCACACAATCAACCAATTAGAACACACCAAGAGCTAAATTCAGATGTTTTTGAACTGTTTGTGTGAAAATTAAATATTTGTGGCTGCCTATCTGAAATCACCGCTCCGATCAGCGCTTACAGTGTCGAGCTCAAAACAAACGAATTTATTCTTGTTTAAGAGCTTTTTTAAATAAAATATTACCACAAATGCACACAATAAACCCATTGTAACACTGCAAGAGCTAAATGCAGGTGTTTGTGACTCGTTTAAGTGTGAAAGACTATTTGACACCGCCACTGGCAGAATAACATGTATCTCTCGAGCTGCAGGATTCTGCCTTTCGTCGTACGAACGAACACATAACGGACAAGATTATTTCAAAATAGCTTGGCGAATATAAACGAAAACAGCCACGTGAACATAAACTGTTGAGAAATATATCTGAAGTGGATCTACTGGATTTGAATATTAAGTGACCGCATATACCAGCTGCTTCTGTCTTCAATTTGAATCTATAAAAAAAATGAAACTCATTCATCTTGGCTGCTTTTTTAATGTGTGTACGTATGTATTTATTATTTTGCTCTAACAAGAATTAATCTATATTTAATTAAATCAATTACATTTTATTTTACATTTTATTTGTCCATTTCTGCATCTAAACGCCTAAAAACATAAAACATGATCTATTATACTATTGTTAGCAATTTCTTTATCGTCCAATTTTTCTGGTGTACACACTTTTATTTTCATAATAAACTTGTTTGTTAGATTATACACAGTTACAGTGGTCTATAATAAATATTGACAGGTTTTATTCAAGCTGTTTAGAATGATTGCAGTAGGCTAATTTTTTTAAATGTAAATCCAAAAAAAAAAAAAAAAAAAAAATTAATAAAAAACATTGGAAAACAATAACTGTTGTACTTTTTTTATACATTTTGTATAATTTCATAGTTTATGCATTATAGTTATAAAAACAAATAAATGTAGCCACTCACATAGAAATAGGCCTTATCCTTTTCTGACAGTTTTAGGGATTTTTAAAAATCCTAAAAAACCTTATTTGTGCTGCAAATAATAATTTCAAACTCCAAAAGTAAATAGTCAGTTCATGCTTTATAAAGCCTTGTCCCAATATTAATAGTCAGTAGTAAGCAGTTTATAAATACAGCTATAAATAGCTTGTTTTTGGTTTATAAGCACATTTGTTAAAAAGGAGAGTAAAGGGTCAGTTATCTTCCTATGAAAAATAAAAAAATAAAAATAAACAAACAACAACACTGATTGATACAGAACTCAGAAATTCTATTGTGGATTTATGATAAAATCAGCCTGTAAATGATTTCATACTCCTCCAAGAAGACACAAGTAGTTCACACCAAACTTTTTTTAACATGAAGCCAATATACTGAGATGTTAAATTGCGAATGGGTTTAGGATAGCTTAAATGGTGTGGTCATAGCGATTTATTAAAGTAACATAAAAAAAATACAATAGTTATTTTACTATATCTTTAATTTTTTTCATTCCAAACTCTTCATATTTTTTTATATACGTAGAAGTTATCATTTGAAGGAAGCACAGTAAGTTTAATAGCTTTATCATTTTCAAGAGCCAGCATAAAATTAAAACTATCATAACTTATAAATGAAGCTTGCAATTCTTAGTACCAATAATGGCCACCAGATGGAGGTATAGGATTACTTTTAAATAATTATTGTAGAAACAAGTATGATTTAAATCATTTATAGAAATCTTTCAAAGAAAAATAATATGAATTTTATGTATTTACTGATAAAATGACCCTCACTTTATTAGAATAACAAGCTGAAATATTGTGAACTGTATATTAAGAATAATTCTTTATAGGCTTTATGGACAGACACGTTTTGAGTGACTCTTGAAGGATCAGCACCACATCCTCTTTTACCACTGTTTAAAGAATTTATCTTACAGAACAGATGCAAATTAATTTTGGATAGCTTGAATGGTTTTGTCGTGGTGATTTTTTGAAATAACAGTAAAAAAGTAACCAGTAAATGTCTTTTATTTTTTTAAAGTGCAGCTTCTAAACACTTCAACAAAATGTACACATAGAAGTCATGCTGAGGAAATATGCATAGTTTCATGACTATACAACACTATATGGATGATAGAAAATTAAAAAACTACCATACATCTGATGTCACTCTGTCCCTCTGTCACTGTGGGTAATGTGTGTGTGTGTGTGTGTGTGTGTGTTTGTGTGTTAAGTGTGTGTGCTGAGTTTGTGTGAATGTGTGGGAGAGGGGATGGGCTTGGTGTCAGAGAGAGAGAGAGAGAGAGAGAGAGAGAGAGAGAGAGGGAGGGAGACTTAATCATCTCTTTAATCACCAGCAGAAAAAAAAAGCAATTTTGTGTTGTTGTTGTTTTTTCATCATTACAGCTTAAGAAATATCTTAGGCCTCAACATCAACTGTTGCTGCTTTATATAGCCATCTCCCAAAATTAATAGTCATTAGTAAGCATTTTATAAATACAGCTATAATTAAATTGTTCATGGTTTATATGCACATTTATTTTGAGGAGATTAAAGGCTGTAATCTTCCTAAAAAAAATAAAAAAATAAAAATAAAAAAATAAACAAACACAGAACTCAGAAACATTTATTTCAAGATGCAATAAAAGAAAACTGTACACTATATATACATATATATACAATTGCATAAGTTTATATTTAATTTTTTTTATCAAGTGTACAGCTAATAATAATAATAATAATAATAATAATAATAATAATAATAATAATGCATTTTATTTAAGGCGCCTTTCAAACCACTCAAGGTCACCGTACAACAAGTAACAACAGTAACAATATTAAAACAAAAAATAACAGCAAATAACAATGTCAATAAAAAACCACAATAATATTAGAATAGCACAACATATTGTGGAATACTATATTAAGACTTTATATATAGGCTTTATGAACAGATAGGTTTTGAGAGATGCTTGAAGTACTAGCATCACCTCCTCTTGTACGACGGTTTGAGGAATATATCTTCCAGATAGTACCGCCGCTCCCTATATGCAGAATACGCAGTCTTCGTAGGGCACCAACTCCCAGAGGAGGCACCATCCCAGTAAAATAAAACATGCGCCATTCTCCCATCCGCGCTCGCGACCGCTCGGACATTTGCGGATGAATGTTCGTAATTGATGGATGGACATCTATGCCCGGGTAAAAGTCATCAGCAATCCGGCACAGAGAAAAGAAAAATAAAGTAAAAAACAAAACAAAAACAGGCATAAATTTGGCTTGACATTGGACATTCGAGAGTCTCAAATTTAGGGACCGTCTCTTAAGTTACATGTGATATTGTTATACAATTTTCTAACGTCAGTAGCATTTGAAGAGAATGACTTACAGTCATAAAAACAACTGTAATTGTTCATCTAGGTGACAGCTATAATGCACCATTAAATTGAATGTTTGATATTTATTAAAACAAACTGTAAGTCATATGTAAATTATGCTACTTTTTCACATGGACTCAAAAGCAAATTTGAAGCTCAATAGCATTTGAGGAGAAAGACTTGCAGTCATAAAACAATTTTAATGTGTTAATTTAGGTGTCAGCTACAATGTACACCTTATACATTTATATATATATTAAAATAAAGTGTTACTAAAGTTATATATATTGTTCTGTGTATGTGATTTCAAAGTCTAGACGGGTCGGATTAACCCTTTAACTGCCATATCCCTTAAAATTTGATTGCCAGAGGGTTACTGTAAATGCTTATGCCCGCTGGGCACAGTTTTCCCGATGCCACCGGGGTGGCGTTGCACTGACGGCTTGAGCCCGCCATCGCTGCTTGCAGCTATATTTATTTTTATTTTTTATTAAACCTTCCGGGGTGTTTTGGGGGCCTTAACATGCTCAAAAACTCTTGAAATCTGCGGCCATCAGGACGCCGCAGAGGCTGGGACCGGGGCGTGGCACAGGGGCTCTACAGCGCCCCCTGGAAGACAGTCAGAATTCTTGAACCATAGCTCACACACACTTGCATGTATTTATATCAAACTCGGTACACTTATAGATCTCATTGAGCCGAACAACTTTCACACTTTATGTCATAGGCTCCGCCCAACAGGAAGTCAGCTATTCAGGGCTGTTTAAAAAAAGCATGCTCTGGAATTTGAAATACTCCTCTGAGGTTTTCAACCCGTTCGCCACGAAACTCGGTGAACATGATCTCAAGACATTGAGGATGAAAAATTGCGAGGGGATTTTTGATATCTCGAACGGTTTGCCCGTGGCGAGGCATGGAACTTATGGCGAGAAATGAGAAACAGGAAATGTCTAATAACATCCACATACATTTCCTGAATTTGATCAAACTTCATGGGTTTGTTCGTTGTATGATACCGATTGTATATATGTGGCTATTAAGAGTCAACGTTATAGCGCCACCAACTGGCAGCAGGAAGTGTGTCATTTTCCAAATGCTTTGAATTCAGCATCTTATTTTTACTCGATTTACTTAAAACTTCATCAGAATAATGACAAAACACGGCCGATGTAAATCTGTTGTGGGGATATTGATATCTGATATAGTGTTGCCATGGCAACATGTCAAACTTGAATGTTCTGTTATGGTGAGTTTGAGGCAGACAACAAGCTCAAATTTACATGAAACTCAAAACACATATCAGTATTAGTGATAGCTAGACAATGGCAAAAGCTTTTAAAAGGGCATGAAGGAGGCACTCTATAGCGCCACCTTTTGTCAAAAGTGGGGGGGTTAGTTTTAGCTACAGACACCAAACTTGGTACATAAATTGTTCTTTTCAAGACGGACAACTTTCTAATTCACAGTCATCAGCTACGATCAACAGGAAGTCGGCTATTTTGATTTGAATGTGTATTTTTGAGATTTTACAGTTGTGAATT
Organism: Carassius gibelio; assembly: GCF_023724105.1. Classification (NCBI taxonomy): domain Eukaryota; kingdom Metazoa; phylum Chordata; class Actinopteri; order Cypriniformes; family Cyprinidae; genus Carassius; species Carassius gibelio. Next base: position 6,599,778 of record NC_068386.1, on the reverse strand, counting down.
AGTGAATACTCCTCACAGGGGAAGTACACTATACACACCAAACGTTGTCTACATGAAGAAAAAACATCGAGGAACTTAAATTGCAAACAGATTTTGGTTAGCTTGAACGGTTTTGTCGTGGTGATTTTTTGAAATGACAGTAAAAAGTGAAACATTAATCGTCTTGTATTTTTAAATTGCAGCTTCCAAACCTTTAAAAAACATTTTTAATTTAGAAAACCAGTGATTCTGAGGAAATATGCATAGTTTCATGACTTTACAGCACTGTATGATTAAAAGAAAATTAAAAAACTGTCAGACATCTGATCTCACTCTGTCACTCTGTGTGCTGACTCTGTGTGTGTGTGTGAGTGTGAGTGGGGGAGGGGTGTGAGCTGAGTGGCAGACAGACAGAGAGAGAGAGAGAGAGAGAGAGAGAGAGAGAGACTTAAACATCTCTTTAATCACCAGAAAAAAAAACTGTATTTTAAATAGTTATTTTTTTGTTGTTGTTGCTAATTGTGCTGTTATCATTACATCTTAAGAAATATCTTAGGCCTTATCCTTTTCTGACAGTTTCAGGGATTAAAAAAAATCCTAAAAAACCTTATTTGTGCTGCAAATAATAATTTCAAACTCATTTGATACTGACCTCTGTCACCCTGTGACATGACATTTATTTGAATTTACATAATCTCAAGGATGTAACAGTAAAACTGTTCAGCTCACAGATGAAGACTAAGCTTTAATGCAAGCAGAACTATTTCACAAATGCTTATAGGTTAATGAAATCATAACAAAACACTTTTAAATTATTTAAGGATTTGGTAACACTTTAAAATAATGTCTCAATTGTTAACATTAGTAAATGCATTGGTAACACTTCATAATAGCTGGAATTCTTAGCTAAGCATTAGTAAATAGTCAGTTCATGCTTTATATAGCCTTCTCCCAAAATTAATATTTTAGTAAGCATTTTATAAATACAGCTATAATTAAATTGTTCATGGTTTATATGCACATTTATTTTGAGGAGATTAAAGGCTGTAATCTCCCTAAAAAAAATGTAAAATAAAAAATAAAATAAATAAAATAAACAAACACAGAACTCATAAATATTTATTTCAAGATGCAATAAAAGAAAACTGTACACTTGAATTTATATATATATATATATATATATATATATATATATATATATATATATATATATATATATATATATATATATATATATATATATATACACACACAATTGCATAAGTTTATATTTAAAAATGTTTAGCAAGTGTACAGCTAATAATAATAATAATGCATTTTATTTAGTTTTAGCTACAGACACCAAACTCGGTACTTAAATTGTTCTTATCAAGACGGACAACTTTCTAATTCACAGTCATAAGCTACGATCAACAGGAAGTCAGCTATTTTGATTTGAATGTGTATTTTTGAGATTTTACAGTTGTGAATTAATGCATACTCCTCACATGGGAAGTACACTATACACACCAAACTTTGACTACATGAAGAAACAACATCGAGGAACTTAAATTGCGAACGGATTTTGGTTAGCTTGAACGGTTTTGACGTGGTGATTTTTTGAAATGACAGTAAGAAGGGGAAACATTAATTGTATTGTATGTCTAAATTGCAGCTTCCAAACACTTCAAGGCATGTTTTCATACAGAGATCAAATCATTATGAGGAAATATGCATAGTTTCATGACTTTACAACACTGTATGGATAAAAGAAAAGAAAAAACTGTCAGACTTCTCAACTGACATGATCTCACTCTGGCCACTCCGTCTGTGTGAGGAAAGGGAGGGGGAGAGGGAGGGGGAGTGTGAGTGTGAGGGGGTTGGTGACTGTGAATCTTTGGTGACTGACAGTGTGTGTGGATTGTAGGGAGGGGCTGTCTGGCAGAGAGAGAGAGAGAGAGAGAGAGAGAGAGAGAGAGAGACCTAATCATTCCTTTAATAATCAGGAAAAAAAAATCTATATTTTAAATTGTTATTGTTTTTGTTGTTGCTAATGGTGGTGTTTTTTTCCTTTCATTACAGGTTAAGAAATCTCTTAGGCCTTATCCTTTTCTGACAGTTTTTGGGATTTAAAAACATCCTAAGAAGCCTTATTTGTGCTGCAAATTATAATTTCAAACTCATTTGATACTGACCTATGACAACCTGTGACGTGACATGACATTTATTAATCTCATGGATGTAACAGTAAAACTCTTCAACTGACAGATTAAGCTGCAATGCAAGCAAAACTATTTCACAAATGCTTATAGGTCATTAAAATCATTACAAAACACTAATAAATTATTAAAGGGTTTGGTAACACTGTATAATAATGTCTAATTTGTTAACATTAGTAAATGCATTGGTAACACTTTATAATAACTGCACTCATTAGCTAAGCATTAGTAAATAGTTCATGATTATAAAGCCTTTTCCCTTAATAATAGTCATTATTAAGCAGGAATACATCTCTAATTACATTGTTCTTGGTTTAAAAGCACATATATTACAAAGGAGATTAAAGTTTCAGTTGTCTTATAAAATAAATCAATAAACACAACCCAGTTTGATTCAGAATTCAGAAATATTTATTTCAAGATGCAATAAAAGGAAACTGTACACTTGAAAAGGTTTTGAGCGATTCTTGAAGGACTAGCATCACCTTCACTTGTACGATGGTTTGAGGAATATATCTTCCAGATAGTACCGCCGCTCCCTATATGCAGAGTATGCAGTCTTCGTAGAGCACCAACTCCCAGAGGGGGCACCAGTTGCTCAAAAAAAACAAAACAAATATGCGCCATTCTCCCATCCGCGTTCGCGACCACTCAATAGCATTTGAGAAGAAAGACTTGTAGTCACAAAACAATTGTAATGTGTTCATATAGGTGTCAGCTACAATGCACACCTTATACATTTTTTATACATTTTAAAATAAAGTGTTACTAAAGTTATATATATTGTTCTGTGTATGTGATTTCAAAGTCTAGATTGGTCCTTTAACTGCCACATCCCTTAAAACTTGATTGTCAGAGGGTTACTGTAAATGCTTATGCCCGCTGGGCACAGTTTTCCCGATGCCACCAGGGTGGCGTTGCACTGATGGCTTGAGCCCGACATCGCTGCTTGCAGCTATATTTATTATTATTATTATTTTTTTTATTTTTTATTAAACCTTCCGGGGGTTTTTGGGGGCCTTAACATGCTCAAAAACTCTTGAAAATTGGCACACACATTGGAATCTGCGGCCATCAGGACGCCACAGAGACTGGGACCCGGGCGTGGCACAGGGGCTCTACAGCGCCCCCTGGAACACAGTCAGAAATCTTGAACCATAGCTCACACACACTTTCATGTATTTATATGAAACTCAGTACACTTATAGATCTCATTGAGCCGAACAACTTTCGCACTCTATGTCATAGGCTCCGCCCAACAGGAAGTCAGCTATTTAGGGCTGTTTATAAAAAGCATGCTCTGGAATTTGATATACTTGTCATAGGTCTTTTACTTGATTGCCACCAAACTCGGTGAACATGATCTCAAGACATTGGGGATGAAAAATTGCGAGGGGATTTTTGATATCTCGAACGGTTTGCCCGTGGCGAGGCGTTGAAATTATGGCGAGAAATGAGAAACAGGAAATGTCTAATAACATCCACATACATTTCCTGAATTTGATCAAACTTCATTGGTTTGTTCGTTGTATGATACTGATCGTATATATGTGACTATTAAGAGTCAACATTATAGCGCCACCAACTGGCAGCAGGAAGTGTGTCATTTTCCAAATGCTTTGAATTCAGCATCTTATTTTTACTCTATTTACTTAAAACTTCATCAGAATAATGACAAAACACGGCCGATGTAAATCTGTTGTGGGGATATTGATATCTGATATAGTGTTGCCATGGCAACGTGTCAAACTTGAATGTTCTGTTATGGTGAGTTTGAGGCAGACAACAAGCTCAGATTTACATGAAACTCAAAACACATATCAGTATTAGTGATAGCTAGACAATGGCAAAAGCTTTTAAAAGGGCGTGAAGGAGGCACTCTATAGCGCCACCTTTTGTCAAAAGTGGGGGGGTTAGTTTTAGCTACAGACACCAAACTTGGTACATAAATTGTTCTTTTCAAGACGGACAACTTTCTAATTCACAGTCATCAGCTACGACCAACAGGAAGTCGGCTATTTTGATTTGAATATTTAAATTGAGCTCTGATTTAATGCATACTCCTCACAGGAAATGTTCACTATACTCACCAAACTTTGTCTACATGTTGAAAAAACATTGAGGAACTTAAATTGCGAACGGATTTTGGTTAGCTTGAACGGTTTTGTCGTGGTGATTTTTTGAAATGACAGTAAAAAGGGAATCATTAATTGTCTTGTATTTTTAAATTGCAGCTTCCAAACACTTAAAAAAAAAAAAACATACAGAGATCAAATCATTCTGAGGACATATGCATAGTTTCATGACTTTACAACACTGTATGACTAAAAGAAAATAAAAAAAACTGTCAGACATCTCAACTCACTCTGTCCCTCTGTTTGAGGAATGTATGTGTGCTGACTGAGTGTGTGTGTGTGTGTCTGTGAGTGGGGGATGGGCATGAGCTGAGTGGCAGACACAATGAGAGAGAGAAAGAGAGAGAGAGAGAGAGAGAGACTTAATCATCTCTTTAATCACCAGAAAAAAATGTATTTTAAATTGTTATTTTTTGTTGCTTTTGCTAACATTGCTGTTTTCATTACAGCTTAAGAAATCTCTTAGGCCTTATCCTTTTCTGACAGTTTCAGGAATTAAAAACAAAATTCTAAAAATACTTATTTGTGCTGCAAATAATAATTTTAATCTCATTTGATACTGACCTATTCCATCCTGTGACATGACATTTATCTTAATTTACATAATCTCATGGATGTAACAGTAAAACTGTTCAGTTCACAGATCAAGACTAAGCTGTAATGCAAGCAGAACTTTAACAAATGCTTATAAGTCATTAAAAGATTTTATAACACTGTAAAATAATGTCTAATTTGTTAACATTAGTAAATGCATTGGTAACACTTTATAATAACTGCACTCATTAGTAAATAGTCAGTTCATGCTTTATAAAGTCTTGTCCCAACTTAAATAGTCATTAATAAGCAGCTTATAAATACAGCTATAAATAGCTTGATCTTGGTTTATAAGCACATTTATTAAAAAGGAGAGTAAAGGGTCAGTTATCTTCCTATGACAAATAAAAAAATGAAAATAAACAAACAACAACACAGATTGATACAGAACTCAGAAATTTTATTGTGGATTTATGATCAAATCAGCCTGTAAATGAATCATACTCCTCCAAGAAGACAAAAGTAGTTCACACCAAACTTTTTCAACATGATGCCAATATACTGAAGATGTTAAATTGCGAATGGGTTTAGGATACCTTAAATGGTATGGCCATACCGATTTATTAAAGTAACATAAAAAAATACAATAGTTATTTTACTATATCTTTAACATTCTTCATTCCAACTCTTCATAATTTTTTATATACGTAGAAGTCATCATTTGAAAGAAGCACAGCAAGTTTCATAGCTTTATCATTTTCAAGAGCCAGCTTAAAATTAAAACTATCATAACATATAAATCAAGCTTGCAATTCTTAGTACCAATAATGGCCACCAGATGGCGCTATATGATTACTTTTAAATAATTATTGTAGAAACAAGTATGATTTAAATCATTTATAGAAATCTTTCAAAGAAAAATAATATGTATTTTAGTGATAAAATGACCCTCACTTAATTAGAATAATATGCTGAAGTATTGTGAAATACTGTATATTAAGAATAATTCTTTATAGGCTTTATGGACAGATAAGTTTGGAGTGACTCTTGAAGGATCAGCACCACATCCTCTTTTACCACTGTTTAAAGAATTTATCTTACAGAACAGGTGTGAATTAATTTTGGATAGCTTGAATGGTTTTGTCATGGTGATTTTTTGAAATAATAGTAAAAAAGGAACCAGTAAATGTCTTTTATTTTTTTAAGTGCAAGTTCTAAACAATTCAACAAAATGTACACATAGAAGACAAGTCATGCTGACGAAATATGCATAGTTTCATGACTATACAACACTATATGGATGATAGAAAATTAAAAAACTACCATACATCTGATGTCACTCTGTCCCTCTGGGTAATGTGTATGTGTGTGTGTGTGTTTGTGTGTTAAGTGTGTGTGTGTTAAGTGTGTGTGCTGAGTTTGTGTGAATGTGTGGGATAGGGGATGGGCTTGGTGTCAGAGAGAGAGAGAGAGAGAGAGAGAGAGAGGGAGACTTAATCATCTCTTTAATCACCAGCAGAAAAAAAAGCAATTTTGTGTTGTTGTTGTTTTTTCATCATTACAGCTTAAAAAATATCTTAGGCCTCAACATCAACTGTTGCTAGCCTACTCCCAAAATTAATAGTCATTAGTAAGCATTTTATAAATACAGCTATAATTAAATTGTTCATGGTTTATATGCACATTTATTTTGAGGAGATTAAAGGCTGTAATCTTCCTAAAAATTTTTTAAAAAAAATAAAAATAAAAAAATAAACAAACACAGAACTCAGAAACATTTATTTCAAGATGCAATAAAAGAAAACTGTACACTATATATATATATATATATATATATATACAATTGCATAAGTTTATATTTAATTTTTTTTATCAAGTGTACAGCTAATAATAATAATAATAATAATAATGCATTTTATTTAAGGCGCCTTTCAAACCACTCAAGGTCACCGTACAACAAGTAACAACAGTAACAATATTAAAACAAAAAATAACAGCAAATAACAATGTCAGTAAAAAAAACACAATAATATTAGAATAGCACAACATATTGTGGAATACTATATTAAGACTTTATATATAGGCTTTATGAACAGATAGGTTTTGAGAGATTCTTGAAGTACTAGCATCACCTCCTCTTGTATGATGGTTTGAGGAATATATTTTCCAGATAGTACCGCCGCTCCCTATATGCAGAATACGCAGTCTTCGTAGGGCACCAACTCCCAGAGGGGGCACCATCCCAGTAGCTCAAAAAAAATAAAACATGCGCCATTCTCCCATCCACGCTCGCGACCGCTCTGACATTTGCGGATGAATGTTCGTAATTGATGGATGGACATCTATGCCCGGGTAAAAGACATCAGCAATCCGGCACAGAGAAAAGAAAAATAAAGTAAAAAAACAAAACAAAAACAGGCATAACCGGATTAACCCTTTAACTGCCATATCCCTTAAAATTTGATTGCCAGAGGGTTACTGTAAATGCTCATGCCCGCTGGGCACAGTTTTCCCGATGCCACCGGGGTGGTGTTGCACTGACGGCTTGAGCCCGCCATCGCTGCTTGCAGCTATATTAATACTTATGATCACAAGCATTATTCATCGTAACATTCATTATGTCTACATTTCTGAATACATAACTAAGTAGCCATGTAATGTAACTTGTATTAATGTATAACTGTAAGTTTAATAAAAAAAATAAATAAAAAAAAACATGACAAACAAGTACCGTAATTACAGAGGTAACAAGAAATCTGCAAATATTATAATGCATTTTAACTCTGGTCACAGATATTTATGTAAATGTATAATTAATGTATGATATAAAGTAAAGTGTTAATGACATTTGACATTGATTTGTTTAAGGCATGTAGCTTATACTGCATCCATTACATTAGAAGGAGCATATTGCTAAAAAATAACAGATTTTGACAGATTGTTTGTAGTTAGTGAATGTTTTAAACAGAGAAAATGCTTTTGCATTAAAGGTGGTATTTAAGTTTTTTTTTGATAACTCTATTTTTTTCTATTTTTCTTGTCTTATCCCTCTCTCTGAACAGATGGATGTGTGTGTGATTCTGGATGGATGGGTTTAAACTGTAGCCAAGGTGAGGGTAAATCTGACTGTCACACAGATTTGTACCATCAAATAAAGCTCTTTGTGTTTGTTACAGTCAGGCAGCAGTGGTGATTTGAACTATTTTAAACCAATATGTTCATCTGAACTTGGTTTGTGCTCCTCACAGTATGTGCAGCAGGATTCTATGGCGATGGCTGTAAGCAAACATGCGCGTGCACAAACGGAGTCTCATGTGATCCTGTTCACGGATGGTGCACCTGTCCTGCTGGTCTCCATGGAGATTTCTGCGAGCAAGGTATGCAGTCCAATATCAATTAGTTTTGGAATATATTAAGCAAATGCACATATTTAACATGTATGTGTCCTGAGGATTGAGTGTGCTCGAGTAAGGTAATGAAAAACGTGAGAAATATATTTCCAGGTAAATTAACACATTCTCAAATAAGCACAAAAAATATTTAACACACACAAATATTAAGTGATGTGAATCTTAAATTGGATGAACAAGTTACCAGAACATATTTTTAGTCAACCCTTCTTAATTGTAGTGCAATTGCCTTTAGTATTGCATGCAATGCTGTTTTAGATTTTGATTAAATATATCATATAAAACCAAAAATCATAATATTGCTGAGTACTGTAAGGAACCTCTTAAATTTAGAGTGTGCATCTACAGCGATGCCTAAGTAGGCAAGTGTCTTTATTTTGCAGCAAATTATCTCTATGAATAGATGAACATAATCATGTCTCTGCTCTCTTTTTTGTCCCAGAGTGCCCTCTTGGATTCTATGGGCTGAACTGCAAGCAGTCATGCCAATGCCACGACATGTGCCAATGCAACGCTGTCACAGGAAGCTGCAACACCACATACCAAGAAGAGAGAAACATCAGCCTGAACAGAGGTGCTGTACAGATCTATTAGCACTCACACGACATGTAAACAACACATTCCCTCCCTATGTGACGTCTCTATAGATCAGTTTAATGTTCACACTTTCTCAGCACATAACTCTCTCTGCTTATAGCTTCAGCCATCAGCATTCCTTATAGTCCTCCTATATGTGTGTGTGTGTATGTGTCTGTCCACACTTCTCTACTGTGGAACGGATCATGCAAGTTGACCTAAATATTTCTCTCCAGCCTTTTTCACTTACCTTTGGGGTGATTTTTTTGTTTTTACAAGGACTGTTCATTTAACCCACCAATTTATTGAAATTAATTATTTAAAAAAAAAAACTGATTTACGCAGATTCCTTTGATAACAAATGTTCCTACAATCTGAAAAATTAAACCCTGAAGAAAAAAATATTGGCAATATAAAATTAAGATAATATAATATAATTGCCAATATAATTTTTTTTTTATATAGTAACACTTTTTGTAGGCTTGAATTTTTCAGGCAGTTATTTCCAGTTAATTTGATTAATTTATTAGCACATTAAGTATATATATTTATTAAAATATAATCGATTGACAGCCAAAGTCTCTCACGATTTCTCGGGGTGGGGAGGGGTTGTGAATTTTTGGAACATCAATTTTTGGTCTCTTTATTTTTAGCAGGGAGTCTTGCACAATCTAATGCAGGCTTTCCAAAAGCTGCAACTGATTAATGGGGCAGTGCAAGCTGTATTAGACCTGTATTAGACAGTAATGGGTGCAGAATTTTTTTTTAATTTTAAGGTTCAGAGAGAGAAAATGGTTGTAAAAGCTCAATTATTATTATTTTTTTTGTTTGTGCTAAAAGCTTGATTTAATATTATAATTGAACTTTAGGGAAAAAGGATAATAGATACATCTTAATATTTTCTTGATATATCTTAAATAATATAACATAAAAAAATAAGTTTCCATTATGAATTGTTTAGGTGTGGTCACATTTGCCTTTTTCAGCAAAAAACCAATACAAAGCTGCTTCTGACTTCTCTGTGAGCTGTGCTTAATACATCACTATACTATTGACATAAGACATTTTTTGTCTGCAAATTTTGTTTTCTCCACATTTTCAGTAATGTGACCACACCTTCACTCTAGAGCCACATTTGAATATAAAAAAAATAGGAATTTCAGTGTCCAAAATACAGCACTGATTTACCCAAAAAAAAAAAAAAAAGAGTGAAATATTAAGTTAGGATAGGAGGGACAGGAGAAATATGCCTGTAAGGGAGAGTTATTGTCCTAACAAGGGATTTGATTAAATTTTTTATTTTTTTTCCCACATTTTTTCAGCCGGTCACTGCCTGGCTGCCCAGATGTTGAGGGAATGGAGACAAGAGGAGGAAGCTGAGTATTTATCTGAGTAAGTGCTCAAAAACGCACCCAAACACACACACACACACACACCCCCCACCCCCCATAACAGCAGCCAATATTTGTCCTCTCGCTGCTTCTTGAGACATGGGACAAAGCATAACATTTTGTCACATTTAATTAATTACTATGTGTCATAACTGTCAGATACGAAAGTGAGTTTCACGTAAAATATTTATTATGAATATTTACAACTCTAGCATGCAATAACAATTTTTTAAAAATAATTAATTTAGCATTTCACATATGCATTAAATAAAGAAGCTGTTTTGTTTTTGTGGTGTTTCCAGTTGGTAATTAGTCAGAATCAGAATGAACCAGAATGATTCCATTTAGAGTCCGACTCTAAAGGGGGAAATATGTCTAAAAATCCAGAATAATTTCTTTATATTTTCTGAAATAGAGCTATATTGTGATTGACACAGACATATACTTTAAGACCATAAAATAGTATTTTATATAAACTAAAATATATATCAAAATAAAATTATATTTATATTATATATAAATATATAATGTGTAAAATTGATATATATATTCTAAAGAAATAAATAAACAATATATATTTTATATTATAAATATAAACTAAATATAAAATATACATAATATAAATATACATTATTATAGATGTTTTAATCTATGTGAAATATTAAATTGTGGTCTGAGGACAGGTGGTTTTGCTAAAGAAAATCAATCACAATGGTCCATTTGTGATAAGAACATTCTAGTGATCATCTCTGGTTCCTTTTCAGAGTGGAAATTTAGCTATTTTAAAAACCAAATGTCATGTACAATTATATGACATATTTTTCCTATGCCTTAAAGCCACAGTTTCCACAACATGAGAAAAAAAAAATCTGTTATCTCAAACAGCTTGTCATGTATACCATTCCCTATCTGCGTGTTTGAGTAACGTGATTATTGCCATGGAAATTCACTCTGACAAATTCCAGGCCCTTGTTTAACAGAACAGGCTTTCGGACAAGTCTGAACCAAGTGCCCCGACTGTACTGGTAAACAACTCTGCAGCAGCGGAGTGGCGCAGATGAATTTATTAGTCAGCTCGGCCTTTCACATGCAAGTAAGGGATTGTGTGGTGTTGCCATGGTTGCAGTCAAGTGCTTTGAGGAGGCTGTGGGCAGCAGCGGTGGAGTCAGAGGTCAAAGTGCAACTCCTCACCCTCAGAGTGTTTTGTTTATGTGTGCAGACAAAGCTGGCTGGTTATCTGCGCTATCCTGGCAACGTCGCTGCTGGCCAGCCTCGCCGGTAACCTTATCCAGACGTGCAGAAAATGCAAAGCGCGCGGGCAGAGGGCGGACTACTCCTACTTGCCGCTGGGAGAGATCAACGGGTTGGTGGAGAGAAGCAGAGGACAGGGGACAAATTCTGGGACCGCTCTTTTTCAGAAAGAAGACTCGGACTCCCAAGACTCCTCATAATGTGACCGTGTTTCAAAATGTATGCATTTGTGCTGGTTCATGCAAGCGTGCCATCCAGCGAAGCGCTAGCTAGCCAGTGCAAGCCCTCATTAGTCTGAGGACGAGGAAAGGGTTTGTTTGTTCCTGCTGTGAATCGATGAGCTTTTGGAAGGGCCTCTTCGTCTTTGGATTGGGGCGTCCAAATTGGCAATGATGGATATTGAGATGGGCGTTATCGTCCAAACAGCTGTCTGTGTGGCTAAGTGCGTTCAGTCTGTAGACACCAGCTCAACAGATGCCAAATGCCTTGATAATGCAGTTTGACTGCATTTTGCACATTTCTTGTTTGTTTGAGAACACTTTCATAGTAGCTGTTAGCAACAGGTTTCTCATGTTAAATCATTCACAGTTTAAAATACTGTTTTGTTGACTTCAATAAAGCTTTTCATTGTGGTCCTTAGGAGAGAAGAGAACCAAGAAAATGACCAATATCACCACACAGAGTTTTTATTGACAGGATGGCCCAGTTGTTCCACCTGTTGCCATAGGAACGGACAAGTTTTGAACTATGAACTCTTCTTGCAGAATCCTTCCTGCAGGAACTTGCAACACTGCTGTTTTGAAACATAGTTTTATTGAATTATTTTTATTTTTTTATCTGCGGCACCAGAGGTCATTCAGTTTATTTTGATTCCACCCCATAGTCCCTTTGTTTCTGTAAACGCCTTGCCAACTGCTTCCAGCCTTATCATGGTGCTGTTTTGTGTGTTGGCTTAGGCACTTGAAACCAGCCATAGAAACACATTATGTAAAAAATAAAATAAAATAATCAAGGCCTGGATTGTTTTCACTCTCTAGGAAAGCAAGAGAAGGACATTTCATCTGTGCTTAGTACAAAGTTGCTCTTTTTTCTCTGTTCTCAAGCAGTGAATCTGGGCTTTTGGAAGAGATTTGAGTAGAAATGTTTTGTCTGGTTCTGTTTTAGCTCTGAAGCATGACGCAGATATTATGGAAGAGGAACATTTACTCAGGACTGTAGTTCCTGTGTTGTTTCCTGTTTAGCATTAAAATAGAATTAAGCCTGTCTTGTTTTAATAGTTTAAACATTTCACAAGCAAACACAGAGACATGTGGAAGAATGAATTGCATTAACCCATCAAAACATTCCAGATCATATTAAATTACACATCAACTGAAATAAATAATAATACCCCCCCCCCCCAAAAAAAAATATTATATATCCTGTTTGTTATTTTTTGTAAACAACCTCTCATAGTATTTTAATGACAATTATGCACATTTTCTCTGCCTACTTTTCATCACTGTAATGTAAAATAATCTATTATTTTTCTAACATAAAAAAATAATTTTGTTAAATCTGTTAGATTGTAAATTATTTGTAAGAAAAACACCTAGATACAATATAATAATAGGAAATATTGATTACTTAATTTTATGATGCACAAAAATATCTGAATGGATGACATTTTTCATGCAAAATATAATTTATTTTTGTTGCTGTTGTTGTTATTTTTGAGGGGGAATTTTGCTTGTACATCTTTTCACCCAGAAAGTGATGTCCTTAGTTACAGAGTTACAGAAATATAATTTACAAAAGGTGTTTGTCTGCAGTGTGATACATTTGACTGTTTATTAACTTCCACCTCGCTCACTGCCTGCTTTGCATATGTTCTTCACTGTGAACAACCTCTATGCTGATAGCCTAAAGCAGTCAGGGAAAAGGCTTGAATGTAGTTTTTGATTTCAATCTAATCATGCAGGCAGATGAGGGTACTTGTAAGTCCCCGGTTCGGTCATGATGCTAATCAGAGCATCTGAGGCTGCTGACACTCATTTTTAGTGAGTGAATTTGTAATGTTGTGTGTACTTTTGTTAAATGATCAAAATTGCTATTAAAAGAACGTGCATAATAAATAATAGTAAATTTTGTTTGTGTGATTAATGTGTGATTAATCTCTCTAATTCAGATTATCTGGTTGCTCTCAGGTTGGCTTTTATTTTTATATTGCATATGTTTGTGCCCAAAATGGCTGGTTTTCCCAAAGTGAATTTACAGGTCAAATTTTTCTCTTCCATACACTGGATCAGTTAATAGAATTTGGCTGTAATTAACTTATCAGGTTGTATACAGTCTGTAACTTTTATACTTTTCAGGCCGCTAATCGAATGCATTATCTGTTTTGAGATAATGAACTTATCAGGTTATTGAAGCACACAATTGGTTGTCATTGCATAGACTGCAAAAGGTGTGTTCTTTCAGAGAAATGTTAAAAGCCTGTTTCTCCTGGGTGTGATCAATAGAACAGATGTTCAGGAACAGATGTGTGTCACAGAATGTGAAGATAAGGATTTCATTGTGCTGTTCAATTTTGTTTAAAAAAGTGGTTGTTCCTCAAGTTTTTTTCATTTCAACAAACAAAATGTTTTGCTTCATCGTGTTTCATTTAATTTCGTGGTCATCACAGGTCACCTTTAACAATCAACAAAAAGACTAATAAAAGCCATCGGTCTGCTTTGTCTTTTTTTATGATGGTCTTGAATTTTCACTTTTTTGCACTTTGTGATTTATAACTCATCTCATTTTCATATTTTACATCTGACAAGGATGGAGTCAAATGAATCAACCAATGAGACACTGCGATTTCCCTCATCTAAACAGATTTATATTCCTCTCAAACTCAAAAAAATAAATAAAAAAATGGCACGATCATAACTACAAAAGAAGTACAATACTGTACACCAGGAGGAGATTATATCATACGTTATATTCAATGATAAGGAACATCTCCCTCAATGTGACATTTTAAATTTGTTCAGAGCATTTTAGGCCTCAATTTGATGCATCATGCTGTAACTATTTTACTCCATGCTTTAAAGTGTTTGGTATGCAGAAGAATATTTCTAGAGGTGCACTATTCCTATGACATTTTAACTGCAGTTTATTTACAAGCCATTAATGCAGTCAGACACAACCACAAGACCTGCAGGTTGTGACTGACAGGATGTCACGGCTGACAGCTCACTGACTCACACACGATTGTGCCTCCACCTGCCTGTCTGTCCTCTTCACATCATGCAATCCTCTACCCAGATGTCACACTGTAAGCTTCTTTGCATCATCATCTGTCCTCTTGATCTCCCTCCACCCTAACAGTCACACATGGGCCTTTAGATGCTAAGTTTCAGTCTCCCTTCTCATTTTCAACTTACTGATATTAGATATCACCGAGGATTCTCATGTGTTGCAATGTGATGGTTCAGATGGTTTCAAGTGAACTCTCCTAATGCGTTCCATAGCTTGATATTTGGGACCATGTACATATGTATACAATTACATATGCATTCCATATGTTTTGTCCTTTAGTGCAGTGCTTTCTAGTAACATTTGTGACTATATGGTTGGCATTAGTTCTTAAAATTGCTGTATACTAGCAGTTCATATAGAGCTGCATAATTTAAGCCACACTTACAGTAAATGACATGTTACTGATTTCAGCTCAAGTTCACAGTAACTTATAACATTACCTATTTGACATGTCCAGAAAGTGCCCAAATGGTGCTTTCCATTGTTATGTTTATTATTATTATTTTAAATGTAATCCGTATGCTTGTTCTATAGCATTTCTTTAAAATAAATGAAATTTTGGTAAATTTTGATAATCTGATATTTAATTCAAGATACATTTTGATGACATTGTAAGTTTATGCAATGTGTTTGGTTTTTCAGTCTGCTTTGTTTAACCTAAGTGTCAGGTAGTAAACCAGGACATTTCAGAGAGCTGTGTACTTAGTGCTTTTTTGTGATTAAACTCTTCGTCACACTCCCCTTTTGACTTTTAGTTTCTCCAAGAAAAAGAGGCTCTGGAAATGCCACAAATATTCTGTGACATATTAGTTTCATCATCCATGGACGCTTGTATCACATCAAAGAATGACTCACAAAAAGGTTACCACTGAGAATATATGTATGAACTTGTATAAAACCCGCCACAGAAACTCCTGTCCATTTGTGAGATTATATGGTGTTAGTATCCCTCACAGCCTTGTTTTCAATTGCTCATTTTATGTCAAATTAAATAACTTGACTATGGTTTATTGCACAACGGCTTGGTACATGCCCTAAACCTTTTTACATCAGAGTGTCATCAGAATTACATCAGAGGGTCAAAGTGTGGACCTCTGAACAGTGGATAATATGTTGTTTAGATCAGGAATGCTGTGGAATCATAATGCACATATTGGACAATATGTTCTTTTATGGCTTGATAAGAATCAGTTCGGACAAGAGATCAGAAATCTTAAGATTTCTTAGTTTGGGTGGAATTAGGCATGTGCTTTGCTCAGATTTTATGATCTCTGAGCTTCATTTTATAATTTATCAAATAATAACCTTTTTTTTTTTTAGTAAAAATGTCAATAGCATGCAAAAAGTCTCACTTCATCCATGAAGTTACTTTTTTACAATTTTACAATCAGTTAGTGTTTTGCTACCACTTGAGACAAGGCCTGTTGAGGTCAGGGTGGGTTATGGCTCATCTTTATGATTTAAACTCGAGTGAGCAGGTGTGACTTTGTTTTGGAGGGTAAATAAAGGAAATATACAGAAACAGAAGAAAAACATGATGACAGCGCATGAGAATGCTGATTCACTATCACATCATCCTACGGGGGAAAATGGATGGTTAGAACATATCTGTGACCCGGGACCACAAAAACAGTTTTTCGTCGCTGGGGTTTATTTGTAGCAATGGCCAAAAATTTTTTTTTCGATTTTTCTTTTATGCCAAATATCATAAGTATATTAAATGAAGATCATGTTCCATGAAGATATTTTGTAAATGTCCAACCGTAAATGTAACTTAATCTTTGATTAGTAATATGCATTGCTATAAGAGCTTAATTTGGAGAAATTTAAAGGTGATTTTCTCAGTATTTTGAATTTTTTTTCACCCTCACATTCCAGATTTTCAAATAGTATCTCGGCCAAATATTGTCCTATCCTAACAAATACATCAATGAAAAGCTTATTTTTTCCGTTTTCTGATTATGTATAAATGTAAATTTATAAAATGTTACACTTAAGACTGGTTTTGTGCTCCAGGGTTACATTTATCCAACAGGAAGATTGTCCCTCCTGTACATAAATGGGACCAGTATTGTGGTCTGAAAAAGTGGAAGTGGACTGATTGGATAGGAAAGGAGAAAAAGGTCTGTGTCAGAGAAAGAACTCCAAACCAGGAAAGAAAGTTACATTTTATTCCCATCCCATCCCAATGAAAAGGTCATCTGTCTCATTTTGAAGGGAAGACAGGACAAAGGGTCCAATTATGTAGTATATCCAGTAATGCCAAACCTATGCCTATTTTATTTAAAATATATATTTAAGTATATTTAAAATCCATTAGAATATTTGTTGGTATATCACTTAAGACTTACTGATAATTGAGCTTTATTTGGAGTATTGCACATTTCTTAATATTAAGCCTAAAATGTGTTTTAATGTCACTGGATTATATGATCTCGGTATAATATAAGTATTTAAATGCAAGATATTCAAAGTGTACCTGAAGTATACTCGCAGTAGTTCCATTTTGGCACAAATATTAAGCATATCTTTAGTTAGACCTCAGCACTACAAAATTAATTGTTCCAGTTTAGTAGACTTTAAATATACCAGTTTACTATACCAAAAGTAAAATTGCAGGATATTTTGATTAAGCACACTAGGGATTATAAATATGTTTAATGTGTCTAGATGATATACATGTTATCTATAAAAATTCATGTAGATTAATCAGAATATATGGATGATGCAATATCATGTTTAGCTTGCTTTATTAGATCTGCTGACTCACCAGTGTAAGTCCTTTTGTTCAAAACTAGTGTCTATGCGGGGGCAGAAAATGGTCTATAGCTGAATCTTAGAATGGGCCTCTCTTAGCAAAACAGCCATCTGAGATGTTGAGGGGGTGGAGTGCTTTGTTCCCAAAAAACTGGTGGCCTACATCTATAATGGGGAGGATTTCCATGTTTTGTTCTAAACATTTTCACCCAGTATAGGGCTAAAAAGTGCATACAATTTACAATTTACCCCAAAATGACAGTTTTGCCTGAGACTTTTAATCATTATTGGATGCTATCTAGAATACTTGATTATGATTGGTCAGTCACGCCATTCTGTGGTTAAATAGTTTTATATGAGGAAGCTGGCACAATCATGTTATTTTCTAATAAAAATTAAATTTATATTTTATGTCCATTTATTTATTTGTTAATTAAATTAATGCATTTTTATTATGTTATTTTATGGTTTATGATGACCGACTGACACACACATGATCCTATGCTGCACTTTTAACAGTTTGTTTAGACGGATGAAAATTGTGTAACGTACAAATTAATATAGTTAAAAGTTTTTAGAGCCATCAGAATGAATTGAACACTGCTTGGTTGAAGATGATCTTTGTGAAAAAATTCCAGTCATTTCAGTTGCAATGAGTAGATTCTTGCAAATGATTTTATAGTTCTGTCCTTGATCATGCCAAGTCAAAATCATTCTCAAAAATGAACTCAAAAGTCAGGATGACAGTATGTAAGGTTTGTTGAACCATTCTATTTTTAAAGCATATTTTCAATATCTTTGAACATCCCAAAAAACACTTGGTTACTGACACTCCTTAACATGGAGTGCTCTGCCCGGTCTTGCCGTTCCCGGGATGAGGTCACGTGCGTTGGTGACAGTCAGTCATAGTCAGGGGCGCCATTTCATTGGCTGAAAGGGTTCTGACAAGCCCCGCCCATAGGCTGTCCTCAGCTACGTAACGGCCGATCAGCTGTTAATTTTCCACAACAATAACAAAGAGAGCAGTTGAGACCTCGGAGAAGAAACGAAAAGGAACTGAACGTGAAACTACGAGCTAAACGGTCCATAAACTTCTTCCGGGAAGAACTGTATTTATATATCTGTATATATCTCACGGCAAATAATCTACCTCAACCACTTGAACTGATCTGTTTTTGTTCTTGAAGTCAACCCTCTTCCTGTTTACATTACTTTTTGCCGCAGGTGAGTTAAAACCTCTTTGTTGGTGTTCGACCGACATTCTGCATTAAGACGTTATAGAAACGCCCAGGAGCTAAATACTACGAATGTATTATACAAAAATTTTCAATTTTGGTTGTAAAAAGAAAAGTGAAAATTTGGTCGAACATGTAGCTAAATGTAAAAAAATAGAAGAATAAAATGCATTTAAAATGTCGACATTCTGCATAGCACTACCTGTCAAAGCATGCAGGTAGATTTGCTAAGTTCATTATTTGTTTCTGCAATGTAAGCATGTTCGGATTTTACGAATTAAGCTTTGTTCAGCAGAGCGAGTTGAAGCGTTTGTGTTCGCGGTCCGCCCCGTCGCTCGGTGTAGGGTTACTCATCCCTCCCCCGGCCAGGCGGGTCGATAAACCATATGACAAGCTAATGCAGCTTTCGTACATGTTTGCACCTGTAAAATCATTCAGATTGTAATAAGCACGATGATGCATGCTTTTCTCAATGCATGGCTGCTTTAATAAATTATTTTAGCAGTCTAATGTAGCCGTTATGCCACCTTAAGTAGGTTCTTGTTTTGTTGCGTTCGATGCTTTTTGATGCTTTTTTTTTCTATGATTCTGCATTTTTATCAATTATGGACCAGCTGTTTGAACAATACCTGTGAATAAACATTGAAATATGTTCAGTGTTCAGTTCTGGGCCTGCAGAATAAAATAAAATAATAATAAAAAAGACGCTTCAACGCTGTCTCCATAGAATAATATTACAATAGCTAAGATGGTCTGCACTGGTTTCAGAATGGTTTTGGACAGTTTTCACACAGGTCTGGTGGGGGAGACCAGCTAAACCAGCTGAAGACCATTTTGACCAGGCTTGGTTTTTTTGTTTGTTTTTTTTTTGCATTTTTCGTTTTGTCATGTACATAAATGTGCACTTTGCAAGTTTTGTTTTATTTTTATTTATTTAGTGATTTTTCTGTCTACACCACATTTACATGAATTGCATTGGCATTTTTGTTCCATTTCAGTTTTGTATTGACATATTTCATGATGTATTTTTAGAACATCTCCCATGAGAATAATAATAATAAAACAACAACAATGAGATTAAATGTGCTGCTTTTCCTTTGAGAAATGTGTATGTAGTGAAGATCTCCTATATAATGAAAAAAACAAGTTGATACATAATGAAGTTCTCAGTGTATTTAATTTATATCTCCTTAGCTTTAAAATGGTGACCTCTCAGCATTGCAGTTTTGACACAAAGGCCATCCTAGTCCTACTTATCTCTGCATGTCAGACTATAATCCTCTTTTTGGGGGTTATGAAGGGTATCTTATACATATGTGACCTCATAATAGCCCCAACCCCCTAAACACACAACAAAGAGTGCTGCCTTGACTATGAGCAGGTGGAAGGGAGTAAGACTCGGTTATCTTCTTTTAATGATGTAGTGAGGTGAAGAACAGTTTGTAGTCCTTCACAGCTGTCTCTTTTTGTTATTGCAAGCAAAACAACAGAAAAGGGGACCCTCATGAGTCATATTCCTGAAGGAGGTCAGGTGTATCTGTACAAAGATCAGTTTTCATAGGCATCAGCTTTGTGTGAAGAGGACAGACAGTATCTGTGACAGCAGAGACACGTTAGACTGTGTTGTTTTGGCTGGTCTGTTCTCAGGAATATCTGTCTGTATTTTATGACCTGTAATTTATGGGCTAATTGTGACAGAACCAGTTCTGTACTTAAAGGCTGGCCAGTTTGTGTCTACGTTTTCTTTAACAACACAGTTATCTTCTTGATTATCCTCCAGGGCCTGTTTTTGCACAATCAACAAGAGCTATGGCTGAACTTCATCAGGTGTTCCTCGGCTGAGAAGGAGTAACTAATGCACTTTAGCACCTTTACCAAGATCTCAGTGAGCGGCTCCCGCAGCTGATGACCAAAGAGCAAGGCCCTCACCCACTTCCAGCAGGACTCTCCAGCCTCACGCCTCTGCCCCAGACAACACCATGTTCCAGAGGTTCACCAGCGTCTTGTTTGGAGACAGTGGATGTCCTGTGGATCCAGACTTCAATGAGAAAGAGGAGGAGGATGAGTGGATTCTGGTCGATTATCTAGGTGAGAGATCTTTCTTGCATTTCCTGTTTTTGGTTAGTGAACTGAAATATGGATCTTGTGTAAGAGCTTCTCCCTAAATGCAGAAATGAACAAGCAGTTCATACCAAAGAATGAGGGTGATGTAGTCTCAGCATTTCAAGTCAACATAAAATTAATGCATAACCTTTTTTATTGCATGTTTGTAACTTTAATGTTGAGCATTGTTGCATATTATCCCAATTGTCAATTTCCAGAGTCTTCAGAATATTTAATCAAAGTGTACTTGCTCTTCCTCTGAATCATTTCTTTTTCTGCTGATGTCACTTAGGCCATACCATCCATGAAATAATGCTTAAGTCAGCATTTTCCAGTTTATATAGTCAAGTTTCCCTTTCGTTTTTCCAATAGAATATTCAGTTTTACTCTCAAATATCACATGATGGAGATAAAGGGCAATTTGCATATACTTTAAATGCATTCATGCATTCATTCTGCTTATTTCCCCCCGAAATCAGAGCAGATTGGGTATGCTCTTATTCATGAGTCGACCCTAGATCACCTCAGTTGGTTCTGATGACGTGGTCTGCTGGACAGTATTACAGATTCTGTGACCCCTGGCACAGACTTCATGCCCTCATTAACATGATACCTCTCATAAGCTGCCTGCCCAAATACAGGCCTTCCCATATTGTGTATGTGTGTGAATATTTCAGGTGCAAGGCAATCTGGATGGTCCAGTTCTCTTTTTTTAGGACAGGGGGAGACATGCTTATGGCCAACGTTTTTAGCCTGTCAGACAAAAGTGTCTATGTTGGAGTCTGTGATTAAAAATAGGACAGACTAAGTTACCGTTTAAGCACGTAAAGCAAATAAGCCTTGAACATGGAATGATTACAAACATCAGTCGTTGCCTGAAGGCTGAGGTAGACAGGATGGGAACATTTCTTTGGTTTTATATCCATAAAGCTTGATGGATGGAAGTGAGTATTTTTCCATTATGGTCCGAGGATTAAAGGTTAACTGGCTTCCCAGGGACACTGAAGAGTGCTGTAAGAGGGTTAAATGGCTTCTTTACCAGCTGAGTTGAGAATATGTTTGATGTCATCTGGCAGGATGCTGCAGGGCTACAGATAAACAAGGTGTGGCTCTGTGAAAGACAAGTTCTATGTGTGCTATAACATTGTGTTATGGGTGTGGGACTCTCTAATCACTAGTTGGTCTTGTTACATTTTGTGTAAATATAAGGCGTTATCACTGTAATTTCAAACTTGTCACATTAACTTCACGTGAAGGCTGTCAAGTTTTTGCATATTTAGAAGTGGTGAAGGATTGTTCGATTACACTGCCCTCTAGAGGCCACTAAATGTGTAGGCTCTTCCCAACAGCCAACTGTTTACGCCATTTTTGGTTTCCATAGTGTTCAGATGTTCTTGGTATGAACCAGTGATGAACTATGGTTTGGTTTGTTTGTATGATGTTTTACTCTCTGCATATGACTTGACTGAAATCTAGTACTTCTACAATGTCAGTGGGATCTCCCCCTCATTGAATTGTCTGCCAGACTCAGATTGCTTCAAAAAGTGTATAGCTTTGGATTTCATGAATAGTCTGAACAGTACAAAACAATTTACACACTGACATTAAACATAATAGACTAAAGTTCGTTCAAATCCTGTTAACTTATTATTATTGGAAAACTGTCATTTTACTGTATTGACATCCTTTCTGCTCTCTGTAGCGAAGGCCTGTTCCGGTGCGTGTGGAGATGATCTGGTGGAGGTGTGCTCTGACGATGTCGCTCCCCTGGACACCCCCGTGCGCTGCCCTTCCTGCTCCTCTCTGGATTCAGTGGCAGACACTGATGCAGAGGATGGCGACTTCTTACGTCTAGAGGCGACATGTGGGCTAGAAGAAAGCTGGTTCATCACTCCTCCGCCGTGTTTCATGGCTGGAGGCAGAGCTCCGGTCCTGCTGGAGACCAGTCCTCTGGAGAACCTACTGATTGAGCATCCCAGCATGTCCGTGTACGCCGTTCAAAGCCCTCGTCAACGACCTGCCAAGGACAGCACCCATGAGCCATCCATTTTAAGGTAAAGGGCAGATTGAGATTTTTTTTTATGCAAGGGGTAAAGTACATCTAGCTGGTTGCTATCGCAGAATAACCCCGACAGGGTGATTAGGACTTGTATCACCCTGAAGGGGGTTATTCTGCGACAACAACGAGCCGGATGTACATTATCCTGCTTATTACACGGCTACTTGCCACATAAGTAAATAATTAGACACTAAATATTAATTTGAGTTAAAATGTTTGAACACAAAAGTTCCGTGATGAAGGCCGAGGGATAACATACCTCGGAATGTCGCGACTGACCAATCAGAATCAAGTATTCCACAGCGCAGTGTAATAATTTGTGATAACAACTGGCTGGATGTACATTACCTTGCTTATTACACAGATACTTGCCACATAAGTACACAAATGGTCATGACATATTTTTTTTAGTTGAAATATTTCATTAGCTCAAATCTTTCTCAAAGTAAATGTACAATCATACAACTTACAACTAAAATAAATAATTATATGGATCTTACCTGTTTGTGTTATAATGCATTGCAATGTACAAAACAATCATCCTCGAAACCACCAGAACTCACAAAGTTTGTCTGACCATCCAGAATCAAAAATGTCAGATATGTGTAATAATGTTTATAACAATGTGAAATATTTGAATCTCACAGATTCTGTTTGGCTTTGCAGATCTGATGTTCAGCGCCGGCCCAGTCACCCTTCTGGCTGCTACACAGCTGCTCTTGTTGCTGCTCACGCCGGGTTTCTGGAGCAGACCAAGAACAGCCGCTTGGCACAGCGCATCCGTGACAAGGTGGAGCGCCAGCAGCTGTCTCGCAATGCCCTCCGTCGCCTCAACCTGCTGCGCGACGGAGGAGCCAGACAGGCCAAAGCCACTGGAGGCTATATTCACCAGCCGGGACAGAGGCAGTACAACTACTGAGGCAGTCCCCACTTCTCTCCCCTGTACGCTACCCCTTCCACACTGGGAGAACTGGTCTTTCGCCAGAAGGAATGGAGTCCTTTAGAATCAATGCCATAGGTCACTTTACTTCACGGCAGGTTCCACTCGACCTGAATGTGTCTGCATCGTGTTTCCTTTATAAGCTATATCTTATAGGTTCTGTTTTATGTTATGTGTCTTGAAGGTTGAATAACCAAGTATTTTGTTATAGTGAGCATGATGTTGTAGTGCTCTGTTTGAGCATTTGTAGGCAGCTTGGCACTTTCAATGCCTTTAACTTGTCTCTGCTTTTTTTATTTTATTTAAAGCCATACTACGTTTGATCACATCGGTGATGAAATCATCAGCAGCACTTTTCTGGTTAGGAGGGAACCTGCCTGTGATTTTGTAGATCAGTACTTTCTTCCTCTTTGATTTTTTTTTTCTCTCTTTAAAAAAAGAAAGGTAAAATATACTGGGTTTATTATCACTAAAAGCCTTGTATCCATAGTAGATTTCAAAATATGTAAAATATATTTAAAAAAACTTGCAAAATATTTTAAAAATTAAAAATATAGAATATATTACATATCAGTATGAAGTTGATAAGAGTGTATGTTATCTGCATAGATATTTATGTAGGTTTTCTATTTTTAGAGTGACTTTAGTGACTGGTTTGATGTATGACTGTGTAGAGCTAATTTTCCAACAGGTGAAAAATCAACAAAAAAAAGACATTGTGTTGTAATGTTTATTTTCATGTTTGCTATATATCTGCAGTACATGTCTCAGGGTCATCACTGTTCACCTTTGCTCTTTGCTAAAAATGCAGATTACTTGCAGACAGTAAATTGTCTCCGTTCATACTGGAGAACCTCTAACTTTATCAGTGTGTATGTTACCTTGTGGAAATATTTGTAATTGATGTAAATCTTTAACATAATGTGTGTCTCACACTTCGAATGAAAGCTTGCTCCTCCGAGGACTGTGAAAACAACACTTTCTCTTAATTGACTGTTAAAACCTTTTACAATGAAGTGAAACTGTTAGCATTTTAAAAAAAAATGTTATATATATTTTTAGTTTTCTCACTTGTAGTAACCTTTTGTGTTACATGCCTTTTCATGTTTTATTTGACTAGTTACATGATATATTTACTGAGCGAAATATGTAAAGTAGCAAAAAACTTCTAATTCTTTGTAGGTTTTGTTTGTTACTCTTTATTCCTTTACCACGTGCAACCTTTTGTTGTAATTTTCCGGTGACACTGCCCAGGTAAATGTCTCCCCTAAATGAATGAAACTGAATTCAGTAACTCTGACATTCAGTCGAATGCATATTTCATGCATGAGCAACTCAAGGATAACACCTACAGCTTGTTTTGTTTGTATAATTTTTTTGGCTTGCTGCATTCTGTGTTGAGCAGTATATTGCATTTTCTGACATTTTTCTCTGTGGACGAAGGGAATGGAAGGGACATAAGATTCTCTTCATATTCCTCGAGTAGTACTGGAGGTCTTTCCCTATGTCAGTAGACGCCTGATATTTGGTATTCATAACAGGGATTTCATTTTGCCTTGAATTGCGTTTGGGGATCATGTGCCTTCCAGGTGAACAGTATGACAATGCATCCGTGAAGAACTTGAACTTTGTCCAAAGGGACACAAACAAATGTAATTTTACTATGCACAGAGGATTACCTTGTCTCTGTGAGCCACTTGCTCGCTCTGTCAACTTTTACATGAAATTTAGCAAATTTTTTTCTGTGTTAAATGTGTGAAGAAAATTCTCTGTGGCATTGGTAAGTTTTAGACTATGCTTTAGTTGCGGTTTTTTGTCGCTTTTTTTTTTCTTGTTTTACTGGAATAATACAGCACTTTGCCAAAAGTGTAGGGTTTTAGGATTATTTAGCATTGTATATTTATGTTTTTCTTGAACTGATATGTTTTGGATACGTCATACACAGACTGTTTTATATGAGTAGTGTAATTTGCAAATAAATTTTTCATTTCATATGTCTCAAAACCAACTGTTTGTCATTATGTATACTCCCTTCTCAATAAATGTTTTAATACAAAATTAAGTTTTCTGCCCTTTTCTATTAGTAAACAGAAATGTTAAAATATAAGTCTTAGGTGGGTGTTCGCATGTTCTGCCATCATGCATAATTTATACTGTAACTTAATCACCACACCAAATTATAATGAAAGGTTTCCACTAAGGAGCGTTTGAAGAACCCATACCAACCTGTAACTCAACCCAACTAATCTCTAAAGAATCCCAAGCCACGATTACCGCAAGCCTATTATTCATTGTACCAGTGTGGGTATTAACCTTAATAAAGTAGATTTCTAACTGTAGCAGTTTAATCATGTCCTCCTTGTTGTTCTCAATGCACTGGTGCTTTCTGGGGTTACATGCTGCCTATAGTGACCTGTAGCTTGTATAGTCTAACAGTCTCTTTGCAATGTTGAATGTTTACCTAAAATCCAAATATAATTCATATTTGCTTTTTGTTATGACTTAAAGATTTTTGTTTTTTGGAACGGCATTAGTACCATACACCCCCCCCCCCCCCCATACATGTAGTACCATACATGTTTTATATTAAATTATATTATATATATTAATTTTTGGTTGTATCTTTTTTTACTGGGTGAATTGTTTGGAAAAGTCCATAAAGTGAGTTCCATAGACTTTAAAAACTTTGTTTTGTAAATGTTAATGTAAAATAGAATTTTGGAGATCTTTGCATTTGGAACTCATGTAGTGCGTGAAGGAGAAGTTATTTATTTTGCCTCTCCCCGGATGTGACGTAATTTAACATACACATACACAAAAGGGTGAGCGGGATTTTAATGTGTAAAGAATTCGCGCCGTTTCGACATCCCTCCAAAAAGTATTCCTATTATTATTATTCTTTCAAAAGGTTAAACAATACAATTTTTCTTGTTTACGTGTAAAGCTGTCGCGTTGATCTTGGATGGACAGAACTTCCCTTGTGTTTTAGTGTTCCTCTTAACGGGTGCAAAAATGTATGTTAGCGTGTTCAAAGTAATTTTTGTTTTGTATGCTTAGTAAATGTAATAACGTAACCAGTGGCTAGAAGACATTAAAAAGCCTTGTCACAAAATTAGTAAATGATAATGACAGATCATTGTCGTTTTTGATAATTTCTTTAAGACCAAAAAAGGCTCTTGGTTGATAAATTGACATCTATGATTGTGAAATGCAACTAATATTATGATAAGTTTAACATTGCCTGTCAGAACAAGAATCCTCATGGGTTTGTTTACAAGAGCACGTTGTTTCTCGCAGAATAACCGTGATTGGTTAGAACGATTCAAATCCACGCCCACTAGAAGCTGTCAAACTAGGAAGCGTCTCCTTAGAGTTGAAAACTCGTCATAATAACGTATAAATGCAATAATTAACATACAATCCTACTCGCATATAATGCATGAGGTCCTCGAGCGCCGGATTTGTTTAACCGGGAAATCAGGAAAGCGCGTTTTTTACATATTTAAACCAAGGGTCTACTCAGACTAAAACAAGTCTACAAACCACAATACTTTCTGTAGATTTCTCAAAAGCAGTCCACATTATAGTTTCTAATTCCTTGCAGATTTTTTTAACTATCACCTATGAAGCTGACTGGTCATTTTTAGCCCCCCAAAACAACGTAATATTTAGTTTTTTGGTTTGTTTTTAAAGGATGAAAAGAGCGGCACGCATGCGCAGTAGCCGCGAGCCACTGGACTATATAATACTTCAGCAACACTTCGCGCCATCCATTCATTTCTTTCGCACGGAACTCAGCGGTAAGGACACGTACTTTAATCTTTGTTCACCTTTAATCTCTTTTTATCTTAATTTCACTTCGTTAAATCGAGTCGTAATCACGCTTTAGCGGGAATAGTGCTGTTGCTTTATGCTGCTTTTGCTTTAAACGGAAGTTTGTGTCTTTTAACTAACGTTAGTCATCTACGACTAGAGGTGAAGATCTCCTCGGGACTCCTAAAAACAGCTTTTTTTGGATAGATTATTAAGGTAGAAAGCGCAATGAATGTGTTTCGAAATATATCATAGGCAAAAGTTTAAGGTAATGTCGACTTTAGAGGGGGGATGTTGCTGAAAGTTAGCCGTCTCTGCTAGGCGCCAGATCGGATCGTTGTCTGTACGTGGACTTACATTTGTAAACTCTTTCAGAAACTGGGGAAATAACTGATATTGTGGAAAGTGTTATCGGTTTTCCATACACCAAGGGGTTACCTGAACAGTATTTTCTGTTAAACTGGTGTTTATTGCGCTTTGAATAGATCTTCGATGGGGTTTTGTGGGGGCAGCTGTAGTCTCCCGCTTCGTGTAAATTGGCGCGGACTGTCCTTTCACAAACCCACAGAACTGGATCATGTATTTCTGGTTTCAGTAAAAACAGACGATCATACTACTGTTTGTGTAGACTTAGCATTTACCCTCAATGCCTTTCGACTTTAACTGAATTTTAATTTGTGTGGATTATAAAAAAATGTGTTCGATATTTCTGGTCACATATGCACTTCTCTCTCTGATCAAATGGCTGAAACTCGAATGTTTATCGTTAACGTTAATCATCTTTTTTTCTTTGGCCAGGATTTCTCTTAAATACTTTTTCGATATGTAGTTACGTCATTATTCTTCATTTAGGTTTAAGAAGTTCTTTTGTTAATCAAAGTGTAACCTTAACGTTGTATGTTTCTGTTTCACAGGAGAAAAGCACACCATTTGTTTAGAAAATGTCAAGACGCAGGTAACTTAAGCATTATTAGTTTGATTCGTTTAATTTGTCGAATGTATGACTTTTCTAACCCTAAAAAAACATTTTATAACTTTTGTGTTTTAATAGTAGTCGCATCACATTACAAGAAAGAAATGAAAATGCACCTGAACAAAATAAACCGCAGAGGAAAAGAAAAAGCGAGGTGAGATTTGTTTTAAATATTACGTTACTGAAACAGCTGTTAATTATTTTCTTCACAATGTAACGTTATGTAAATATTTAAATATCATAAACCCTTTTTCAGCAGTGCAATAGAAGAATCCCGTCAGCAGCTAAGAAACAACACTATGAAATTCAGGTGAGCCGATGATATGTATTATTATCAGTATTCTGTATATTTATAAATCATTCGTATTATTTTTTAGCAGCTAAAAGAGCCAGACTGATTGTATTCGGTATAAGAAATGCCTGTTAGTTTTTCTCTAGCAGTCTGTTTATTATGCAGTAGCTCGGTCACGCGCAGTAAATGGTGTCACTAATCAGCGCTGTGACGTCACGCGCGGAACCTCCCGTTGTTATTTCCTTTATTCAGCAGCCCGCGAAAAAAAAAACTATTTAATTAGTGAACGTTGCCTAAAAAAATTCTTAACGTTTTGTTTGGCAGCTGCTGTATTAATAAAAGTTTATTCGCATAAAATGTTCTTTGATGCCTGAAAGAATATTCCTTTGCAGAAATCCTGAAACTGTATATACAGTATAATGTATGCTATAGGCCTACAAGAGTTTATAAAAATAAAAATAGGCAAAAGAAACCCTATGCTGAGTAATCTAAATCCCTTCTTCTTATTAATGCCTTACGGTTAAGTCCTATTCATAAAATGTCTGTGGTGACCCCATATGTTTTCTTTTCCTAGAACCGGTGTTTTGAAGGTGATGTTAGTCCCAGTGTGTTAATCGAGACTCCTCAGAAGGAGCTTCATCAGGAGACCGCTAATCTTTCTGGTTTCAAGCACTTCAGATTCAAGAACCTCTTTGTGAAACCCTCTCCGCTGCCATGCCTCAGGTAACACACGATCACAGCATCTCACGCTTTGAAAAGTGAAAGTAAATCAAAGCCTCTTACTAATAATGTCATGTAAAACAAAGCACTTGACAACATTATTACCCTTTCCGTTCCTTTAAGGAAACTAATTCACAATCCTAGTGAGAGAAAAACACTTGGCTTGATTTATTGACATCACTTCCTGTGTTATGGTTTTATCACCAGCGTTTTGAAACGCACAAGCTGAATTTACCCATGAACTTATTTAATATCATTCAGTACTTGCTCTCTGGTTTAATGGTCTAAATTTGCTGTTGTCCTGTCAGTTGGGCCAGTTCAGATGATGTGTGGATAAAGATGCTGAACAAGGAGCTGAAGTATGTACACGACAAGAGCTTCATCCAGCAACATCCAAATCTGCAGCCCAAGATGAGGTCCATTCTGCTGGACTGGCTCATGGAGGTATGGAGTTATTTTTTTTTCTTTTTCTTTTTTCTTCTTTTTCACAGCTATGAAGGGTTTGTGTTCTTGTCACCTGATTATTTGTTTAACCTGTTATTAAATTCTTTCTGTACAGGTCAGTGAAGTTTATACTCTGCACCGGGAGACATTTTATTTGGCTCAGGACATCTTCGATCGCTTCATGCTCACTCAAAAAGACATTGGCAAAGATCACCTGCAGCTCATCGGCATAACATCACTCTTCATAGCCTCAAAAATAGAGGTACTTTAACATCCTCTTGAATTGGTTTTACAGAACTAGAAGGGTTTTCTGTAAGATTCAGTAATGGCAATACAGTTCATCTGAATCATAACAGAACTCCATGGTGCTGTTTATCTCATAACGTATGTCTGTTTGATAGGAGATTTACCCGCCAAAGCTCCAGGAGTTTGCTTATGTGACGGACGGGGCCTGCGACGAGGAGGAGATTCTTTCTCAAGAGCTCGTGATGTTAAAGGCGTTGAAGTGGGAGCTCTGTCCTGAGACCGTCATGTCATGGTTGAAGCTCTACTCCCAAGTGGACTCTTTGAAGGATGATGCTAATTTCCTCATTCCCCAGTTCTCGCAGGAAACCTACATCCAGATCACACAGGTGAGACTTGAGCTTGTTTGATGTAAGTGTGTATATAGTTGTGTTGTTTTCTTGACGCCTCTTCTGACTCTTGAATCCTCTCTGCAGTTGTTGGATCTCTGCATTTTAGACA
Source organism: Carassius gibelio (assembly GCF_023724105.1). Classification (NCBI taxonomy): domain Eukaryota; kingdom Metazoa; phylum Chordata; class Actinopteri; order Cypriniformes; family Cyprinidae; genus Carassius; species Carassius gibelio. Next base: position 6,568,939 of record NC_068386.1, on the reverse strand, counting down.
TTAACTGTTTGGATTACCAGTATGGAGTCCTCGCTGCTGCTGCGTTTTGTCACTTTACTTCTTTTGAAACGGTCCATAAAGTATCAGGTGAGCTTTCTGATCTTGAATATCCTTTAAGGATTTGAAGGGTTTCTGCAGGCCATTTATTTCTTTTCTGATTAATTTACATTTGAAGACCATATTGATTTATTGTTTCTCCTTCATAAAACCTGCAGGAACCCTGAACGTTTTTGTGCTTAAGTCGTTTCATCAGTTTATTGTTTTTGTTCTAAGTATTGTCTTTTTGTTCCCCATCAGGACTCACGTGGGACAGCATTTCAAGCTGTGTGCGGTGGATGAACCCGTTTGCGCGGGCGGTACGTGAATGGCCCAGACCACAGCTGAAGGACTTCAAAAAGGTGGCGACAGACGCTCGACACAACATACAGACCCACGTGGACTACCTGGCCATGCTGGTGAGTTCTCATTTTCACTGTCTCCTCTATCAGGTTTATTTGAGATCCAACTGGTTAACTCATCCTTTTTTTTTTTTTTCCAGAGTGAAGCACATGATCGGCAGCAGGACAGCATGGACCGGATGTCTCCATTGGCTGTAGCCGGAATATTGACCCCTCCTAAAAGCACTGAGAAACCTGCAAATGCCTGAAGGGTTTGAGGAGAACCTGGCATAGCTAGTCTTCATTTAATGCAGTCACAGCCCAGAGAGGTGCGAGACCTTCCACACCAACACATCCAGAGACTTCCAGTTGTTGTGTGCGGTGTTGAATCAGGTTGAGATGCTATAACCTTCAGATGTTTGGTCTCCCAAAGCAGTATTTGAAGCACTCAAAAGTGCCTTCCATCAAAGAGTGGATTCATATCCATTTTCTGAAACTAGAAACGAAACATTAATGATCTCAGACTGAAAGAGCTTCTGGCCATGTTGTCAGATCAGAGGTTTGGATAAATGCTGCTGCTTTGTGGATCATATGTTACTGTTTTATTTCATGTAAATATGATTTAATTTTATTGTGTGTGTGCGTATGATAACGTATGATGTGAAACATGTTCTTAATTTTGGCATCAGTGTGGTCCGATGCTAACCCAGTGGTGTGAACTCTGCTAAACAGGACGATTAGGTTATTGGCTTATTTTCTTAAACCTTTACATCATTGTGAATGTCATTCCTGTGTTTTCATTCTCCTGCGACAGAAGATATTCCTGGAAGACTTGACTGTTTTCACCCCTCGGAAGTGAATTTGCCAAACTGAATTTAAGCAAACTGCATATTTATTTCATATAGATTGTCTTTGTAATATTTGAATTGCAATTGTGTTCCTCAATGCCAAAGGCATATTTAATAATTTGAGGTGCTTGCTATTTATGAATGTAATGCCATTTGTGTGTAGCATAGCTTCAATTAATTTTGACTTGGACTTGAACCAGTCACGTTAGCTACATTGTTGATTTAAGAACGGTGTAAAAATGTACACGAGATTTATGTGTACAAATAACAATTTCAAGACTCTGTAATATGTAATTTCCTATGTGAAGTTATTAAAAAAAAAAAAAATCCATCTTTCATTTTTCACTTGATCAAAGCGATTACCCATTACGTCTTCAGTGTCACAAAATCCTTCAGAAATTCTGATATGCTCAAGAAACATTTATCAATGTTGAAAACAGTTGTGCTGTTCAGATAATTTTTTTTTTTCTTTTCAGAATTTTCTAAATGTAAAGTTAAAATTCTATATAATTTTTACTTGACCTAAACTTTTGAACTCAAGAGCATTTGTAAATCGAGTGATAATAAAAAAAAAATCTAAAAAAAGGATTCCTTGTGTGTTTGCACACACCTATTGAATAAAACTGATTCTGATTTACAGAAATGTGCAAACATCTATCTGATCTAACATGAAGTCATTGTCATTCCTCATGACTCTTTAGCAGGCGAAAGGAGGGGGAGGCAGTGATGTACCTTTTGGTGGCGTGACAAAGGAAAAGCACTACTGACAAATCTGAATTGCAAATTGTCCTAATGAGTGTGTTGAGGTGTCTGGGTCTCCCCAAAAAAAGTTGTTGCTGTTCTCACCTCCAGATAAACAGAGAAGAAAGACCATAAAGACAAACACCTTTTGATATACAATGTGGAGAATCTTTGGCAAGAAACTCAAGCAGCTCAAGTATTTGCAGAAGCAGCTAGCTATAACTAGAGCTCAATTCTTTAGTAAAGGGTCTGTTTTCTAATTATTAGAGCTGGATAATATTCTCTTGACATTTTGATACATATTGTAAAGAGTTCCTGTGTTTACGCAGTGGCCAGCCAGTGTGTGTGTAGAGGTGTCTCCCAGACATGTGGCTGGCACTGAAGACATGGACTCTCCTTACAATGCTTTTGTTGTTTGAGTTATTGTGTAGGTCTGGGAACGAGTGTCCCCTCCTCAGTGGGCTTCCTACCCCTGAACTCCCAACCCCCTGCAAGAACCTCTGAGACAAAGACCCCACTCCAGACTACACGCTTTTACTTTTAATGATGTGTCCCACATACCACTGCATCATGATGGCTTGGAGAAGATTCAAACAGATATATATTATTATTATATATTGTTTAATAAGCAGAACCTAAGGTGTCAGAAAGGTCATGAAGATAAACCAGAAATGTGTCAGACATCATGACACCCACTAAAGAGACTAAGGTAGCTCAAAAATTCAAACCAGGAGAAATATAGTCAAATAAATGTGCTAGACAAAGTAGGAAAATCATATTACTGTATTACTACAAAGAACCGAAACAACACTGACCAGCTGACCTTTATACTGGACTACACAGCTCCTAAGATTAGTAGAGGAGACAGATTGGTGCAGAACAGGAGCCTGTCAAGAATAAAAAGAAAATTGATAAGACAATTTATGGCACTCAATAGTAATACTCTTACAGATCTAAGTTCAGAAACTGATGTAAAAGGATGAGAGCAAACTTAAATATAGAAAATATACAAAAGTTCAAACATCAGCAAGTTTAAAAAAGGCTGGAAAACTCATATAAATGATGTAGATGATAATATAAATGGCCTAAATTAACAGGAATCTACAGATCAAGAGACAATTGCAAACAATACTGCAGAAAAAAAAAACAAGCAGCCTGTGATTACTGTAAGTCACCGCTGGGTGGCAATAAAACAACACGAAAGAAAATCAGCGACATTGAGGCGTGAAGTGTAACATGAGGAAACTACACGATAAAAATAACCTCGCTCTCACGGTTGATCAAGGAAAACGTTTTATTTATTAAAATTCATATACAAAAAAAGGAAATGTTAAGTCCCTAGAAAAAGTATTTCTGTATGTACATTATTTACATGGCAGAATGAGCAGCACAGGTCTGTGAGGGGTTAAAAGGAACATTTCAAGTCAACTATGAGCCATTGTGGCAATGACCTTATGCTCTTGTTAGGTTTACAAGATTCATGAAGTGACATTGCCCGGACCTCTCCAGAAAAAAGGCCAATGGTCATGTCTTCGACTCAGTTTATGTCTCTACAGGTTTTACTGAGCATTTATTAGAGGACTAACCTAACTGAAAAAAAAAACAATCTTATGACTCACTGTTCTTACAAAATGTAGCCTGCAAATTTTAGTTTTACAACAATAAAAATAGAACTATACAGAGCCTTTGTAATCGTATTGCGATTTAAAATATTCACAATGATTGTATTTGCGCTGTGTCTGGCCACATTTGAACGTTTTAAACAGACTTTGACACAGTGGAGTCTTGACTCAGCTACTCAATACTGCACACATTCATCTGGTGTTGTGACAGACCATAGTGTCACCACGTTTCAGCACACCAGCATCACAAATGATTGGTATCCTCATGAAAAAAAAAAAAAAAAACCCTACACAATGAATATTCATGGCAGAATGCAGATTTATACTGCCACTGACTGAAAGTAATGTAACTTATGCTCTTTTTGCAAGAGCGGATATGTGATTCATTGGCACATCAGTCACCTGTGAAGTCTTTTGGTGTCTTTATGACCCCCTTTTTTGGCAAATTTATGCTTCAGTGTTCAAATTCTGAAGAGGGCATCCATCACTAGTGCAGCTGGGTCCATTAAAACAAAAGTGTTTTGGTCAAGTGCTGATTTATAAAACATTACGCTCTAAACAGTAAACTGCTGGGAATAATGCTGCACTCCATTCAAAGGCGGATGTGGGATCTATTTCATTTTTATGACGTCTGACCATAAAACCATGTTCTGTGGTCTGATTCTCAATGACATAAAGAAACAAAATGGCTGTGCTGGTGTATGATGATCTGGAAAAGATCATTTAGTGTTTTACACACCTGTCACTGCAAAACTCTGCTAAACAGGTTTCATCAGTGGATAAATGTAGGAAAATTTGTCTCATTGATGCAGTGAATGTTTATTGTTAACTGGGTCATGTTCAAGCAGGGTTCCCACACTTCCTAACAAATTTTTCTGTGCATTTTCAATGACATGTCCATTAGTTTTCCAGTAATTTAACATGACTTGATCATGATATTTTCATTAAATTATAAATTTGTTTTGGAGATTTTATAGAACTTAATGAATTAAGTATTTTCTATGCTAAGAAATACTTTAAAATTATATTTTATTTATGTATTTGTCTGCTTGTTTTGGTCTTTCAGGACTATGGGAACCCCGTTTATGGGAAAGTTTGGGGTCAGTAAGATTTTGTATTATTTTTGTATTTTTCTTTAAAGAAATGAATGCTTTTATTCAGCAATAATGCATTACATTGATCAAAAGTGACAGGTAAAGACACATCACATTGTTCAAAATTAAAATGTTATTTTTATAAAAAAATCCTAGAAATTCAGTTTTGCCATCAAAGGAATGAATTACATTTTTTTAAAAATATATTAAAATATAAAAAGGTTATTTTAAAACGTAATAATACTTCACAATGTCAATGTTTTACTGGATTTTAATTTTAATTTTTTACAATAAAAATCTTACCGATCCCAAACTTCTGAACGCTACTGTGAATAAAAAATTTGGCAAAATCAAAGTTCCGCACAAGCTTCTAAGATGGATATCTTACATAAAGTGGCATTCTAATGCACATTTCCACAAAGAAAGCTGTAAATTTCGGAGTCAAAAGGAATGCAGCATTAGTCACGTGTGTTCACTAAAACGCACATTAGTTGTGAGATGCTGGATGTGACTATACCATTTTCATCATGGTGAAGTCCTGATGATTCACTGGCTTTGTTCCCTATCAGAGCAAAAATAAATACAGTACATTTAATATTTTACTCAATAAATAAAACAAATCATTTCTCTAACCTCAGCTGCTTCTCACACTTAAAGCTGTGTGATCTGAAATGAACAGAAACCGTTACTTAGGACACATTTTTGTAGAGTTGGAACCCTATAAAGGCTATAAAACACTAACACAAAAACAAACGCTGGGCTTGAAGTCATCAGTAACTTGAAGGTTATTGTTCCTGGCTTTGGCTTTGCACCGTGTCCATGTAGGGGATGGCCAGCTCAGGTCGATGATAAAGCTCGCTGAGGGCTTCGAACTTGGAGCCCCAGTGCCGCAGAGAGTCGTAGGTGAAGGCCTCCTCTGAAACAGCCGATCCCAGAGAGCTGAGGCTGCCCGCGCTGGAGCCCATTCCCTCGATGCAGTACACGTGGTAGGTGTCCATGGGGAACGCAAGGCTGTCATTATCAGCCTCCCAGATGATGCGCGACACGTAGCTCTTGAAGTCCATGGAGCAGGGACCGCTGCAGCTGGCATTGTGGTGGTAGGGAAGGCTGATGTGTCCGCAGGGATGGACCTCCTCCTGAGAGCCCTGGGATGATTTGATGAGGGGGGCGGTGGTGCAGGAGGAGGACTGTGACAAGCTGGAACACAGAGGCCTCTTCAGCTCAGTGATGTCATAGGCATTCTGTTGGACACACAGGCAACACTTTAAATTCTGGGGGAGTACTATAGAACGCCACTTTATGACATATATCTCAAACTCTCTAAGCGGTCATGTGACAACAATATAGCATACTTTTTGAACTGTATGAGGAACAGTAGGGAGTATGTAGAATGCAGATTGAAATTCTAAAGAGCTGAATGCTGCCACCTAGAGGATGATGGTATTGCAGTTGATTGTAGATGCCGATGGAGGTCATTCCCCTGACCCGAGTCTTACTGAAAGTAAATCAATATCTCCCGCGGCTGCCCTACGTTAATGGAATACCTGGTCCTGCTCTCCTCCTCCCTCCTCGTTGTAGTTGAGGATGTTCTCCCGGATGTCCTCCCAGCTCTCGTTCTCCGCTGGGATGTGGTAAACACCTCGCTTGCGGAACTTATTCCGACTACCCTTCTGATTCCATACGGTCACCGCCACAAGCACGGCTGCAGAGGACAGAGAGAGAGAGATTAATACAAGAATGATGACACCAGTTATTAAAAGTATATTTTTTGTTGAACTGTGGATGCTTAAGGTAAGTTACATTTTGCGACATGCAAAGAGGTCCAAAAGACGTTGAAAACAATTAATGAAAATGCTTCTCTTTTGCATTTTTTTTTTTACACAACTGTTCAAAAGTTTGAGGTCAGCAAAGTTAATAAAGAAATTAATACTTTTATTCAGAAAGAATGCACTAAATTGACAAAATCCCAGATTTTGGATCCCAGATTTGTGATTCAGAGGTGGAGGGGGAAAAATCATATTTTGATGAAATATTACAAGGATTTTTTTGTCTTTGGAATAATGTGGACAATATGTAAATCATCCTTTAATTTTTTTTTTTTACAGAGTAAACAAGATCAGTTTTAATTTCATTTTTTAAGTGCAACAGTCTGACTGCAGGCTTCAGCTTCCACCAGCTCATCTCATCTTGCCAGTTCATGGATGGTAAGACTCCTCTTTTCAATTACAGACAGATAAATCCAAAAATAACCCATCATTTTCTGCCAAGTTTCTCTGAAGGCCATAAGCCCAACCAATTCCATCATCTGGCAGCACGTTTCTCTTTTTGTGCTTCAGTTGATGAGTGATTTCTTCCTGCCTGCATGCAGTAATGCTTTAAAAAGGATTTGTGTGTCTGCTTGTGATGTGCTGACGGCGTGTCAGAGCTGGCAGAGAGGCCTGGAGGGCACTGCCAGCCTGTCACGTCATGGATGTACCTTTCTGAGGTGTCCTGTCACGAACACACACACACACACACACACACACACACACACACACACACACACACACACACACACACACACACACACGACTGGCCTGCCTCATCATTCTTTTGAATGAGTTGTCTCTCTACTGACTGGTGTTACTGACCAGTCTCTACTTACTCTACTTAGAGGGTCTCGTTATAGTTCCACATTGATAAAGGAGACTTTAAAATGCTTTTCATGAAAAGTGTTCCATGATACCCTGACAGTTACCGAAAAAGATGAGTAGACACATGCTGATGGCTAGGATGGAGCTGGGACTGAGCGCTGTGAGATGGAGAGATTTGACCCGGCCGATCTCACACCACTGGCCCCTGAAGCCCTCTGGACAGCGGCACTGGTAGCTCTTGGTGGAGTGAGCCAGGCAGGTGCCACCATTATGACATGAGGTGGGGACACAGGGGGATGGGGAGCAATGCAGAAGACCTGTGACCTCATCCACCACTGCAACCTGATTGGTTGGACACCTGGAGTAAGAGAGCGGATGTTAAAATGAATGAAGAGGCATTTGACAGAAGGAAACCGTGTAGGAGAGAGTGTTCACCTGCACTCGTGTTTCCTCCACAGGTCGACGCAGTACAGCGGACTCAGGCAGGGTTTGACACTGCAGGCGTCAGAGTGGCAGCCGGGCACGACTCCACGGCGCTCCAGCACAGTACTGAACTCTGTGCCCTGACCATCCAGTGGCAGAGAGTGACCATTCAGTCTTACGTCCCGCATACAGCCTGTACGGTAAAAGAAACATGGTGAAAACACTACAGAACTTACAGATTTTGTATTTGTTACTATGAATTTATACATTTTTTGGATATTTGTACAAAGTTTTTTATTTATTTTATTTCTATTTTATTTATTTATTATTTTTTAAGGTTTACTATTTTTTTTGACTGTGCATAACTTCATTCATTACACAGCTACTTTGAAAAAGGGAAGAGAAAACCCACCCTGAAAGTCTCTCTGTGCGTTTGGAGTTGCACTGTTTCCCAGAAACACACTGGAGGGGTGAACTACTATTTCCTTTTTCTGACCCAGGACCCCTGTGACCTCCCGTGACCCCCCTCCCTGCTCCAGTCGCAGGGTAAAGGTGTTGTCATAGCGATGAAGGCTAATGAAGACCCACTGGCCGTGGTTCACACGATGACCTGTTAACTTCAGAGAGTGATTGCCGTCTCCAAGGTTTGCACCGACAGTGAGGAACCCATCTACCATCTGAGAGACAAGAAGATGACACAGCGTTACAGCTTTAAAAACATTTTCAGATGTATTTGGACACTTAAGGGATGCTTAAAACAGATACTATTGCACTAGATGTCATTGCATTCATGTGTACCACTCACTTCAAGGATAATGAACTCGTTGGTGTCACGTGAGGCCATGCTGAGCAGGCTGCCCATGGAGGAGCGGGTTCTCAGCAGGAAGTGAGCTTGGGTTTTGCGTGGACTTCCTCCACCTCTCAGCTGGTACCTCAGAACACTGTCCTTCTCAAACGACCACTCAGGAAGCGCTTTGTCACACTTGTGTCCGCTATATCCAGGGTGGCAATCACAGCTGAAGGAGCCCCATTCCCCCAGACATTTCCCATGGACCCCACAGGAGGGTCCTCCAGCGGTCAGACACACACCATCTGTTAGGGCACATCCCGGGGCACTGTTCTCACTCTCTGCTGTGCTGCCGAGGTCGTACACCTGACAGAAAACAGACACATGCACACAGAAAGGCCCGAGTCAGAACAATTCTGAACATCATTGATCCATATCGACCCACTGTCAGAAAGTGGCTCAGGTGAACGTCTGTTCTGTCCAAACAAAAGATTGTGGATTGAAAAACATTGTCTTAATCTCAGCCAGAAAAAGAAAAGACGTTGAACACTGACAGGTTCATACGTGACGCATGATTATAAATAATTTCTGCATTCATTTGAATAAGATGCAGTAGTGCATATGTGCAAATTTTGTGTTTCTTAATTATTTCCAGCAGAATTCATTTCGATTTTGTTTTATGAATTAGGCCCACTGTCAAAAAAACTAAAAAAGCACAGTGTTGTGCAATCATTTTTGAAATAGAAATATCTACACCGTGTTTGTATTTACAAATAATCGATGCAAACAGAATTAGTGCCTACCAAATACACTGAAGATTGTATGCTTTAAATATTAAGCCAAGCATGCCATTGGTTTTATTATTTGTTTTTTTCCAAAACAAATTTGGGACTGTGCGCTTGTGCATTTGTTTTTGGCTAATATTTCCCACAGTCCCATTGCACAATGAAAGAAAAGGAGTCTGTAATAGTCAATATTCCATTTTTGTCAGTTGAGAGTATTTAATTATTTTGTTTATACTTGTTTTGTTAAATTATATAAATTTCTTTTGTCAAGACTCTCTCCAGAAAGTTAAACAGATTTACATTGGTTTTACCTGACTATCCACCACCAGGTTCCTCACACATCCCACAAATCCTTTGTAATGGGGGTGTGAGCTACGGGGTGAGTGTGTCTCTTTAACCCCACCCAACTGGAGAGGTTGGTACACATCCAAAAACCTGAAGTGAAATGAGCAAATGTGGCATTTAGTTTACATCACATCCAGGAACCATGATTTACTACTTGCTATTGCTATTCAAAGGCAGGTGGTATTCTAGAGATCATTTTTATCGGACAAACATTTGTATATGGCTTCGTGAAAAATTAAGTTAACAGCATTTTGGTCTTTTGTCCTAAAGAAAAAAAATATATATGGGCTAAAGGTATAAGGCCATGACACTCGGATGAAATCAAAAATCCACAAAACTCTTGTTTTCATTTCATGGGGTTCTTAATAAAGTTGCAATGTAGTAAAATCTGTAATCCTGGACCAGCAAGCAAATGGTCTAAGTAGATACTTTTTTAGCAGGGTATTTCTCTATCAGTATATTAAGATAAAAAAAATTTACCTTTCACTGCCTGGCGTCTCTCCGGAGGCCTTGCACAACGACTGATCAGTCTCAAACATCTCAACTCCCAGGCCTTCCACCTCGTTCACCATGGCACCAGAGCAGTGGTCCAGAATCATCTGGACAGTCTACACAACACACACACACACACACACGCACGCACACACACAATAATGACTTCAAGACAAAGTAATACACTGCACGAGAGGTCACGTTTCATAATGGATATTTTAGACCCAAATTCAAGAGGGCAATAAAGCTCACAATCTGCTTAACCCAGTGTGAACATCAGAGCTATGTGATGATCTGGACTCTCTGACAGCTTCATGTCTCAATAAAATTGAGGTCAGGATGAGAACATTATTAAGTCAAACTAAAATTCATCTGGGAAAGGCAAATGCCCAATTTCTCATCCTGGTCACGTGCATTTCAGTCTATGCTTCTACCTTGCCATCGCTGATGATGTCGAGGAGATGCCAGCGGCGGTCCGTGACAGTGGCTCTCGCGGACAGCTGCAGTGTTAGAGTCCCTGAACCATGATTCACACTCAGCACAGGAATTCCTTTTTTCAGCTCTAATGAAAAAACAAAAAAGAGTATATTGATGATAGTGAATGCCAACAGGTATAGTGCCATTCAAAAGTTTGAGGTTGGTAAAATGTTCTAAAATTTTTGGAAGAAGTCTCTTATGCTCACTAAGGCTGCATTTATTTGATAAAGAAACATTAGAAACAAAAAAGTATTATTACAATTAATATCTTTTAAAATGTCATTTATTCTTGTAATAGCTGAATTATTAGTAGCCATTACTTCAGTCTTCCTTCAGTGATCCTTCAGAAATAATTTTAATTTAATGAATTGGCTATTTTTATGGAAACTGTGAAAATGTAAGGCATCTTTGTTGAATAAAAGCAATACTCATTTAAAAGAAAAAACTTACTGACCCAATTTGAAACCATTTCACAAATTAACACTGCAAAAAAGGGAGTTCTGGGCCTAAAGACTTGTTTGAGCTTGTGTTATTTGTGCTACAAACATGAATGACACCTCAAATCATGCAGCTTACAATTTTTTTGAGCAAACAGACTAATGATTTTTTCCCAGAGCAACATAAAATGGCAAAAATCTATTTGGTGCCACTAGTAGGCTACACTTCACCTTTAACAAGTTCTCAAACTCACTATAGGAAGGCATATGACACTGGTACCACAAACACATGTGACGTGAAAATCTAATGCTGTTTAATGCCCCCTAAGATTGGTTTTGACCCCCAGCAGTAAAAATTATTTGTGGTCAGTTTGAAATTGCTGTCACTGCAGTGGCAGGGCTTTTGCCCCAGTTCAATAAAAACAAGTTTGTTCCAAACTGATGATGTAAGCTAATGCAAGGCCACAGGAGGGTCGTTTCCTGAAATCACACGACCAGTTGCACAATACAGTACTGGACAGGTGGCATAGAATCTGAATATCTGACCTTCACCAGTGACTTTTCACCAAACCCCATTCATACCACTGCTGACAACACATATTTACACACATCTATAATTAATGACTCACTTCAGATTGTGCTTGTTGCCATTAATCGATTTTAGTAACACAATTAATCGTTAGAGGAAATTAATGTCATGCAGTGTAACAAGAGAATCTTAAATTATGATGGTACTATGGACGTATATTCTCTCTGTTATGGAGATTGTTTTTAGAATAAAAAAATAAATAAATTAACTGTATAGAAAAAACTAACAAAAATGACAAAAGCACATAACTAAAAGTATAACTAAACTAAATAAAAACTGAACACAGGCTAATTCAGAATATTAATAAATACAGAAATAGTAGATATATAGTACTAAAATAACACAGTACATTCTAAATTGACATGTCACTTTCCACTGCACTAGGCAAATAAACAGTTAAACATGATCATTTGTCATACATACCCAGTGCAATGAAGTCCTCTTTTTCTCCAGGCTGAGGTGTTCCCATTGGGCCATTGTAGAATAGCAGACCATTGCCTACCTCTGTAATAAACTCCAGAGAGATGTGGCTCTGGAAGCAAGGCCTTATGGGAGAGAACCAAGCATAACCATTACCCAGGAAACTGTGCTTGGTTTGCTGGCATTCTGGTCCATCAAACATAGGGGGACATTTACACCTACAACAGAGTAGTAGATTAGTAGTAGATTTTACTTCACCAAAAGTGAAACTGCATTATATCAATAAACATCATTTATTCTATCATATAATGAAACAAGCAATTTTTAACAAGACATGAGTGCTAGAACATTAGACTGTTTTACCTGTAGCCTAGTTCACTGTCCACACAGGTGCCTCCATTCAGGCAAGGGTTGTGTGAGTATGAAGAGCAGTGCAGGTGAACGCGCTCTCGAGCAAGACAGCCACACTGAGCGCTCGCTTTGGCTGAGACAGACACCAAAGAGACATTTCCATTGTTCAGTGTTTTAGGGGTGTCACTGAATGTCACCTTGTTAGAGCAGCCACCTGTTTGACCGCAGGCAGCATAGGTGCACTCGTCCACCCCCACCTGTAGAATGGGCACACCAAGAGCGGACTCCAGCTGAAAGAGAATTACAAATCCTACTAAATTACTTGCTGAATTAATGTTACTTCAAACAACTGATTCCTTTTTACAATATTTGATGATTGATATCTTTTTTTATATAAAAACATATTCTACACATAAGCAAAACAACATATTGGAACAGTTAGCAACCTGACATAACTACAACTAGATTGCAAGTTAAATGAAATAAAACGAAAAGCTAAAATACAAAGTACATTCGAGCAAATATTATGTTTCAATTTTACAAATTTCTTCCTTTCTTTTTCCCCCACATTCAACCTGTTATTTCCTTTAATTTACCAGTCAATATTCACTTTAGTTATATGGAAAAGACAACTTTTGTCAGACTACTGAAAATAAAATAAAATTAAATTAAATTAAGGAAAAGAGGAGTTTGGAAACAGTAAAGGAAATGTCATATTGGTTTGGAACGACAAGAGCATACATTTGGATGACTATATTTTCAATTTCTTTCTGATGACTACATTTTCATTTTCTTTCTTTAGCATAAGAAAACACTTTTTTTATCTATATACATTATTATCCAAAACAATTCACAAGTGGAACAAAGCAACACAGGTGATTCACTATAATCATTTCTGTACATGTGTTGTTAGTGTGAGTGTGTATGTTTGTTCTGGACTCAAGGGCAGTCCATCATATCCCTCAGCAGCGGCTCTAAAAATGTCAGAGCAGCTTCCTGTGTAGTGCATCAACATCATCTCGGTGAGAGTATTAGCACCACGCTGGGCTGTGAAGAGCACCCACTCTACACCTGATTTATAGACTGATGGATGCTGCACAGGGAGCCACATGTTCTTTCTATCCATTCCTCCCTCAATCGTTATAAGAAATCCTGCTTGCTTCCCCAGCCCAAAGCGTCAGCCCACCTTACATGGAAATTAAATATTTATTGAACCATTGCAAAGTGTGTCTCTTAGTGCATATGTGAGACGCATGTAAATGTGAATGGCTTTATAGACTCCATGTCTGTGCCTATGTGAGAAACACAGGAGACAAGGATTGGTGAGAAAGTGTGATGTTTTTTGTGTGCATATCTTTTTCACCTTGGCTTTGTGCATTGCCACATAGCCGTGGAGTTTCTCTGGCTTGTAGTATGACGAGCCATGGGCGGCAAACCACACGCTGAGGTGATGCTGTATTGGTTGACTGCCACTGGCCAGGCTAAAGATGTCAACGTTCTCAATATCAATCTGGAAGAGCTCGGACAAGAGGCGACGGAGACGCATGTATCGGCTCTCCTCATTAGTTGATGCTCGGAAAAACTCATTTGCAGAAAGGTCTGTGCATTAACAAACACACACATACAAAGAACTTGCCATTAGTGTAAAATCCAAGCATATTTATTAACATCATACTGTTTCTTAAAATTTTTTTACAACTTAAAATATTCCTTGTACCAAATGTAGTTTTTTTTTTACCATATATTTTCCACCATCTCTCTATTTTGTTGGACTTTTTCCCACAATGGCTCTTATATGCTAAGACTTACAAGCAGATGGCCTCTTCGCATATGAAATATGTTAGAGCACTTACTCTCAGGCTGTGTACTGCATTATGCTCCTTTATCAATAAAAGCCTGCATTACATGTGATACACTTACAAAATCTACATTGAAATGTGATGCATAAACTTTTACGGTGAAATGAAATGACTGAGCATAAAAATCAGTCACTTTTTTCAACTGGGACACAATGATGCAAATGTTATGTGTTTTTTTCAAAATGTTTTTTGTACTTTATTTACTTATTTATTTTTGGAACTGACTACCGTACTCATAGGCTTCACTGATCTGAGCTTCTGCACCTAAATTTCTGAGTGAAAAAGAAATAAAGATTTTTTGTGGATAATTTTTGCAATGTGCGCTCAAAAACAGAGGTGCAATAATTCAGATAAATAGCAATAAGCTCCAAAAAGAAACACAAAACCCAATGGCCATTTGAAAGAAAACAAGTTGATAGAAATACTACATTTGGTAATAATATTGCATGATGAGATATCTACAAGCAATTCTTTGTAGGTTGTTCATTTCTAAACGGGAACTCCACAAGAGTCACAAAGTTGGAGTCCAATGCAGTAACATAGCATTTTTGGGGAAAATAAAATCTTCTCACATAAAATGAATGTTAAACTAACAAAAAGGTTAAGCATATGTTTAAGAAATAATAGATTAAAAAAAATTAAAACAAAAACAAGTTCTATTGTCAGTTTTTTCTTTTTTAAACGAAGAGTCACCTACTGGCCAGTCTGATTGACCCAGCATTCCTCAGCGCTTCCTCCTCCAGCTCCATCACCATGACCTCGGCTGATGAGGTGACATCAGGCCAGCTCTTATCTGCCACCCTCACCTGCAGGCTGTAGAATCCAGCTGGTGTTCCCTCTCGGATGCTCAGCTGACCGGTGTTTTGGTTCAGGCTGAATTGCCTGTGTGGGGTCATGTTCAGTGGGTTAAAAGGATGAGAATTAATTCACGACTCAATATTCAACTAGTGTATTGATGATCATCTCAATTGACCACCTGTAAATATTTATATTATAATAATGATTTAAAAAAGAAATTCATAATTTACTCATTTCTTTTTCACACATTTGTCCTGTTCCTCACGCAAAGCTATCTTTTATGGCTTTATAGCATTTGGAATGTACATATAGAGGGAAGACATTTATAATACTTTTGGTTCTTTTTTTCATTTTGGAGTTTGACAGCATCTACTAGCATCAACTTTCTGTCTAACACCTCTGAAATATGGGTCTGGAAAAAAACGAGGGTGACAGAATGGTATCAGAATTTCCATTTTTGGGTGAGTTATCCCTTTTAAACCAGAGAGAAAGTAACTGTACAGTAACTGGTGATTCATTCCCAGGTTCATTCTTGGATCATCACATATGAGAGAGCAGCACTGATGCTGTAAGATAACTCAAGATGTATTATTAATGACAGTGTGTATATCAGTGAAAGCACTTATGTCAACTCCTGTCTCCATCTCCAGATGTAATGACCATGACAGGGACAGTTCTGCTATTCTGGATAAGAGATTCCAGGAACAGCTGGGCCACACCAATCTCTTAGTCTCTCTTTTGGATACACTCTTTCTCTCTCTAGGTCACATTTGTATTATTTCTTTTGTGCATTTTCAAGCGTGTCCTCTTGTGCACATTTTTCTTGCTTTTAAGCATAAACCACAACTCAACTGTGTGAGATATATGCTTAAAAAAAGATAATTAGCCTACACTTCACATTGGGGTCAGTATGCTTTTTTTATTATTATAATTTTTTTTTTAAAGAAATGAATACTTTAATTAACAAGTACAGTATATATCAGCTGTCACAGTAAAGACTTTTTGTTACACTAACACAATTTTTATTTCAAACGAATGCTTTTTTTAAACTTTATATTCATCAAAAAATCCTTTCCCCAAAATGTCTGATTGGTTGATAATTTTTGACAACATTTAATACAGGTGCGAAAATAATGAATTTCTAGCACAATTGTAATGGACATGGGTGAGAGCAGCATATCCCTGCGCAGAGAGCATCCCGTTTTGTGCGAGAGCAAAGGAAATCTGCATGCAAATAGGGAGATTCACGCTCGTACATTATATTAATGTACATTTGTTCTACAACCATGCACTCTTGAAATTTGTTGGTAAAATAAGGGCATATATGTTTTGTAGGGTGAGCTTAGAGGACAAAGACACACAATGAAAATAGACATTTCATGTCTATTACAGCAGCCCTGGTTTATGGCTCTTAATATGGCATTTGCTTGGCCCTGTAACTTCAAACACTGTGCAGCAAGGTCGCTAAACTCACAGTAGTCACTGCTCAAATTAAATTCAATCATGTTCATATAACAGGAACAGTGTTCATCCTCGATGATAACCTTCAGCTCGGGTGCCAAATTAGGTACTTAACTGACAAGTAAGCAAATGAAAAATTGCTTGGATCGAAGCTATGCTCTTGGTGCCAAGAGATGTGTCACACTAGCTAGCACACAGCTAACTGCTAATGTATTAATGTGTTAATTATCCAAATTAATGAGGAGATCCTCCACAACACACCGTCGGGCACAGCTTTGAATGAAACAGACAGAAATAGACTGTGATTGAACTCAAGACTAAACTGATTGAGTTGGCATTGGTTGCTGGAGTGTTAGCATAAGCACTTTACTTAAAGGTGCCATTGTTGGCATTAGCCACAGAGTCTGGTTTGGACAAAGGCCACGACACTTAGATGCAGCTCATTAGAGAGAATATATATATATATATATATATATATATATATATATATATATATATATATATATATATATATATATATATATATATATATATATACATATATAGAAAAAAAACATGTACTTTTTTTAGAGAAAAAAAAGATTACTTCATTAAGAAATAGACATAATGCAGACACAAAATGTTTACGAACATTAGGCTATAATAAACACTGTAAATATAGGTAGGCTATTTTTATAATCATTTGGCATTCAAATACATTGCGGATAAGGAAACATTTTATTTTCCATTGGTTTGGTTTGAGTTTTTTTAGCCCTAAATTAATTAGTTTTGGTTTGTCGTTAATATTGTTATAGTTTCTTATATTTGTAATTCTTGTTATTTTCTAAATACGGTTATGATTTGTTGTGGAGTAAGGGAAACTAAACTAGCCTAGCGGAGCTTCTCAAATTTCCCGGAAGCTTAACAGTTTTCATTTGCTATATTAACCTCAAAATAATTCTAAGTCCAACTTTCAGACGCATATACAGCGTTACTTATTATACAGTAACTATTATTCTATATTCTTTGCTCTGTGACATTACCGACTAGGGATGTTAATTTCGGTTATTTTTCCTATCCGACGCTCCTTAACCGATTATTAACCATTACCCGACAAGATTATTTTAAATAATAATAATTTAAAGTACAAACACTATATAATAAATACAATTTTAGAATCCAGATACATCGGGAACATGGAAACATTTGGATTCGTGCCGAATGAGAGAGGTAGGCATCAGCTTCACCTTAGATTAATTGTTTTTTTTTGGATTTACATTTTTATAGTCTAAACTAATAACTGTTTTTATAATGTTTGTAAACATTTTGCTTTAGACTACAGGCATTTTAGCCTTCATTATTTAGGAAATGTTAGCCGTGACTTAAGTTTTTTTTTTTCTCACTCTCAAAACAAAATTTTATACAAGTTTTTATTTTATTTTATTATTTTAACAATGCAGCAAACATTTTTGAATATCTTAAAAATAGTTTGATGTCTTTAAAGTGTAAATATATTTTTTTTATGATTATTATATATTTTTTAAGTAGCTTTCATTTGGCCAAAATCTAGAAAAGATGATGCTGTATTTGCTGTGACTAAGCGTTAGATATCTATTTTTTTCCTAGGCAAATTATAGGCAAAGAATATTGTTTTTAAAAAATAACGTTATTAACCGGTATTTCTTCCACCCAATTGTAATAATATCAGAGGAACGCAGGAACAGAAACGTTAAAATATCAGTTCAGCTCAGAGTAAACAGATTTAATTTTTATTTCGTTTTCAAGCCCTGGCTCTGCACGCTCACACCCTTTACCTTAACCTCGCTTTTTTTTCTCTCTTGTAAGTGTCACAGTAGAGTTTGAATCAAACTTCAATAAAAGATCAAAGCACCTGGGGGGTTTGCCTTCGAACTTGTAAACCTTCTCACTCCAATCATCAAGGTCAGGGGATTGAACCTGTCCAAGCACTGTCATGGGGAATGCACCTGGGGAAAATACATAATGAGGTTAAAGAAAAGCTACCTTCATCCAGCCTGTGCGATACCTGGGGCGATGCGCCTGTGTGGGTGGGCGGAAGAGAAATATCTTTAAAAAGATAAGCAAAAGCAGAGCATCTCACTGGCACATAAGGACCCACTTAAACAGCAAGCACGGGGGGTTGGGGGGAGGGATGCAATGCTATTAGCATGCAGCATTGCCATTTCTCCAAAAGGAAAAACGAAATACTGAAATCCTGTTAGTCATGAAATCAACACCCTTTAAAATGGTTCCTGTTTATGTGCCTCTTAAGCCTTGGATTTAAGTAAATTGTTACCATCATGGCATATTTAAGCTACATGACAAATTCTTATTAAAAGACTAATGCATTTTCATCAGAGAAAAGAGGAAAATGCTAAAAATATATCAAGTAAAACTATATTAATTTCCTAAAATGTGATAAATTAAGAAGACTAAAAAACGTAGTGTTTAGCCATGATTTCCTTACACATTATTAAAATATTTTTAAGTAGTATAAAATAAATAATGTCATGGTATTTTGGAAGTGAAACATGGTACTACCATGGTATTCTGGACATGTAGCATGGCAATACTATAGTTTATTTTTTTATTTTATTTTTTACAAATTTACCATGGCAGTACCAAAGTATATTTTAAAGGACCTTGGAGTACCAACTAAATATCATGCAAAATTATATGTTAACACTTACAAAAAGTACTATGGTGCCACCATGGTATTCGGGACATGCAGAATAGTAGTATCATGGTATTCTTGGAAGTACCCTAGAGTACCATTAAAATACAATGATATATGAATTTCAGTACCATGGTATATTTCAAAATACTATAGTATCGCCACCAATATACTATGGTACTGCCACAGTACTTTTTGTAAGGGATGTAAATAACAACAGGCAGTGAATTTTCTGTGTTTCTCAGTACTATGGTAGCAAGATTATGTAATTTCTTTGGAACATACCCGGTAATTTGTACACAATGAACTCGCTGTGTCCAGGTGCATGGGGATGGTCATTTTTATCTCCAATTATGATGGTGAGTGTACTGGTGGAGCTCATTGGTGGTGAACCGCTGTCAATCATCAGGATGGGGAGAAGATACTGCTTCTGCTGTTCCCGGTCAAAGCTGCGGAGAGCGGTTATCAAGGCACTGCCATTCCGCAGATCAGTCAAGTTGAAATTAGTAACATCAGATGTCAGCATCAGCAGACGGATGGAAAAAGGCCCTCCGTTGGATGATGTGTCTCTGTCAATAACATGCAACAGAACGGATGTATCGTTCATGTGAACATCCTGTGGTGCAATAGTGTTCTCCCACACAATGGGCCGATATGGAGCCTCAAACTCTGGTCCATTGTCATTGACATCTTGTACGGTCACTAGCACAATGGCAGAGCCAGTCAGAGCAGGGCTGCCCATGTCAGTGGCCAGGATCATAAGCCTATGTTGAGATACCTTTTCACTATCCAGAGAGTCAGCTACCACAACCCAACCACTCTTATCTACCAGGAACTGCTGAAAGGGGTCAGATTCTGGGGCGATGCTGTATGTGAACCTCCCATTTTGTCCAGAGTCCAGATCCACTGCTGTCACCTGTGCCAGGATGGTGCCTACTGGAACATCCTCAAACATGGATCCCGCTTCGTAGAACTGTGGGAAGAAGACTGGAGTGTGGTCATTGGAGTCTTCCACCTGAATGATGCAGTAGGCCAGGCTAAAGAAGTCAGCATCCTCCACTTTGATCGTCAGGTTGAATGTGCGCTCATGTGGCTTCTCAAAGTCAATCTTCTTCTTCAGCCTCACTATGCCACGGTGGTTCACCTTGTCAGTCTCAATGAAGAATTTGCGGTCTTCATCCCCACCAATGATGCTGAACGTCATGACTGAATTTTCACCTTCATCACCATCGGTGGCAGCCACTACCACTGCCTCGCTGTTGATGTCCATGTTTTCTGGCATAGAGGCCATGTAGACTCTCTGGGTAAACACTGGAGGATGGTCATTGACGTCAGAAACTATGATGGTGGCTGTCCCTGTCCCCAAAAGTCCTCCTCCATCACAAGCTTCTACC
This sequence comes from Carassius gibelio, assembly GCF_023724105.1. NCBI lineage: Eukaryota > Metazoa > Chordata > Actinopteri > Cypriniformes > Cyprinidae > Carassius > Carassius gibelio. Next base: position 6,548,335 of record NC_068386.1, on the reverse strand, counting down.
ACAACAAGATATCGATCCACCACTTCCCTGTCCAAAGAGCGCAAAACAGTATAGATTGTGCCTGTGGCTGGGTTGATGGAGAAAAGGTTAAGATTGATCTCATTGCGCACATTCTGCACAATTCTGTATGTAAGGATAGCGTTTTTCACAACTTTTGGATCATCTAGGTCAGTGGCCTGCATCTCCATTATGGAAGTGTCCGCTGGGGAGTTCTCAGGCACGTGACCCAAAAAGCAGTTGTCTGTTGCACACAGGAAGACAGGTGCATTGTCATTGATATCCTGCACTTCGACTAGAACATCAGCAAACCCGGTAAGACCTGCCCCATTCTCATCAGTGGCAAGTACCAGAAATTGCCAGGCCGAGCGGACCTCACGATCTAAACGACGTTGGGAGAAGATCCTACCATTCATCTCATCTATGGTGAATTCACTACCAGCTCCCTGCCCATGTAGAGAATACCGCACTGCACGCTGGTCCGCCTCCTGATCTGGATCTGTGGCTGAGACCTGTGTGAAGAACAGATGCGAAAAAAACAGGCATGCATATAAGAATTCAACACAGTTGTCACAGAACATATGGGGCATTTAATAGTTAATAGTCAGTGCAAAGGAATGCAGATAGTTCTCTCCACCTCTTTTCCGGTATGTTTATGCAAAGCCTCTGACGTCTATTTTTTACACTGACACACTGACAATAGTCTTTTAACTCTTCACCTCAAGTACAAGGACAGGAAGCTCTGTAAGTTCTTCCATGACGCTGGCGTGGTACTCAGTCTGAGTGAAAAGGGGTGCCTCATCATTCTGGTTGATGACATTAATGACAACCATTGTCTGGTTTTCCCATTTTCCATCCGACGCAACCAGTCGTAACTCATAGCGCTGCACCTGCTCATAGTCTAGCCGCTGGGCAATGAAGATCGTGCCAACCTCTGGCTCCACATCGAATGCGCCCATGGTGTTCCCAGAGGTAATCTGGTACCGCAGTTTGGCATTGGCACCTGTTTGGGGGGGTTTGGGAAGCATTAGCATTTTAGGAAGTGTTTAGCTTGGCTGAGCTCGATAAAAAGAGAATGTCAGCATTAATCTGTGCTCGTTTTATGAGGATTACATAAAGGACAAGAAAGCTCTAATGCACATAGACATGATATGATTGTGTTTAAATACTGAAACAACATACGTACACACAATGTCACAAAGAATGTTTTGTACGTATTTTTTAAACCGTTTTTTCTTAATCAATGCACCATTAAATCCAATTTGATTCTTTGAAATGACAGTTTGATTATAAAAATGATACATCAAAAAGTTTAATAACTTATCTCTGCTAATATGTGAAATACAATGCTAAAAAAAATAATAATAATAAATACATATTTTCTTATAATAACAATATTATAAAATGTTCCTTTTTTTCTAGCAATTCTCTTTGGAAGCCCTATTGGAATAAAAAATAAACTCTTCATCTTTAGAGATGTACATCTGTGCTTGAAAATCTTATTTCAAACAATGACCACAGTCTATCTTTCCCACTTCTGCTGCCCCCCAGCTTGACCCCAAATGGCTTTATCCAACCATGGTACACTGCAGGGGGAAAGGCTCTAGTTTCGCACCTGCTCGGTTTCAGATTGGCAGAGACAAACGGCATCTGGGCATGAAGTGTGAGGATTTCATTAGAACGTTTCATGCTCATCTTGGCTACGCCCATCAGGGTTGTGAATTATGATGTGCTGTGACACTTGCTGAGGGGCGCTCCAGTGATTTTGCCAAAAGCAAGCTTCCTTAATGACAAGCCAGTCCATATGGCAGCCCTACCCACACCACCACCACCACAAGCCAACTAGGTTAAACCTAGCAACTGATATATAGAATGGTCATTGGTGATGAAAGACAGCTGAACGTCTAGGAGACCTTTTGCTCATTCGGCTGTTGAAGAAAGTTTGCCATGTTTTACATATTCCATCTTTAAAATCAGTCTGGAGTTTAATGAACAGCTCAAAGAAGGCACTGCTAATCAGCTTTAGGAAACACTTAACAGGACCATACAATTCCTTCTCTCCTGCAAATCAGCTCCTAATTATTCCTTTTCCACATTTTCATCCCCAGCGTAATAAGAAATATTTCATTTTAATGGCGATCTCACTCATTGTGCTTTTGGAAGCAGGAAGGGGACAGAGGGACATCAAGCTTCGAATTGCATGGCTCTTGTGAGATATTAGCTGTTGCTCGGCTCTGAACTGTCTATCCAGCCGTGGCAGGTCATGTCACCTTTCTCACCTCCACGGCAGCATGTGCGTCTCATCATTAATGAGGTATCAGACACCTGCATGTCTCCATTCTGTTGCCCCTGTGTCTTTCTCTTCAGTCTGCTTGTTGATGCAGCTCCATGCCACACATAATTTGTCATGCATATGTAACACATGAAGCCGCGACACCGTGAGAGACATCGCGCTCCCGCCTGTTTGTTTTTATTGACAGATGAGCCGAAGTCACCATGCCCTGATGGAGATCAGAGTGAGATCAGGTGGAGAGAATCGTGTCACCAAGATGTGTGGAGGTGAAAGCTTTGAATATTCTACAGAGGATGAGAAATGAGGGGGTGGGCAGACGGGCAGACAGGAAGGCTGCCATGCTATGTTGGAAGAGGAAAGAGTGACAGACCAAATGTTCCAACAGGACTTACAAAATCAACTGTAGAAGTCGCTCCAGAATATGCTAATTTAACTGACCACAGAGAGTTCACTAGACTAATTCATAGCTGTTCATGTTTTCGGGCAGTGCTGAAATTGTCTGAAATTGTTTGATACTGTCACACCCCTGGATTGTTTGTGTGAGTTTTTCTCCCCATGTGTTCTCCGTGTCCTAGTTTTCCCTCATGTTTGATTGTGTTATTTGGTTCACGTGTGTCTTGTTAATTGCCCTCGTTTGTGTTAGTACTTATAGCGAAGTCTGTCCTGTGATTCCCTGTCTGGTATTGTATGTCTGAAAGTCTCTCTGTGAGGTGCTATGTGTGACTCCTGTCTTCCTGTGTTAACCACTATCTGGATTTTTAAAGTGTGTTCTCCGAAAACTTCCCTGCTCTGACACAGTAGTATCGTGACATACAGAGCTCTCTAAATACATTAACAAACCATTTACTAAACAGCTAAGTTTAATTTCAGAGGTCAAACAATGCATAGCATTAAGGTAAAGTACATTGCCAGCAATAACTGTACATATGCTAATTTTGGCATCTTACATTACAGGGAGAAATAAAAATACAGACTGTCTTCTGTAAAATGGTGTACCGGTAATGGTGATAGTTACATCATTGCAAAGTCTGTGTGCTATTGAAATAAACATGAACTCCCTGCAGCTTCAGCTTGCCCTTGAGGGGTTCAGTATACTTTGGTAACAATACTCTTACAATATGGAGCACTTTGGAAAACAAAACTAACAATGAGCAATAGATTTTTGCAGTATTTATTAATCTTTGTTAACATTAGTAATTTATTAGTAAGAAATACAATTCATTGTCATTGTTAGTCCATGTTAGCTCAGGTTCATTAAATAACATTAATAGATACAACTCTTGAATTTAATAATGTTTTATTAAATGTTGGATTTAACATTAACAAAGATTAAGAAATACTTTTGAATTATTTTCATTGTTAGTTTATGTTAACTAGTGTGGTTAAGTAATGTTAACAAGCAGAAACTTATTGTAAAATGTTACCCATATATATAAAAAAAACCTGATTTTAAAATAATTAAAATGACAAAAACATACATTATACATCAAGATTACTTCAAATGTAACTACGGCTCAAATAAAAATAGCTCATTCGATAAAACAGACCAAGTTGGTGCCATATGGAAAAGAGCAATCAGAATACAACAAAAGTACAGATGACACCAGGGTGAGTAAATAATGGCAGAATTCACATGTTTGGGTGAACTATTTCTTTAAAAACTTTTTTTCCCTTGTTTGACTAATAATAGATGAATAAATCTGTGCAGCTTGTTTAAAACACTTGTTATTTTCTTTCTCATTTAATCTCTGGTTACGCCACCTGGTAAAGCCTCTCAAGAGTTTTGTCAAAAATCTACCATTACACACTACTTTTATCATTTCACTATATTTTTCAAAAGTGTAGAGCTGCCTATTCCGTTCCATTTAAAAATCTCAATGGTTATTTGCCTGGGTTCTCAGATGTCACGCATCTCATGTAAATTTCTATGCAAAATCTTTCACACAAGGGTTTACTTCTATCGTTAAAGAAAGCCTGCTACTTATTTAATTCTTTTTCTTGAAGACAACAAAGAAAAACAAATCAAAGAGACAAACATCAAATGGGGTGCTGAAATTGTTACACCCACATTCACCACAGAGATTTGCTAACAAGCTCAGCAGAAAAAGGAGCGAATTTTCCATCTAGATTTATTTCGCCCAATTTCTTTTTGCAACCCCTCCTCCTCAATCTCTGTCAGATATATCATTGGGCTGTCAGATAGGAATCATTGCACAAACAAACAAAACTAAAACAACAAAAACCACAAACTAAAGACAAGTGACAGGACTATCTGAATAATATTCGATACACCTACACACAATGAAAAACAAAATTACCTTCATCTTCATCGTTAGCTGTAACTGTAATGACCACAAAGCCCACTTCTTTGTCTTCCTCCACACTGATCTCATATACAGGCTGAGAGAAGGCTGGAGCATTGTCATTTACATCTGTGACAAAAACCCTCACGTAGGCTGTGTCTACAGGGCAGAAGAGAGGTGTGCATTACTTCCAGATCACATCAATGCATTATAGTCTCTCAAGAGAAAAGCTGTTCTTTCTGGATAATTAATTTATAAATCAAACCAAGATGGGAGAACGAAAACAACAAAAGAGAAAAAGAAGAAAAACAAAGTCACTGGCATTCATTGTATGATGAAATTGAATCATCGGAGCTCAAGTGAAATGTAAATGTGTGTGTATATATATATATATATATATATATATATATATATATATATATATATATATATATATATTTGCACAACTGTTCAAAACTTTGGGGTTGGTTTTGAAATTAGTTTATTATGCTCGCCAGAGTGCATTATATCAAAAATACAGTAAAACAGTAATATTGTGAAATGTTATTACAATTTAAAATAACTGCTTTCCATTTTACTAGATTTTAAAATGTAATTAATCAATGTGACGGCAGAGCATAATTTTTAGCAACTATTACTCCAGTCTTCAGTGTAAAATTGTATTAAATATCCTAATGAATGTTAAATATTAAAACTGCAGCCTTATTATATTATACGCAGTCTATATTACGCACAAATCCCTGGGATGGCATTAGTTCTTCATTAGGCGTGACCCATTGAAGTCTTAATGAATGGAGTTCATCCTGGAGGTTGGTGTGCCCTGCTGTAATTATTAAAGGGGAAACAGAGTGAGGTTAGGATGACATGCTTTGTGGATCACACCTGTGTTGGGTTGACCCTGCTGACCGGGTCGGCCCGACTCTGAGCTGTCCTGAGACTGGACCTCGATCAAGTAGGAGCCTTTCTGCTCACGGTCGAAGGTGGCCCGGGTGTGGATGATGCCCGTGTAGGAATTAATGCTGAAGAACTGTGAGTCCCCACTTTGATCCTTCAGAATGATGTAGTTAATCTAGATAGAAAAGACAAAAAAATAACTTTGCATCAAGTATTCTAAAAATCATTGCAAGGTAGAGTATTAAGGCCAATACACACTAACATATTAAATCTGCGAAAACTAGCTTGGACCAACATAAACAGATGTGCCGACAAAACCCAATGATATGTGTTGCCATTTGTTTGTGTCTGTCAGTGCAGTGTGAATTGGTCTTTAGAGAGAACCAGAAGGACCATGACTCTAGAGGAGTCTCACCATTCCATGGAGACCAGAGTCCAGGTCAGTTGCTGAGACCTGTGCAACTGATGTGCCAATCTCCGCACCCTCTGGGACCGTCGCCTCATACGTGGATGACATGAAAAAGGGAACATTGTCGTTTACATCTGAAAAGAGAGAGAGAGAGAGAGAGAGAGAGAGAGAGAGAGCAATCTGTTACAAATGAAACACTACTGTAACAAAACTTCAAATGGAATCTGGACACATGTTAGATAAGGGACAAAACATTATTTTACAGTAATGCAGTAGCCCCAAAAAGTATTTGAAGTTTAACTGCATTAGATACAAAATTAGGCACCTGCAATTAAATGATTCTAAACTTTTCTCAGAACCAAATTGCTTTTCTGAATATTCCACTATTTGAGACTGCCATAAAGTACCAACTATTATAGCATTTAAATTTTTTTTTATTTTCTTTACTTGAAAAATAAACTCCACTTGGTTTGATATCTTCTGTATGATTTATTTTATATGTAATTCAATGGGATTCTTAAGTATGACTTAAGAGTCACCTTTGGGGTCATTTGTTGGTCTTTTAATTTTTAATTGTATGGCTTAGTTCATTGTGATCATGTTTGGTGTGTGCTTAACTGTGTTCAGGTTAAGCAAGAGTAAGTGCAAGTTTTAATTTTTGGATTCACTAAATGCAGGTTTATTTTCTGGATTCTCAGCTCTTTGTAGATTGTAACCCCTCTAAACTAGATTTTCCCGTGGGCTTTTTGTCTCCTTTTCCCTCAATTTCAATCTCCATTTTCCTCTTAATTAATGCTGATGTGGTCTCAAGTGTTGTGTGTCAGTCCCAAAGTTCTTCACTGTTCCTATTACACACACACACACACACACACACACACCATCGTGCTACAACCCCATCCTCCGCCTGTCATGCACTCATCAGCACTCTGTGTATTTCCACATACACTCAAAGACAGCAGAAAACACTTTTGTGTACAAAAGCACAACAGGCTAAATGAGCTATGAAGAAAGGGGGGGGGGGGGCATTAGCATCAGCGGCTCAAACACAATCAGTGAATCAGATCAGACACTGATGTGCTTCTGAGAAACCGCACTGGCATGAAATCCTGATTGCTAAACTACAGCAAATGAGTTTACCTGCAAACAGGCAGCGTAGAACCTGTTGTCAAGGCATATTTGTAGCGTGCTAGTGAGAGGGGTCAACATTGACTATTATCATTGTGTCAGATTTGTACATATATTTGATCCTTTTTCTTTCTCTTTGTCTTTCACTAAGTATGAAGTACCATGGTGTTACCAGGATTTTTTAGACATGGTACCACTGTAATACATTGATAATGTAACAAAATATTTACATTCCAGAAAATGCTGTTCTTTTGAACTTTCTATTTGTCAAAAATACTAATAGTGCATCTATTGTTAAAATGTATGATTAATAAATTATATATGTGTGTGTGCATACAAATATATATTAAATTAACCCAAATTTGTGGAATTTATATTACCGTTTACGTATAATTCAGTATAATTTACAGAAGAATAAAGTATCTCTCACCTGTGATGTTGACATAGACAGTGGTGAAGGAAGCTAGTGGTACAGCCGCCACATTCTGTACACGCACTCGGAGCATAAAGAAACGCGTGGTCTCATAGTCTGGATTCTCTGCCACCAGAATAGACGCAGAACCGTCCCTCCGGTTAGGCTTGATGTAAAAGCGCACGGGCATGTTGGTCTCAGGAACCTGACCTTCCTCCAGGTTGTAAGTCACCCTGGGGTCACCAAGAGGGGAAGTCGCCTTGATGGTCTGTTGGGGGGTGGGGGATTAACTTTAGGTTAGTGATATAAAATTAAATATGACCTGCAAGGTGAAATATTATGTCATGAATAGGGAAGATCTTTCAGCAGTGATGTCAAGGTTCCTGTTATAGTATTTAGATTTTTTTGCACTCTCAGATTCTATATTTTCAAACCATGAAAATCAATAGAAAGCTCATTTATTCATCATTCAGATGATGTATTTCGAAAATGTATTAAATTTGACACTTAAGACTTGTTGTCCAGGGTCACATATTAGAGTAAGATAAACACCTTCTCCCAAAGCTCAAACAGTATAATTAGCATTATTTGTGAAAAGCAGTGTTGCCAACTTAGCGACTTTGTCGCTAGATTTAGCGACTTTTCAGACCCCCATAGCGACTTTTTTCCAAAAAAGCGACTAGCGACAGACCTTATTTAGTCTCTGAGAGTCTCGGACACTGCCGCACGAGCTCTCTCTCTCTCCCAGCGTGCACACACGCCTCTCTCTCTGTGCATCTGTTATGTTCAGCGAGCAGAGAGGAGCAGCACTTTCAGTTAAAAAAATATATTCTGTTGCTTCTAACTCTATTTTACATACAAGTATAGCCGAAATCACAGTACAATCATTATCTTAATCTTATGTGTATGTGATTTCATTAGAATAGGATTAATTGATCAGAATATTGTCATGAATAGTATTTTACTGCAGAGATTAACATCTTTGAGAGCTGGTTATGTAGTCTTAATGGACCGCGTTTCAGTCATTATAATATTAATTCCGTTGTCGGACAACAGAAACATTAAAATATAATAATTAAAAACTTTTATTGAGAATTTTAGCTGCCTTAAAATGCAGTACATGAGCACAGAAAAGGCAAGATAATATGACGCACTTACGTCATGAATATGCTAATTAGCATATGACGTCATCTAGCGACATTTAGCGACTATTCAGGCAGGGTTTAGCTACTTTCCATTGAAAGAAGTTGGCAACACTGGTGAAAAGGCATCTGAAATCAGCAGAACCGTTGGTCAGGAGTCTGCTGACTGCAGCGTGTGAATACATTAGACACGGTTCATCTGTAATCCATCTCTAAGCATAATTGCTTATCAAACTGATATTGACAGTTATGGAGTAACTTTCTGCGGTAGTAGTTTCCAGACGTCAGCCTCACAGAGCTGCATTATACTAACAAGACATAAAGTTACTTAAGGAGTAAGCAATGTCATTTTATAACCATAATTAGTATACTACTTATAATTTAATCAGAGCAGTATTTCCCTGCCTCATAATCAGAGATTTGTTTGAATATATCAAAGTTATAATTTATTCCAGATCACAAAATTCTATATTAACTGCAAAATAACTTAATAATTTGAAAACGTAACTACTTCTTGGCTGTTAATCTGAATAAATGTACACTTTCTATTGTTCTCATACCTCAGCTTTGCAACTTTTGAAATAAAATGCTACAACTTGATAGCCAAAGTCATTGTTTATTCTGTGTTCATCCAAAAATGCACGCATTGTACTTGGATACAAGTCATGGAGCCGATTTGGGCTTGGAAAATCCAATATTACAGCTGGAACATGTCTGTGTTGAGAACTCACAAAGTCTTTTAGCTGACTAAAACACATTTAACCCAAAACACCATAAACCAATGACAATACAGCCAAAGACACAGCAAAGATAAAGTCCCATTTATGGTCATCCAGTGTAATGAATGTTTGGCGTACAAACACAGGTTTAAAAAACTTTGACGACAGAGAAAAGGAGTTTAAAAGAATAATGTATCTTTTAAATTGTGAGTGTAGTTGCATCTGATCAAAGGTGCTTTTTTATTCATTAGCTTGGGTTAAACTAATTTTACTTTGTGGATCAGCAGCTATGCTAATGATGTCTGTATTTTGTTTCTATGTTTCGCCACGGGATTTACATCCCGTGGTAACTAGGATTTACACAAGCTCCAGTCTGGATCCAGAACACCTGAGAAGAGATGATGCTGACCCTCAGAGGACCTCAGATGATGCTAACCCTGAATCAACAAACAGAACTAACAATTATTGCTAAATGTGTGACTGAATCATATAATAACTTAATTAATAATATTGATAGTTCATCGTCTAGCTGACTACGTCTTGTATTATTATTATTTTTATTTTTTCTGAAATCCTGTCAAATGTGCACAAACTACTAGCTACTACTAAATATTGTAGAAACATAATTTTCTGTAAAGTTGCTTTGTAACGATTGTTTATAAAAAGCGCTATACAAATAAACTTGAATTGAATTGAAATTGAATTGAAAAGGTAGAGCAAAATAAACGTGCATGGAGAGAGGGAGCAATGACAAGTTACAGAGGAAGAACTCTGTGCCAGAGAACATGGGTCCAGTCAGGCATTAAATCAAGCATGGCCATGGTTTGAGAGCATCCAGCCACTGCAACACAGAAAACAAGCACCTTAAAAGCTCTGTGGCTTTTGCTTCCTGCTTTTAAGGGTCGGCATTGCCATCCAGTATGTGTCCCCCAACAGAAATGGCCCGTTAAGTAAACTTATTTGCCACAGACACTTTGACAGAGCTCCAATAACTTCCCTGACCAATGCTACTATGACAGTTCCACTGTGTCTAAATACTGATCCAGACCTCTGATCTATACATTTTGAAGTAAATTTATGAAGATTTTCAGCCCCCCCCCCCCCCCTCATACAAAGAACTTGTGAGGCCTGAAACAGTCACTTACACACTCTCAAAACAGCATGTTTTAGTGCAAAGTAACATCAAAAATCTCTCAGAAGTAACCTAAGCCATCTTGCCTTCACTTCAAAACCTTCATTTCATCATCATGTAGTTGACATTTTTTGTAGTGACTTACATTGTAGTTTCTACAGGGACAATCCATCTGGAGTAACACAGGGTTAAGTGTTTTGGTCAGTGCAATGGTGATATTTCACAGATCAACCATCATGGATTTTGAACCTACAGACTTTCATTTACCAGCCCACCACACCATTCTATTGGTTAACCACCCATGGTGTTAAACTATTCATACGACCGAAAGTTCCCCTATTCAACTAAACAGAAATTTGGCCAACTTTCAAATCCCAACCTGTCTAATCTTCCCTCCAAGAGTTTATTAGAGCACGTCTCTCAGGCTTGATGAGAACAGCATTCTCATTATCCATACACACGAACAAGGCCCTTTAAATTACATCCTCAAGGTTGCAATTACTGCTTTTGAAAATGTGTTAATTAGCATTCCTTGAGATAATACCACAATGAGCTGACTGATATTTAAATGTTTAATTAGTTAGACTGAGAGACAGACAGATAGATGAAGAAGAAAGACGAGGGGGGAGGAAGTGAGAGTGAGAAATGAATAGGAGCACTCGACACACAACAAGGCTACTCAGTGTTGCTAATGAATGCATTATACTGTTTAACAAGTCTAATTTGTATTTAGAGTTCTGAGGATGAATTAGCATGGAGGATCCCAATACACAGAACAGATCTGAACAGCCAGTTGCTACAGTTATTTCACATTAGGGAGTTCATACTGTATTTGGAAAGTTGAAGCGAAAGAGAGATCGACTGTAATTGTTGTGAAGCACTTTGTTTTTCAAGTCATATTACAGGGAACATCGGTGTTAGAGTTCTGGGAGTCGGTGTGGGGATTGACAGGAGGGAAACATAGACATGTGAAAGGAAGGATAAAGAAAATGAGGTTATTTGTCCAATTGACAAGGTGTGTTTCATTAACAAAAGGCAGTGATTGCATCTGAATACTTGTGCAACCTGTGTTTTGAAACCCCTTGACTTAAGTTATAATCATTACATCCAACTTAAAGAAGTGTGGAGAGTATGACGAAGTAGTTAAAAAAAGAGTGGCTGGATATGAAATGACATTGACACTCAACAGAGAGCAGGAAGGGAAGTTGTAAAAAGTTCTGAGGAACAACACTTATCTTATTTTCTAACTGAGGAGACACTGAAGGTGACCTCCAGGTACATCCTCCATTAGCAGAGCTGTTAGATTGGGCAGGGACACGCAGATCTGCTCTGACACACTACCCCCAGGACCATCACCTTCATATACACACTGTGGCAGACTTAATGCTAACACACACACACACACACACACAATCCCAGACATGCAGAAACCTGACTAAAGATATCTAGGAGAGGATAAACAGTACAGCTTGTCTAATACAGCTACACCTTTCAAACTAGTCATGATTGATTAGGCTAGCTAGTGCTGTTTTGGTACTGGTCTAGCTTGTTGATCAGCCATGCACTATTTACATTTATTCATTTAGCAGACACTTTATACAAGTGATTCACCTTAAGGTGGCAATAAAACAAGATGGGCTAGCAATATGAAGTTTCAAACATAATCTAGAATAGCACAAGCTTGAACAGAGAGGGATTTATGAAAGGAAAGGATGTTTATTATTATTATTTTTTTCAAAGAGTTAGCAGGATGCAGTTAAGTACTAATTCAAGATTTTCTTAAATAATGTTAGGGACTTGGCAGTGAAGGGACAGTGAATAAAGAGGTTCTGGAAAGTAATTTTGTGCCTCAATTTCAGCTAGTCATTCAGGAAATCTTTCTGGTTATATTAATTAAAAGTAACTGTTCACTCAAAATTAAACAGGCCATTTTTAAGCTTTTACATAAATATTCAGTAATGATGCATAGGTGCCAAAAATGTTCCAGTTGAAATATTCCTTTATAATACAGCATCCAAAACATACACTAGTGACCTCCCCCCACAAGACCCAATAAATCTAACACAATGAGAAACTCTTGGCCCTGAATCGGCAACAGGTACAAGCAAGACCATAATTGGAGTGATGGCAGAAGAAATCTCATTCTGAGAGCTGTGGTCTCATGTCCTGTATTAAATGAAGAAAAGCTGTTGACATAATCAAAAATAACCACTTAAAAAGACTGAAACAGATAAGCTGGTGATAAGATGGATAATGGCACTCCCAGCAAAATGAGCATAGCCTAAGGTGCCATGAAATTAGCAATAATTAGAAATCATCTCATTACACAGCAATGGCATCAGAAAGAAAAAGCTGATCAGAGATGCCTTGCAGTGGCTCTTTTTCAGTGCCAGTCATAAAATATGCTTCAATGCGGTCACATTGAATACTGCGCCCTAAAGTTACAGTTTTACTTTACTAATACACTGCTAATAACAGAATTCATGCTGTGCAGAGGACCAGATTGTAGAAATACATACATATATAAATGTAAATTACACACACACACACGTATATGTGTATATATATATATATATATATATATATATATATATATATATATATATATATATATATATATATATATATATATTCAACATCTGTGAGAGTCTATACAGTGTAGGTTAGAATTATATCAGTATAAGTGAGAATGTTAATTAATATAAATAATTGAGTGGAGTTAAAAAAAAAAAAAGAAAAAAAAACATTTGTATTAAAATATGTAACATGCGGTGTGTGGAACAGTTCATTAGGACAATATTAATTTTCTTTGACAGGGATGCTAACAGAAGCCCCCAGAGGAGGGCGGGCTGTCAGGAGATGAATGCAGTTAATCGAGCTTCACGCTGCTAGTAAAGTCCCGACCAATTAGAAACTATGCTACATGCTGTTTTAGCTCTTTTTCCTGTTCTTCATTACCATGAATATGTAAAATAAAATAAAAAGTAGATTGTGGATGTATGCACTGTAAATTTCTGTTTCAAAACATAATGTACTGATTACATAGCTGCCTTCCAATGCAAAGACAGTAAATCATTAAAGAGTGTCTTAACAAACATCATTAGGTATTTTAAGATCAAACATCCAACCTAAGCCTATTTTACATCCTGTGGCAACGTGAAGAGGTGAACATCCCTGCCATAGTTTGTGCCACTGAGGACTGCTAAGACAGATGTGGAGGTTCATACAGATTGCAGAATAGCTGGCAGCAGGCAGAGGAAGCCGCTGATGTCAGGGAAACACAGTGACTCCAGCAGAATTCTTCTTGGCACTCTTCACGGTTAAATCTGCTGTTTGTGAGGAAAACAGACTCTTAGGACTGGCCTTTTCGCCCCTTTTGAATGAATTAGAATAGAATGTTCAGACAAGCAGTCAGCTTGAGTTTGCTGGACAAATGAGGTTGTTTGTGGATGCTGATCTCTCTCCGAGTACAAGCTCCAAGACCAATGTAACATTTGACAGTGAATGAAACAGGCTGAAATAGCAGACAAGATGAAGGCTGGATAAGATGTGACAAGCTTCAGCAGAAAGTCACAACACTGCCTTTGTGAGTGAAAACCACTTCTCTTTTCCAAAAAAAAAAACAAAAAAAAAAAAACTGATGCAAAGGCTGAAAAGACAATCAACTAAGACAAGCTTACCAGAATCAACTAAGAGAAGCTTAGTGAAAATGAATAGCAGACAAAGTGAAAATGATTATGATTACAATATATATATATAGATAGTTCATTGAATACTGAGAAATATTGCCAAATACATTAATAAATGTTTGTGTGTACTTTGTATATTGTATATTTATCATATTATGTCATTTCTCTTGCTTCATCTGTAATTAAATCAATGGTGATCAAAGTATCTTGTGCACAGTGCACTATTTGTATCACACACATATGAGTTGCTATGTGGAGCATGACATTACTTTTCAATAGGGCAAAAAAAAATTACATACATAAATGTGTGCACATACATATACATTAAATTTATTAGAATGTACAATAAAGACATTAACAATGTTACAAAAGATTACATAAAGGCTGTTCTTTTGAACTTTCTGTACGTCAAAGAACCCAAAAATGGAGTAAAGGTGCTGAAAATTCAGCTTTGGCATCACAGGATGAGATTACATTAATCAATTACAAATTATATTAATCATTAATAAATTATTATAATAATAAATTATACTTTTGAACGGTAGAGCATATGATTACATATTAGTGTAATAGTTAGGAACAGCTGCACAATCTGAATGGCTGAAAAGCCATGCTTTTGTGTACATTTTTTTTTAAATGTAGTGGTACTTTGTGTTTGGAAGCAGAGAGGAAACTGTGGTGGAATATGAATGTCTCACCACTATTTTGGTGTCGCGCGGTGTGTTCTCTGGGATCGTGACCCAATATTCCGCCTGTTCCCACTGCGGGGGCTGGTTGTGCACATTGGTGATGATGACAGTGAGGTCGACCGAGCTGTTCCGACTCCCTCCGTCTGTAGCGATTATCTGCTGGCTGATCCGTGATGTCTATCAGCACAAGAGACAGGTGATATAATCCAGCCTAGGGGCTTATCAGCATACACTGTAATAATATGTAAGTTGTCACTGATACCGGTGACGACAGGTGAAGTTTTTCTGTCGATGGAGGTTCAAAGAAGAGAGCAATCCCTGATACTACCATTTTCCATTGGATGTTTCACATCCAGAATATCATGTACAGCAGTTAAGCAGCTTTTTTTACATTAATGATTCTTTCAAATGAATCTTACTAATTGAAAAACACTTTCTAAGATTGAGTCAGCAGTAAACTTTGCTTAACTGGCTCCAAAAGTTTGCCTTTTCAGGTCCTGTACTACAATAAACAGTATTAAGTTTTCTCAGCAGGAATGTATGCATGTCATCTTTAAACATGTTTGTTTACACAAGTGCATATGTTTACTCTATACTTTAGGGACAAAAACAAAGGTTAACTAAATCTGACAAAACATTTGGAGCCGTCCTCAAAGAGAAAAAAAAAAAATAGAGCAAATTAACTTAACAAAAACAAGTCAAGCAATAATATTATAAATCCTTAATATATTTAAGGACTACAACTGTGTTCATTATAAATTATATGCATTTATACTACGGGGGCCGTTGAATTCTTGAATTTGATTGGCTGACAAACGTTCTGAGGTGTGCAATTATTTTCTGGGAAAAACACGGCGAATGTAGTTCCAGGAAGCTCTCTTGACCACATTACAGTTCCATATCACTTCGCATAGTTAACTGTAATAATGGTCACGCAGTTTGCACAAAAAGCTGTTGTCAGCGCTGCCTTGATGATTTTATCTGTTAGAAAGTGTAGCAACTTCATCAACTATCAATGGCTCAAGCCTCCGTTACCAGCTTTAAAATTACGTTTTGGTACTAGCAAAAGAGGCATTGGATGAGACTTGGAAAAAATAGTCCTACTCACAATAGCCATTTAAGTACAAAAACCGGACGAATCTCGATTCGCAACATTCGCATCATCATCGCAGCATTATTTTTCTAATAATTAAACGGCCCATTTAACGGCCCGTTAATTATGAGATATATATATATCTATATATATATATATATATATATATTTTATTATACATGTATGTTTCTGCTCAGGTGCTCAAAGGGTCTGCCCAACAGAAATTGATTTTGCATAGTAATAATTAGCTTTATAACAACAGAAGTATTTGCATGCTCCCATTTTAAAAGCTTGGAAAAGGTGTGTGTGTACCTGTGAGATAGGATGGTTGACGTAGATCCATCCTGTGCTGGGGTTGATATGAAAGTAGGCTGGGGTCTGCTGGGATAGAGAGTAGGTAATGGCTGCGTTGGTGCCCTGGTCGTCATCATGAGCTGCTGCCCTCAGGAAGCTTGTCCCAACTGGTGTGTCCTCTCGCAGGAAGTCTGGCACAGTTAGGGTTAACAATAAAAACAAATAACAACAGTCTAAATACAAGCAATGCCTGCTGCTATCAAAATCCATGTGCAGGGAAGGGGGGGGGGGAGTGCATGTCCAGAAATGTTTCAATTTTTCTCTTTAATAGTTAATGAGCTTTCTCAGTACCGCTTTTAATGTGATGAAAAGGAATTCTGTCATCAATTTTACCGCACTTATATTTGCAATTATAAATAAAATCACTTAGAAGAGCACAGCAAATTTCTCACACTTCTAGGCTGAGCAAGCTTTCCAGGATTGCAAACGATTGCATCTAAAAATGATTAGTGATGTGTTTATACTGTGTTCAGCGCAGTAAACCTCACCTTGCTCAGACCATTATGCATTTTTAATATTGAGGTTTAATGTGTTGACTAAACCCAGAAATCTTGAACTTGAGAATTCGTTAAGCTTGCAAAATCCTTACTGCCCTTAAGTGCAATGTTAAAGGCCCATGTATAAATGTTTAAAGAGTCTACAGCTACAACCTGAGTTGGGGCTATGTCAAGAATGCCTTCTTGCTCTCCTTTACATATGCACACAAGCAGAGGAACAGATCCTAAGTAAGGCCAACAGATCCTATCTCCACAGAAGACCATTTGGAAGATTTCATTTCATAGTATCACTATGTAACAAATAAAATAGATCTCTTTAGAAAAAGCTTTTACTTTGGGATTTACATAAGAAAAGTGTGCTGCCTTGTACACTGTAACTAACATCTGCATCAGTTTGACCAGGTCTTCAATAAGACTTATAAACATTGTTTAGTGGTTCTTACATTGATAACGGCTGTTCTCAAACTTTGGGTCGTTGTCGTTCTGGTCAGCGATAAGGACAGTGATCTGACAGATGCCGATAAGGGGCTCCTTTGCTTGGTCTGTAGCTGTGACCGAGAGTGTATACTCTCGCTGTCTCTCTCGATCAAAACTTACCACCGTACTGATCAAACCTGCACAACACATACAATGCTCATTGGTGATTTCACAAGCTTAAATGGCATGCATTCTGCTCATGTTTAAAGTCCCATTGACTAGAAACACATGCCAGCTAAGGCTCAATTGTGTGTATTCAATGATCTGGTAAAGAAGAAAGGAAATACCTGTGTCAGGGTTGATAGTGAACCCTGGTGAGGCCCCGTCCCTCTGCATTATCCCATACTTGACCTCCCCATTGACCCCAGTGTCGGCGTCATGAGCCTGCACGCGCAGGACAAAAGTGCCTGGGGGCTGATTCTCCAGGACCAGTGCATTCACGCTGTAGTTGTGGCACTTTAAAGGAACCCGAGTTTCAGACATGGATAAAAATACAAGAAACACCAGAAATGCATTCTTAGCAAATGCCTTGGCATAGGCCAATATCAAGATCTCAAACAAAAACTGAACAGTACAAGACTGATGCTGGATTCCAAATAATAGATAAAGAGCAAGAAAAGCAGGAACAGGACACCAAGACATGACGACAGAGAGAATGAAGTTTGAATTTAGGATAAAGTGTTTATAAATTCCAATATGATGTCCATAATATGAGCAAACACACTCATAATGAGGGCTCAACCTACCTCTTCTTCCTCCTCCTCCTCTTGCTTTCTCATCATGCTCTCATTACAGAGCAGGCATCTGATGAGCGGTGCCCACAAGGGAGTGGGATGTCAATTTAAGGTGATTAATCAAGTGACTAGATCGATACTGGGGCTAAAAGCTGGAATTAGCCTCCCTCCCAGCCTCTGAAGAGAATTCTCACTGTGCTTTGCACTTCACACCTCTCATTGTCTTTCGACACACACACTCACCTTTCTGAGAGGGCTTAGGGAGGATTTCTCAGTTTAGCAAGGGAAAAGACTAGAACAGATAGTCTACTGCCATAATCTTCAGTGCTATTAGGAGCGCCGGCAACCAGCAACTGCAAAGCAGGGTAAGGTTTTGCATTCAACTGAACATAAAAAAGCGTGTGTGGTCAAGATGAGGCAGTGTGAACCTCACAAATCCAGTTAAGAACATGACTTACTGCACTTCAAAATCAAAAGAAATCATATCTTAAAATGAAAATGAATGACCATTTATATTTTTTGCATTCCACGTTTCTGTGGAAGCCTGTTTCCCCTATGGAATAAAGAATAAAAAAGTAAAAAAAAGGAAAGAATTCAGACTTGTTTTCTCAGAGAAATTATGAGCTATAAACTCAGAATAAAAAAACATAAACTCAGAACTGCGAGACAGAATTTTTTTTCTTAGACTTCTGAGTTTACATCTCGCAATTGTATCTTTTTTTTTTGCACCATACAAATAATAAGAAATGTTCATCTCACAATTCTGACTTTTCTTCTCAGAATTGGCAGATATAAACTTGAGATAATTGCCAAAGGTAGTAAGGACATCAATAACATAGACAATGTAACATCAGTGGTTCAACCGTAATGTAACACAGCTATGAGAATACTTTTTGTGTGCAAAGAAAGCAAAAATAACGACTTTATTCAACAATTTAACAACAAATTATTGAAAAAGTCTTTATTTTTATACAGAAAAAGTATTCTTGTAGCTTCATAACATTATGGTTGAACCACTGATGTCATATGGACTATTTTTTTTTACCAATGTCCTTACTAACTTTCTGGTCCATAAAACTTTTCAGTTCTGTTGCTGTCTATGCAGTGTCAAATAACTCTTGGATTTCATCAAGAATATCTTGTGTTCTGAAGATGAACAAAGGATTTAGAAACCAATCATTATATTAATAAATTACCATTAATAATAATTTTAAAACTTTTAATATTTGAATTTAAGAACATTTTCTGTACAATAAACAAGTTTGGTACTGCACTGAATCACTGCTTGATGTAAAATGAAGAGTCTTGAAACCAGTTGAGAACCAGTTATACAGAAGAGAAAGACTCATAAGCCCCTTTCACACTGCCGTTCCGGCAAATACACGGGTAAAGTGTTCCGGCAATTGTTCCCGGGTCGCTAGATTTTGCACATTCTCACTGTCAGTGATTACCCGGGATATGTGCGTGCTTTCACACACAACCTGTAAAGATACTGTAATGACATGTGACATCAGGGCGTGACGTGTAATGTACGAGTCGAAAACGTTAGGCACGTTATACTTCCACTGAAGCAAGCGAACGATCTCGGCGTCAGCGCGGAAAGTGAGGAACTAACTGATCTCTCCTTCATTACAGTTTGCACGTATTTTTTCGTCGGGAACGTTGATCTTCCTTCAACAGCCGGTAAAAGAGTCTCACGATAACGTGCATCATCACTTCGACACGGCATTAGTTCTGGCTTTTGTTCACACAGCGCCCATCGCAATTGAACCCGGCAATGTTACTAGGTCCTCCACCCGGGTTTAATCCCGGAATCAATCCCGGAATCAATCCCGGAACGTGGTTGCTTTCACACAGAAGCCGACCCGGCAATGTTCCGGCAATAAGCCGGGTCCAACGTGCAGTGTGAAAGGGGCTATAGAGAGTGAGAGGAAGGAACAGGGCCAGATGTTGCCCCTGGGGCTCACTTAGTGCTTTCATATGCATCCCCTGCATCCCCTGTGCCAGGGAGTAATTGAAATATTCATGGGCAGCAGCAGAGGAGATGGTGGCGCAGCAGCGGAGGCAGCAGAAGTACGGCCTGTGGGGCTCACGGAAGTGTACAGGAACACGATTCTGTGGGCTACACACTCACACACTGCTCTCCTGCACCACTGGCCTGTGCGGGAAAGCTCTCCCACCGGAGACCTCCAAGAGCCTTTAGATCTCCTTCTGCCAGCTGTCTGCTCTTCCCTCAGCTCTGCTTTTACTTCTCTCTTTCTCGCTGTTTCATTTTGCACGTTCTTTAATGTTTGCTCTCTTTTACTTGCTCATTTTGGGGTGAATTCATGAAATAGCCTTTTAGCCAGATGCGCAATGTAGTCAAACATATTTTCAATGTCTTAAAGAGACAATTCAGGTGTCTAGTTCACAGTCTGAGTAAATAATGTAAGTTCATGGCAGTCTCCTGCATCCATCAAAATCTAACATTCAAAAACAAACCTAAAAACGGAGAATCATGTCATAGAAATTGTGTTTAGCAACGAATCTTTTTTTTTTTTTTTTTTGTAAAACGGATTATAAAATGAGACTGTGGATGTCATCAGTAGACAAAATTCATTGTTTATCCTTTCATTTACAGTATGTCTTCTGCTCTTTTATTTCTTTATATTAGCTCCTACCCATTATTCTTTACTTTCTGTCTCATCAGACTTCATCTCTAGCAATAAACACTGCCATTAGTGAGGTGTTCACAGTGTCATTCGTATTAAAAGCCTGAGGCACTCAATACTAGGCAGATTTAATGAGAGAATATATTTGAATTCTGTACTCCTATCTAGACCGATCGAGTCAGGCTCTTCTCCTGTGTATTGCTCACTAGAAATGGATTTTGACACGTTTAAGATCTTTTTTAACCTCACCTCATCAAATACTGGCTTGTTGTTGTTGATGTCATTGATGCCAACGATGACCTGTGCGGAGCTGCTAAGGGGGAGTGGCCCACCGGCTGCATTGTCGTCAGTCGCCGTGATGTTAAGGACATATTGAGGCCCGCGCAGTTTTGGAGGAGGACTATGCCGCAGTTTGATGATGCCTGTCAATAATTCAATAGAATGCTTTAGCTCATCTCACTGCCCTTTTAAAAGACACGTGCGCTTAACTGTATTGAATCTGCACTTGTATAATACAATTACATTTAAAAAAAAATTATTTGCAGATAATATAACATTACTTAAATGAAAGACCACAAGTTTCATTTTAAATCATTAATTTAATCATTTTTTGTCAAACTAAAGTACACTTTTGTGTGCGCTGACTAACATACTAAAGCCCATGCTTGATTCAGTATAAAAAATAAAGTTAAGATTCCAAATTTACTAAATAGCAACTTTATCATCACAAGTACATTATTACAAATATCATTAGAAATGACATTAAAGGATATTTTAGTTTATCGTTAAAGCTGGTCAGAGCATTCAGCATTACAAAAAAGATTTCTAAAGTTCAGTGGCTTTTAATCTAAAAGTAAATAATAAAACTGTAAATTTTCATTTAACTAAAATTAAGAAAAAAAATGAGTGGCCAAAAATATTACATTCAGTTCACACTAAAGTGTATTCTGTTAAAGGGTATCATTTCCATAATAAGTATTATTTCTGTATTGTTTTTTTTTTAGGTTGCAAAAATGTACTTTGTTTTTCACAAGGGTGCACAACCAAAAAAATCACTGTCAAAATTGTTTATGAATACAAGCACTTTTTTACCCAAGGTGACAAGCTCTCTAAATGAAAACATTAATATCTGAAAAGAATGACAACCGCCTTTATGCATCATGCTTAACCAGAGATGTATAGTAACGAAGTAGAACTACTTCACTACTGTACTTAAGTACTAAAAGGCGGTATCTGTACTTTACTAGAGTATTATTTTTTTCTCCTACTTCCACTTTTACTTCGGTACATATTTTCGCTGAGTTTAATACTTTTACTCCGATATTTTTTTTATGTGCTGCATCGTTACTCGTTACAATTATAATAATGTTACGAACCATTCCATTACAAACCACTGCCAGAACTGTAGATGGCAGGTTTGATGAAGCTGGCACATCATTGAGCGAAACAAGCGATTAAGAAGACTGCGCGTGCTGACTGAACTGCTGTGAAGAGAGAAATGAACACCGAGCCGAGCCAGATAATGACTCGTTCACGAGTCAAGAACCGGTTGCATCGGTTCTCGGATGACCAGTAACGTTAGTTCTTTCTGACAGTTCGATTCAATAAACCAGTTGAAGAAAACAGTTAACCGATTCTTTTGCGCTCGATGCAATGGCGTCATTGGCGTTGACTGCACCTGGGCTCATAACATTAACACAAAATCAGTTCAGAATCAATCACCAAAAGAATCAGTTCGGTTCAGACGCTCTGTGTGTCGGTTCTATGGCAGTATCATCAGCTCCTCGCTTCACGAATCGGACGCGTCTGACAGAAACGGTTCTTGACTCGTGAACGAGTCATTATCTGGCTCGGCTCGGTGTTCATCTTCAGTTCTCTCTTCACAGCAGTTCAGTCAGTCAGTGTACTGTTTGAGTCAATGAATTACTCCGGGATATTGGTTTGTTTTAACTCAGAGGGAGTGTCAGACACATTAAACAAGTTAACAGCTTAATTCATCTGTGGATTAATGCGTATTGGAGACGCGAACTGTTTAAAACGATTCAATTTGATTTGGTGGACTGTTTCAAAAAGATCCGGTTACATCTAATGATTCGTTCGCGAACCAGATATCACAAACTGCTTTGTTTTTAACTGTCTTACAACATACATGGAAGAGAAGACAATGCTGAATAAAGTCGTAGTTTTTGCTATTTTTGGACCAAAATGTATTTTCGATGCTTCAAAAATTCTAAATGACCCTCTGATGTCTTACAGGTTTGAAACAACATGAGGGTAAGTTATTAATGACATCATTTTGCAAATTGGGCTAACTAACCCTAGTAACCCTTTTTTGTTTACAAGAAGTTCGTCAAAGGAATTGTGATTGTCCTTTAGGGTAATCATTTGAAATCGTAAAAACAATATGTTCAAACTTTTGACTACTTTCTATAATAGCTACATAACACAATACTTCTACTTTTACTTTCAGTACTTGAGTAGTAAATTTTAAAATAGACTACTTGCAATACTTAAGTACAAAAAATGTTGAATACTTTAGTACTTCTACTTAAGTGTGGTGCTTAAAGAGCACTTCAACTTCTACTCAAGTCACTTTTTTGATAGAGCACTTGTACTTTTACTCAAGTATGGGTCTCTAGTACTTTATACATCTCTGTGCTTAACAACATCGTAAAATTTTCTTTTTATGGTTGCACATTCACCAAACAACTGAGGAGTATGGGGTTATGCACCAAAAAAAAGTGTTGCTGCATTTTTGAAGTGACAACTCCACGCAGCTTTTTTGAGTGCTGAAGCCACGGGCCATCTCTCTGTGCTGGCCTGTAATGGGTTAGGTGGTGGAACAGCCGTGCCGAGAGGCTGATAAGACAGGAGAGAGCTTTACCATACTGCTTTTTCCAGCTCTTAGGCATAAAATGTGCTGGTAAACAAACGGAAAGCAAACACTGCAGACAAATGTAACCTTGAGATTGAAAGCAGGAAGGCAGGCATAAAAACAGACAAACATGCATTCACATACAAGTGCACACACACTAAAAAACAAGAGCTGTAGGCCAAAATCAACACAAGGGGTGTTTGCTTTTACAGCAAACGTGAGTTGAATGATGGATTAAAGCGCGTGCTGAGCAGACAGGAAGAGAAAACTTCTTTTTTGATGGCTTTGGATGTTCTTTTTAAAGACAGCATCCCCAAGGCCTTGTACCGGATGCCTGGACGCTGTTACCAGAGCAAGAGAGCTTTGAGCTTGCATCCCCCTTGACTCACCCTTCTGGTTGTCCAGCTCAAAATTGCTGTTTTCGTTACCCCCAGTGATGGCATACGTTACGCCATCCCCGTCTGGGTCTTTGGCATGCACAATGGCCACTAGAGTCTCCGGGCCGGCGTCTTCTGAAAGAAAGGTTTTATATCTGCAGAAAGAGGGAGACAGAATGAGATAGACAGACAGATCAGGCTCAGAACATCATAGACCCACCATCTGCTTCCCCTACACGGCCTCTGAAGTGTATCCCAGGGCGCACACAAACAACCACGCGGTCCCTGCACTGAGAAGAACCAGAGCAAAACCTAACATAAACACACACACATACTGCAGCTCTAATTATGATACACCACCACCACCTCCTTTATGTGTCACCCAAACTTCTATCAAGGGAGATGATGTTCTCAAATAGAGCCTTATTTGTGTGTGTGTGTGTGTGTGTGTAGATGGCTCGCTTGCTTCAGTGTGACTGTTGTCTTTCTTCTGAATCAGACCACATGTCTGCCTCTCCTTCTGGCTACATTTAATAAATGCCTGGCGCACAGCTTTTGTGGGACCCTCTGCTTTCTTCTGCTCTGATGAAATCCCATTGTGACGAAGAATGAGTGTAAAACTGTTTATACTTAGGAACTCCAAAGAGATAGAGATACTTTATTTAAGTAGCTGTGAAATAAGTGGAATAATGTACAGACATCAATAAACACCAATTCTGAATCCAGTGGATCTTGTTGAATGAATGAATGAAATGAAAATCTGCTAAATTAAGTTAATATATATATATATATGAGTTGAATTTATTATGTGAGAAGAAAGTGATTTGAGAGATCATTTACACAGTTTTGTATTTATTATATGCAAACATAATTTCAATTTTTAAATGAAATTTAAATATATATAAAGTTTAAAATAGATTAATATAAGTTTATAAGGTAAACTAATAAATATATGAATAAATTAATAATAAATAAATAAACATAAAAAAAAGGATGTGAGAAGAAATATTTGAAAAGATCAATGGTCAAATATATGGTTTAAGTAGTGATTATATGCAAATTTGATTGCAGATTGTCGATTCTGACCAATCAGAATCAAGTATTCCTGAACGTTTTGCAAAAAGAAAATGGAAAACATACAGAAAAGAACCATACATTGTTTGTGAAAAGACAGGAGCTTCATCGTTGACGTTGGCCATGCGGATTCGGATGGAGGCTGTGCCTGTGCGAGGGGGCGTTCCCTTGTCCACGGCCACCACCGTGCACTCGTACATGTGGTTGGGTCTCTCATAGTCCAGCCTCTGCCTGGGGCTCACCACTCCCTGAGATGAGATGTCAAAGTTCACGCTTTGAATGAAGTAGGAAAGTTCTGCATTCAGCCCCGTATCACAGTCCCTTGCCAGAACTAGAAAGAGAGAGGGAGGGACAAAAGAGCTGTGTTAAACTTCAGGTCACGTTGACTAAAGGCAACAGCTAGCAATAACATAGCAGTAAATCGTGGTGAAGGCAACCTTGTTGGAGATCTGCTCTGGGTCAGTCACTGAAAATAAATGCCAATTCTTAATCATCTCTATGCTTTTCTCAGACAGCTGTGTTCTCATTAGGCCTGGAATGTTCTGATATGGGGGTATTCACTATCAATTACATGCTTTAATGTCACTATCACCACTTGCTTGTGGGGTTTTGAGGAAGGATTTGTGTGTGCGTGTGTATGCAAAACACTGTGTCTTAACATACATGTTTCAAGTGTCAAGTAATATGAAGTGACAAATTCAGCCACAAGATACTTAATGTTTAATTAAATCAGAATAAGAAAATAAGGAATTGCATTTTGCATTATAAAAAATGGGGGGGGGGGGAGCGGGAGGGTTATTATACTATATATAATATATATATATATATATATATATATATATACACACACACACACACACACACACACACACACACACACACACACACACACACGCACGCACGCACGCACACACACACACACACACACACACACATCATCATCAGTATGTCTGAAATGACATGAAGAAACAGAACAAACTGAGAAAGACTAAATCCAGAAGAACTGTGGCAATGTGTCAAACATGCTTCAAGAAAGCTGCAAAGCTACAGTACTGTGCAACATTTTAGGCACATGTGTAAAAATGCTGTAAAGTGAGGATGCCATCAAAAATAATGTAATAATAATAATTGTATTAATTAACTTCTATTAACTTAACTAAATTAATTCAACATTTGGTGTGACCAATCTATGTGTTAAAAAAAAAGCTTTTGTCCAAGATGCACTTTCCCATTGTTTTTCAGGTAGCTTTGCAGGTAGATTTCTTGAAGTGTCTTGGAGACATTGCCACAGTTCTTCTGGATTTAGTCTGTCTTAGTTTGTTCTGTTTCTTCATGTCATTTCAGACAGACTGATGATGATGAGATCAGATCTCTGTGTGGAGCTCTGCCTGCTGTCGGACTCCTCGTGCAAAACAAAAATCTCACTGGATTATTACATTTAATGGCAAAAATAATGTTTGGAAATGTAAACTGATATTTACTACAGACACACTAAAGCAAAAAGATAGAAATAACTGACTTAAAACCATTTTTGTTGGTGAAAATATTAGTGGCCGAAGACTTTTTCACAGTACTGTATATAATGTATAATAATTTTTGATCAAATAAATGGAGCATTGGTAAGACACTTTGTTCGAAAAAAAGTTTATATATATTTATATATATTTTAAAACAAATCACAAAACTCTGAATATCATATATATTTATCCAGTAAGAAAACAGTATGACACCGAAAACCATCTTGTTGGACATTTTGTGCTAAGTGCTTTTTAAATTGTGTACGTTGTCATATTAATAGAGCCAATATTAATTGAAACTATGTAGCAGAGGCCAGTTCTATATTTGATCAATTTAAGTGCTCTTCTGTCACAGTGAAAAGCTGCTGTTGACTGAACCAGATCAAAAGTACGAGTGAAGGAAGGCTTTGCTGTCACTAGGCACACAGCCAAAGTCAGGGCCCTGTATCATTATACTGCAGGCAAGCTGTCATTATACCCAGTCGGCCAGCATACTCAATTACTACAGCCACATGACAGCTCCCCAATCTTCAAGGTAAATAGCTAGCACACATAGATGTAGTGATGTTCAGCAGAAACCTTCTTTCTCTCGCGGTTAAGCTGAGGACTTGTTGCAGCTGTTGGCAGCAGGTGGGTAAGGGTGGGTGTCAGTGCTCCACACAAGTATAAACAAGATTCGGAGCAGCCATGAATGCATGTGAAGTCATACGGCCAGGATTCAAACAGAAGGTTCATTAAAAATACAAGCCCTAATACAGTGTCTCTGAGGGCTACCTATTACAATATTTAATGCATGCGAGTAAGAGACCAGGGATAAATTAAACTTGGGGGAGAGAGAGAGAGATAGAGAAAGGCTGGTAGGAAGGTGGGCTAAGGTTGGGCAAGTTTTAAGTGTGCTGCTTCGCCGTGCACTAAATCCTCCCAGAGACGTTTTCCGTGTGATAATTGGAGCGCGATCTGCACTTCTCTTCTTGCTAGGCCCTATTAAAAGCTGGCACCCAATTTACAGTCTAATCCCGTTTTAAGGTAAACAACAATAATAATCTCTCCCTTCTGCCAGGCTTCGCACAGTCAACGATTGCACCGTGCTTTTCTTTTCTTTTTTTTATACTCACAACAGAACACATTTGATAAGAAAATAACAGTCCCAGCTGGTGTTTGTGTGAACCTGCTGCTTTTGCATGTTGAGAGCGAGAGAAAGAAAGTGAGGGAGACAAAACAAGAAGAGAAGGAAGATGCAGAGACAGAAAAAGAAAGTTGTTGTGCGTACTGCACTAAAACAGGAGAGCCAACTGGAATCAGAGGCAGGAACCATTCTGTTTGCATATGGTGAACAGTGCTTGTTTTCACTGGGTGCAGCGATATGTAAACATAATGGAATTGCATAAATGCAGTTGGCATTCTACATTTGTGCATCTGCCACACAAAGCGTGTGGTCTGTCAGTTCTGACTCACTTCTGTTGCTTGTTGCTTTGCTTTTCTCTCTTTTCTGCTTCTTTTCATCAGTGTCGTAGGCTTGTGCATAACAAAGTCTAAATTAAGAATAGTTCATCACTGAGAATTCTGCGGAGAAGGTGAGGAGCTCTTTAAAAGGGTGGCCAGCACTGGGGCATCGTAGAGCTTTTCAATCTCTGTTGAGCACTGGATTAGGGCTGTGCGATATGGACAAAAAACCCTATATTGATTTCTTTTATCAATTTTGCGATATTGATTTTAATCACGATTTTGAAACACACAGACATGCTTTACAGTCATAAATGCATTCAGTAAGAATTTGAAACTTAATTT
The DNA here is from genome assembly GCF_023724105.1 of Carassius gibelio. Lineage (NCBI taxonomy): Eukaryota > Metazoa > Chordata > Actinopteri > Cypriniformes > Cyprinidae > Carassius > Carassius gibelio. The sequence continues at coordinate 6,520,094 of NC_068386.1, read as the reverse complement.
CTAAAGAAAACCAATTAAAGTAATTTGTCTGTAGTACAGACATAAGTCAAAATAAAAGTAAACGTGTGACAAAATGTCTATTTTTTTTTTCTTTGCAATGCATTGGTCATAGAGCTCATTGTAGCGGTGCCAGGTTCACACATACTTAGTCTGCAGTGCATATACAGTATGTGTATGCGGTCCAGAAGCAGCACAGTAGTACGAAAGCACATTAACATAATGCGTGAGCGCGAATCTCTCTGTTCGCACGCGGATTTCCTTTGCATCAAACCAGGCGCATACACTCAGATACACGCTGCTCTCGCCTGGAGAGAGTGCGTGCACTTAAATGTGTCTCTCCTCTCTCTCAAACTGTTTCCTGAGTACTCACCACTCTCTCTGTTCTCAGGCGCTAGATATGAATTATTTTCACACCTTTCTATTTCTAACCTTTTGTGTTCACATCTTTTAACATGTGCAGTGTGAACATTATGAACCGTTAATATGGGCTCGGAAAAAACCTGGTCCTCGCGCTCCATTTATGCACGCTGCATTCTGATTGGTTCGGATAGCATACTACAGGAGGTTGGGGCTGTGGAAAATCGTGCTATTAAGTGATTTAGAAATCGCAAATGCTCAAATCGTGATTTTATGATGATTTTGATTAATCGCACAGTCCTACACTGGATGAGAAGAAATTCCTTGCTGCTGAGCACAAAGCTTCTGTTTTATACTTAGATAACTATTAGATTGGAGAATGTTAATAAAAAAAGGACACATGCATATACTAGTCGAACATGTACAGATCATTGCCAATTTTACTGAACAAGACCTTTGTGTATAAATTTAGCTTTTTTTCACATACATTTATGGTGTAGTTTTTCAGTGTTTTTTAGCATGTTGCTATGTGGTTGTTAGGCTGTCAAAGAAGTTCAGCCACAAGTCTCTTTGATATTCTGATCTATAGATAGGCCTCCTTCTGTTGAAGTCTATGAAATTTTTACTAGAAACACAAATGTATCCATATGATACCATAATTCTTAGACTTCAATATGAGAGATTTTTTTATTTATTTATCAGCATCAGTCAATACTGGATATATATTAGCATTAGATATTCAATACAGGTTAAGATTACCTCTGTCATCATAAAAGACTTAAAGTTGATCTTCAGATTAAAAACAGTTAAATATTATCTTTAGCAAATTCCAAAATGAATATTCATTTATCAAACTAATTATTGTCATATTTTATGCCTATTTATACACCTGGCTTTTAACTGATTTGAGTTTTTAGTGTTTTATTTTTATACAAATACTATATATACAAATAGTAAAGTTTTATTTTATATAACCTAATTTTAAGCAGTACACCTCTCTTTTAACAAAAATTATAAAAAGTTTTGGTTACCTGCGCTTTTAATGGAAGAACAGAAACTTTTTATTAAAAAAAGTAGAGTTTTATTAAATATATCTTAAATGGTGTTTTGAAGATTTGGTACAATGTGAAAGTAAGTACATTTTTGGGAGAACTATGCCTTTAATAATGAGGTTTGTTCAAACACAAGTTATGAGCACCACTAATAGTGCCTGACTTAGCAAGCACCACTAATTAGGGCTTATGAATATTTATTCAGACAACTAATGCACTCAAAGCTTTTTCTGAAATACAACACGACACCTCATTCATATTTTTTTAAGCTTCTAAAACACATTCAATTAAAGCGATAAGACTTGGGTCGGCACAGAGAGATATACAGGTTCCTACCCATTAACGCTTGTATTTTAGAGAAGGAGGTCAGGCATGCCTTTTCTTCAGAGCTGCCTTTCTCTATCAGACATGATTATCTGAAGAAAATGGAGGGGGTCGTAGCCCTACACCTGGCCACATCCATTGCCACAGTGGAGATCTCACCTCTATTGCTGGGTCACAGTCTCCGACCTGTGTTTCTAGAACCCACAACGTCAGTAAAGACACAAAATGGTTTTACTAGTTTGACAGAGCTAGTCGGGAGGATGAGAAATTGGAAAAGAGAGGAAGACGGGGGCAGAAAAGCTTCTCTGCCTGGAAACCACTGAGCTGGCTTTGATTACAATCCATTTACCACCCAGAAAGCGATGCCATAATGAATTATTTCATAATTACAGGACTGAGTTGAAGATACACTCACCCCCGCAGAGCAAACGGCAACTGCACCTGCCTCAAGAGTGGGACTGCCAGGGGAAGAACACAGACAGAGAGAAAGAAAGAGAGACGGACACAAAGATAAATTGAGAAACAGACACTCACCCTGCAGTAAGGATGTGCCAGTAGGGGTGGTCTCAGGGACATTGTCTCGACTGTAAATGGAGTGCATAAATTCTGGTGTGCAGTCATTCTCATCTATGATGTGAACCAGCACCTGCATAAGTAAGATAATGAGACCAAGAAAGAAACATTATTATGTGGACAAGTATTAAAACATGAACAGTTAGTCCCCAAATAAAGTCAACTCCCAAACACCTTCATCACTTCATAGTCTATGGATTTTAACCAGGTCTTTAAAGCATCAAAATGTACTAGTGACGGCATTAACCATCATTTTTTGTGTGTGTGTCTTTTACAGAATTATAAGAACATTGGACAAATGGACAAATATAAATACTTTCCATAACGTTGACAGATAAAAAAACTAAAAACAATTAAAAACATTATTTGTTTGATTGTGTTAAATATACTTAAGGAATATTCAAATAAATAAAGGACGCTAAGAGGCATTAGAATTGAAGAGAAAGGAAGTAAAACAAGAGTTTTAAAGTGCAGAGAATATAAACGAGAGAAACAAAGTGTGAACACATTTACCATTGTTCTGCCAAATTTTGTGCACAAATGTCTGTTTTTCACATAAATATTTGCTGCAGTGACCGACAGTTTGAAAGTGTCTTCAGGGTGAACAGAGCTTCATACATTACTACGCTATTTCCAGTGGAATTTCAATGAAATTTCATTAATGAGAACACTAAAATAGCTCTTGCCACAGAACTTCTTGTGATGCTGGACTCAAAATGCCTAACAGAACAATACTGCAAGATTAAAACAGAACAAGACAGAATATTTGCAAACCAGTTCATCAGGGTGATGTATAATGATTATTCATATCACAACCTCTGTGCACATACTCTCCTTACTGACCTTCAAGGCAAATTTCTTATGGCTCTATAACGTTTACAAACACGCCAATATTTACAGAATTGTGAGAGTAAGTGAGCTTCAAACAATTATTATTCCTCACTTTATTGATTGGTTTGCAAACTTTTTGATTGTTTTTTGTCTACTTTATTCTTAAAATTCAGTTATTTGGTCAACCAGCTCCTTCAGAAAGATGGTTGACCTCAATATTTGCATGGAAGGTAATCTTTAAAACAGGGATAAACCCCTGCATGAGCATGGACAAATTTCATGTCCTGAGTCACTTGGCTCTCTGGAGGCTTTTGGTTAAGAACAGAGAACAGGAGTAAAATTAAAAGAAGAGACTGAAGCAGAACAGAACAGCTGTGGCAGAAGCCACTGAATGCAAATGGCTCTACCACCCCACAAACAGACACATAAACCCCAGTCAAACTCAGTTTGTAGGCTTTGATGTAGCAGATCTCAGCTGAAGCTCAGATGATAGCTTATGGAAGGGCTATGTCTAAATTCAGGCTTCTCTCTGTGCAGCGATTTGTGAGAAATCAGACAGAATACTGGCACAGGTTTTGACTTTGACCGAACAGAGGCAGAGGAAAAGCAGGGTACGTGTTCTCAGTGGGAGCGTTAGTCATGGTGAGGCTGAGTCCTGCAGAACTGCTTATCTCAGAGGAACAGCACTGCCAAGAGGGAGAAGTTCCTTACATCTAACACACACGGCACCATAGCGGACCATACAGCTCTGAAACCGTCATGCCAGGACCTTAAAACCGATGTTGCTCTGCATTAAGGGTTTCTTTTTCTCACCAATTTTCCCTCAGGAATCTGCCCTATGAAAGAGGATGTTCTGTGTTTGTTTCATAGCTGTTGGAAATTGAATATGGCAGTAATGAGTCTGACGTCTGCTGCTGGAGGAGAATCACTGCTAATAACAACAACGACGGGGGTCTAAAAGAGATGAAGAGTCTTAATGTAGAGCTTTATGAAATCATTTTTCACATGCTAAGAGGACAGACGCTTATTCTTCGCTTCTTTTTTTCTTCTCAGCTTGCCTTGTTTAGTCTCTTCTTTTCTCATTTGGTCTCATTTCTTCTTTTCATCTATTATCATTTTGTCTCTTCTAGTCTTATCTCTTTCGTTCTCTTCTATATCCTCATCTCTTCTCATTACCTGTCTTCTCATCTCATCTCTTTTGGTCTCATATTGTCTCATTTTACCTTTTCTAGTGTCTTTTCCTGCTGTCTCATCTCAACACATTTAGTCTTTTCTCGTCTCATCTCATTTAGTGTCTCGTCTTATCCCTCTTGTCTCATTACATAGTTTTTTTTGTCTTATCTTCTCTCCTCTCTTCTAGTCTTGCCTTTGTCTCCTATTGTCTTATAAGCTTTGACATTTCTATATAATAACTTTTCATCTGGTTTCATTATATCTTTTGAGGGTCTCTTTTAGCTTGTTTTGTCTCAGATGATCTTCTCTCTTGTTGCATCTCAACTCATCTCATCTCACCACTCTCTTGGTTTATGCTAAGCAGGTTGCTTGGGTTCACCAGCAGCATATAAGACAGAGTTTTCCTCTGGTTTTTGGTTTGTTTTGTCTCAACTGATCTCCTCTTTGCTGCATCTCATCTCATCTCATCACTTTTTATTTTCTAGTCTCGTCTGTTTTTCTAATCTCTTCTCTGTTTATTTATTCTTGTCCAATCTAGTCTCTTCTGGCCTTGTCTCTTATCTTCTCCCCTTCTCTCATTTTGCTTCATCTCATCTCTGTTCTAGCTTGTCCTACTCATGGAGTCGTCTTCACAGATGGTGTAATCATTTGGCAAGGGGCAGTGACTCCGACAAATATCCAAAATGTGCACGTGTGTGTGTGACTGGTGCTGGCGGAGACAAACAGTTACACATCACTGTGTCTCAGCCAAGTCCATCAAGAGGACTCAATTATTGTGGAGGAACTTCTGCCAAACAACAACATGGAACAACAACACGCAACACGCACACACAAATTGATATATATTTTTGAGCAACTAATAATGGCAACAGCAACACAATTGGTAAAATACATCAATCATCTGTCATATTTCTTTGCCTTTGTCGCTTCACTTCATCTTACACATAAAGACACATGCACCGCTACAGTAAGTCTCATAAGTGGTAACAGCCACAGTTGGCGTGTTTGATGGCCTCAGCGTCACACACAATCTCTCATTAGAGCATTTCTGCTGATATGTGCTTGCTTTTGTTTGAGCTTGCACATGCTTTTATGCATTTGTGTGCATGTTATTGTGTGTATCAAAGCATATCCACCTTTACCTCTGAAAGAACCAGATGTGTCATGAAATCATACAAGGCCTCAATGTGAAGAATGACTGACAGCCACACATACAGCATATTAATGTCAGGCTTAAGATGGTTTTTCTATTCAGGCATGTGAGTAAAGTGGAAAAAGAATCAAAGTGATTGAAGACCAAGGAAAGACTCTGTTTAGATAAACATGTGCTTACCTCTGCCATGTTGCTCAGTCCTGTACCTGGTTCAGAAACTCTGACTTGCAGGTGATGGAGATGTTGTCCACTCTCAAAGTCCACAGTGCGTGTCAGGCTGAGTGCACCACTCTCTTGGTTTATGCTAAACAGGTTGCTTGGGTTCACCAGCAGCATATAAGACAGAGTCTTCCTCTGGAAAGAGACAGCCTGGACCACCGCTACACTACAGACACATCAAGGAAATAGAATCAATGCACAGGCCAGCATTTCATTTATACATAAAAAAAAAGCCCATTAGTAGCCAAAATTCAGTGACCCGGCAACCTCCTGCCATACATATGCTGTCAATGTAAACTGCTTTTGTATGCATCAAGGCAACTTACAATATTGTAGAAAATGGCTAATGTCTCTACAGTTAAAAATGGGAAATAATGCATGTCTGAGATATCTCAGTTGTTCTTTGTGGCTTGCGTCCCATGTCATCTCCCCCTTCCACACTCTAACTTTAATATGTCTCTCTTTTTAATATGTCTCTCTGTCCATGATTAGCTGTCCTCTCCTCCTTCACACAGATTATTATGCTCAGTTCTGTGCCAGTGCCTGAAGCGGGAAGTTCAGACTCTGCTCTGCATGCTTATCCAGAAGTTCCTTTAATAAATATTTGAATTTGAACTCGCTTTCAAACATAAGAGCCTGGGGACAAAATGATGCATCTGTGTTCCCCCTCTCTGCCACAACCTCTTCTATTCACTCTGTCCCCCCTCTCTCAACCTCCGCTATCCCTCCGGGTGAATTGTTTCATGCAACAGATGACACACAAAGCTTTAGAGCTGGCCATGTTCACACAATCCTTCTCTTACACTCTAATGAGCAGCAAATTCTGAATCTTTTTACACACTGACACACACAAACACAGCCACTAAAACACAGCTTCCTGTACTCACGCTTGGCCCACGCCGGTGCTCTCTGGGATGTAAATGGTATAGGTGGTGTTGGTGAACTGAGGGGGCCGGAAGCCAGCTAGTATGAAGATAGAGGCGTGCGGACCCCTCCTGCCCTGTGAGTCCACAGCCTGGACGGTCAGTGTGTACTCCTTACTGGGGGTCAGAGGTCGCCCTGTGGTCTTCACTTCTCCTGTTGCTCTGTCCACTTCAAATGAATCTTCTCCACCTGTCACAAAATACACACCCAATTAATGTAGCAAATAAAATAAAATAATACAAATACTATCTGCAATATTTATAAAATATCTTTTAAAATTAAGATTTAAAAAAAATTAAGGTTTCTATAATGTTTTTTGTAATCTATATTTTTATGATATATTATTTTTAAATTATATTTATAAATGATATTGTGACCAGTGTTGTTATTGTTAACTAAAACTAAAGCTAAAACCAAGACTACTAAAAATACATTTCAGTATTTGAAATGAAGCTAAAAATAATAACAATAAAAGAAAATAAGGCAAATACTTAAAAATATACATGTTTTTATATACATATTAAAATATAGATTTCTAAAATGTTATTTTGTAATCTGTATTTTTATTATTTATTATTTTTCAAATTACATTTACATTTTTGGCATTTGAAATGAAGATGAAATAAAAAAATGCAAATAAAAATAAATAGATTATTAGATAAAAAGTGTAATCTTGAACTCAAAAATGTTCAATAAATTAATTTGTAGAACTGAATTTAACAATCAAAAATTTAATAAAAAATGTAAAATAAAAAAATAAAATAAAACCTAATTCAAGATATGAATATATACATTAATAGTAAATAAAATAATACTAAAATAACAAGTATGGTAAGCAGAAACTAACTAATATGATTTCCTTATATAATATTTTATCCAGTATATTAAGACACATTTTACTGTATAAGGACATGAAAATGTATTGTATAGGAACAACCTGCCTTTAAAATAACTTTAATAAATTATGACTTGTGGCATGTTACCAATTTGCAAACATCTCCTAAAAACTGATGTGGCACTTGTTTATAATCACATATTAAAAGAAAAACTCATGTAAAGTTCAGCTTAAAGTGCAAGAGCATTACAGAGACAAAGTCACAAAAGCCTTTGAGTCTTTTTACACACATTAAGTGTGAGGGACCCTTCTTCCAGCTGTGGTTCAGTGCATCTGTGTGTGTGTGAGGAGCAATGTGCTCCCCTCCGTTCCTCCTTCAGGACAATAGCAAGACAAGAGCTCATTTTAACTGCTGTCCCCTGGAGCATGTCGTTATTTGGGAGCCGAGGAAGAGGAGGTGGATGAAGAACACAGCTGCTGAGGCGGAGCAGATCTCCCAGCTGTACCCGCCTCGCCTTGGCCTTTCTGCAGCTGCTCGAATGCTCATCTGCCACGAGCAAAGGTTCTGATCCACAATCATGCTCGATTCTGTTCTTACAAGCTCTCTCCAAAAAAACTTGTTAATTGTGTGAAATGAATCTTATTCCTATTATGTAAATTTTGCAGCTTATTATGGCTAAGCATTGACCTCTTAGACAGGAAAAAGCTGAGCAACCTCCAATTACTGTTTGATGTTTTGTTTAGGGACGAGTAACTCTAAGAACATTTACATGCTACTAAACAAATGGAAAAATGTTATGATCTAACGGACAACAACGATATCAATGTTATATTTGCGTACATATACATTAGAAACTTTGGGGTTGAGATTTTTTAATGTTTCGGGAAAAAAGTGTCTTATGCTCAAAAAGGCTGCATTTGATTGATGTAAAATACAGTAATATTGTGAAATATTATTATTAAAAAAACTACTTCCAATTTTAATATTTTTTTAAATATAATCTATTCTTGTGATGACAAAACTGAATTTTCAGTCTCCAGCAGCACAAGATCCTCCAGAAATTATTCTAATATGCTGTTTTGGTGCTCAAAAACATTTCTTCTTCTTCTTAACATTGAAAACAGTTGTGAAAACTGTGATAAATTTTTTTTCAGGATTTTTGATAAATACAAAGTTTAAAAGAACAGCATTTATTTGGAACAAATCTTTTCTAAATTTGTTAATGTCATTAATGTCATTTTTATCAATGTGATGCAATTAATTATTTATCATGCATTTATTTGCATAATTAATTTTGATAGGTTTGTTTGTATAAGTTTGTATCTAGTTTGTATCTATTTTAACAACTATATCTGCCTATACTACAAAAATGGTAGATTAGTCATGTCTAAAGGATGCTGTAAAGCACAACATACAGAAGTACCTGCAATCCTTACGCTGTGAAAATATTCAGAATATAACATGGCCTTGATTTTGTTATGAAAAATTTTTCATTAAAATATTATTAAGCAATTTCATTAAGTGCTACTGTGCAACACAACATGGCTGGAATTCCATACTGACCAATCAGTAAACAATCATTTTTATAATATCAAAATCAAGGTCTAAAATCTATGCTTCTCTAAAACATTAACACTTTTGTCCTACAAGGACTAGTCATCCATCCTGTAAGTGCAAATCTAGTCTAACTGACAATGAATGACATTCACCTCAAATCAAATACTAGGAGAAAGAGCACTATAGGCAACGCCACCGATTCACAGAGTTTATAAACATCTGAGTGTAATACCACTGGAGACAGAATATTTATAGCAAAGTTTAAATCCTTATGGACCAGAGAAGTAATTTTGTAATGTCACAACGTATCAGATGATGAATGACTAACCATTATGAGAGGTTATGATGTTTCTGAAGATGTCCTGGAGGTACAATAAAACTAGTACAGCACACCTATCCCAACGCACACAGACACTAACACATACATGGGCAGATCAGAGCTGTACGTTTAGATATTGTTTAGTCCATTGGCTTCTGATTAATTAGACAGAACTCTAATAATGCCTGCGATTCATTTAACCTTTGCTGCTCTCTGTGCAATCAGTTAAATCACTTTACTCAGAGTGAACAACTATGGAAATGGCAAGAATTGCATTAGTGGCTTAGCATATTATGCCATTTCTATTACATTGTACAGTAATTAACTGGCTGGGTGGGGCGGGGGGGCTGATGTTTCCTACCAGTCTTTGAATTGATCTCAAACCTGAGCTTCAAGTTTCAAATTTCAAGGGTTTAAAATTATTGATCATATAATGTGTGTCTGCATGTGAGACATCAGTCTAATTCCCTTTCCATCTAAAGTGGGCCAGCGTTTTAACTGGCAGAGTGATTGTATTGACAGTTTTACGATTATCAAATAGTCCACCAATCAAACCCACCATCAACTAAAAGGAAGTTAGCAGTTCCCAAAGAGCTATCACCACTTCGGGCCAAGAGCTTGTAGACCACAGAGCCAGCACCAGTGTCAGGACCGACAGCTGCCAGGTAGGGGTAGGGGAACATTGCCCACTGCACATCTGACAGGTTGGGGAGGGTCAGTGTCAGCCAGCAAAGGTACCATTCATCACCTACAGAGAGAGAAACAGACAAATATGATTTTAATTTATCACATACCAAAAGCACTTCGTTCACTTGTTTATTTTGGGATACTGTAGACTTTTGCATTTTTATTGTGCATTTTATGCATTACAATATGTAAAATAACAATGGAAGTCTACAAAAAAAGTTGATTTAATTATTCAAATATATCAGGACAAAATATCAAATTAAATGAAGATTCACAATATGTATGTTTTATGCATTACAAAACAGAATATAGCAATGTAAGTCCACCTAGTTAATTCAGGTATTTATCAGTAAAAAATATAAAACTAAATCTAAATCTAAGATGTAGATTTTTTTTATGCATTGCAATACATTAAATAATGCAAGTCATCTTGTAAAATCTAATTCAGCTATTTACGAGAAAAATATAAGACTAAATAATTGTTTTTCAAAAGACAATTTCTCTTCTTTAAGGCTAATTAATTAATTATTGTAAATTAGAAAATACTTTTTTATTACTATTATGGGAGGAAGCAGAAACTGTTTCAAAGGGAACTGAGAACTTGTGCTGGAAACCATCGGCATTATAGCAACACCTTAGTAACACATAGCAATGATAAAAACATAATTGTATTATTGTTAATATTATTATTATTGTTATGCGATTAAAGATCTTTTTGTAAATAAAATTGAAACAGGTGAAAAACAGGCATAAAAACCAAAAGTACAGTTTAATCCACTTGGATGATCAAGATCATGAGCAAATTATCCAACCATGGGTCCTAATAAGAGAAATTCAAGGCTTGTCATCTTCCTTCTTGTGATACTCTTCTTGTTTTATAATTTTCATTGTCTTCTTTTTGGAGGATGTTCATAATGTTTTTCACAATCTCTGTAATCTCAGCAAAACAATCCCAAACATATCTACCGAGCTACAGTGTTGCATCTATAGCCCCCGAAAGCACATAGTCTAATCTCAATACCAACCAAAAGAGCAGGACGGGTAGAGAAAGCCTTCAGCCAGAGTTCAGTGATGCCTCTTGGCTTCAGACTGTCTTTCAGCCCGAGGATGCTCGGCTGCAAGACAGGAATGAGATTTCTGTAGAACACGTCATCTCTGACTTCCCCTGTAGGTCCTGAGGAAGTTTGCTGTCAGAGACACGATCTGCTCCCTCAGACGGCCTCAGAAGATCAGACAGAGAAAGGAGCGACTTATCAGAGGAGAAATATCTTTTTTGTGGGTGTTTTTGTGTTCTCTTTTCTCTGTTGTATGTTTGTTTCCAGACTTGCATCGTGTTGTTTTTGACATTTCACGAAAAAGTGAGACGAGTGTAAATAAGAAAAACTTCACTTCTAAGCACCTAGTCAACAGGGAACATACTACCACTAACCTCACTTCCTGCTTTTCATAGCCATGCTCAGGAGTATGTGAAGAGAGACTGATTGAGGGAGATGCAAGGAAAAGACAAAAGACACAATGAGAGCAAAAGAGATACAAGGGTCGGGGGCTTGTGTGTCTCACCTCTATGTTTCCATGTCTCTGTGCTGTGATCGTCTATGGAGGCATGATGTGTCGTGCAAACGGATGGATGGAGCTCAAGTTGAGCAGCCAGTCAAATAGATAAAGCCACATCAATACAAGCAGAGCAAAAACACAAACCAACATACCCCCACAGATCACTGCACATGTTAAAGTCAACAAAAAATGACATTCTCTATGCAAATGCATGTACATCCTATCAAAGCTGCTGTTGGTGTAATCAAATTCTGTGGCTGTCCACTTGGCACTGTGATTCACTGATGTTTGATGATAATACAGATAAATTATCAGTGGTCTACACGACTGAACCTAGCAAGATGTATGCCAAATGCATGCATAAATGTATCCAAATGAAGGAACTTTGGCTTTAGCAACACAGCAAGGAACAGAATAGTAATGCCTTATTGAATAATATTTTATTACAGGATTACAATATACAGGAACTGTATATTCTCGTGAAAGGATAATACTTGCTAAATATTCTGCGCTAAATTTATGACAAAAGACCAAAAATATACTGTTGATGAAAATATGAGAATAACACTGATCATGCACTAGCAATGTTTAAATGTAGATAAAATTTCTGCATATAATGCCCATACATATGAACTGTTACAACACACTAAAGTTCAATAACAAAAACAAGTTTTAAAAATATAAATTCACAATACAGTAACTTAGTAGCTAATACTTAAGTGTATAGTGTAATAAATAAAAAAGTAAAAATATAAAGATAACATTTTCAAAAAATATTGTTTATTCAATAAAAATGTTTATTTATCAGATATGAATATAATATAATTATAACATTTTGTATGTAATGTAAAATTTGCATGTAAACAATATTGTAATAATAATGTAAAATAATAAATATATATAATTTTTGTACTATAAAGTATATATGAAAAGGATACAAGCATTTATTATTTTACATTAAATAAAAAAAATATTTTATGTTATTTACATTTTATGCAAATATATATTAAGTTGAATTAAGTAAAATTCTAGTTTGTTAAAAGAAGCTTTCTTCACCAGGCAGCTCTGAATCATATCTCAAGATGGGAGAACGCATTGAGGGTTTTTGGCCAAATTATGTTAAATGACACAAAAGTAGGTGACTTCATGTGGAGTGAGAGCGCAGACAGAACAGACACGTTGACTTTGTCTGGTACTGTTTGTGTACTTTAGGGGCTCCACATCTTCATGGGTCTCTAAAGATCTGTGTTCTCCACATGGACACACAGACATAAGAAGCGACCTTTCCTACCTCACACAGAGTTCTTTGTGCAGCCCACCGCTGAAGTGGCCTAAAGGCCGAACAGATGTGGATCAAACCCAAACACCCACACCTGAGAGGATAATGAGCCACAGGCTCAGTCAACAAACCTTCAGCGGGGAAGAGGGCAGTTCAAGGGACACCCGAGGAACCCTGGCGAGGCTTCCAGCAAAGGGATCTCTACTCAACTCCTCCAAAACAGCTGTCACAGAATCACCACATCCTGAAGATAGATAAACACCCCTCGGATCAGGAGAATGAGAGAGAAAGGAAAGTGTATAAATCCCTTTTATCGATGATAGAAATTACAAGACCGTCTGGTAAAGAAACAGCGGGTTTTTACTATCCATTTCATGACTGGGCATCTTACTCTTTGTTTCAAAAGAACAATATGGAATCCCAACTTTGATCTCTTTCTCACCCTATACATAAAATACAACGAAACAATCACTTGATCTGTATGGCATCGCAGTTTACAAGTTCAGATAACGTGAGAAAAAAATGGAGAAGAAAGTGCAAAGGCTTTCGTGCATTTGTTTTGGCCTCGTTTATCCATGCTAAGCACAGACTGCGGTGAAGCAAAGCATCGGATATAATATGGTCGGTATATAAATAGCTGGTGAATTTCATTAAGTCCATCCAAAGCTCCACACTAATTTGAAAATCAATACAGAAGATGTCACGGATTGTTACATAAAAAAAAAAAAAAAAAAAAAGATCAAAAGCGGATACAAAAAGAGGGACGGAAACGGGTGTGTGCTGTGTTGTTTTTGGCCTAATTTGGTGTACGGTAATTTGGCGAGAGGATGCAACAGAAGCTGATGCCGACAGAGGAAAATTAGATTCCATTCAAAGAGACTTAAATGGTCTTCAACCACATCAAACATGTGCAGCTTTTCTTTTGTTGCCATTTTTATTTTTTTTTGCAATGGTGATTCAAATATAAGGGCATGAAACAAACAACAGGAAAATTGCATTGCTTAGAGCTAGCTCTTTCAGAATTGAACAGATTTAAGTAATTCTTCATTATTTATTTTCATTATATTCATTATATATATATACATGCTTTTCGTTTTAAATCTTTAATAAAGTGCAGATAATTTGGTTAATGAAAATTCTACCATTTACTCACTCTCATGTCATTCCAACCCTGTATGATTTTATTTCTTCTTCAGAACAAAATTAATAAAGTCACTAAAAATTTGAAAATCAATGAATACTGTGGGTGTCACCTTAAATTATGGAAAAAAACATCAAATTCCAATTATTAAATTATCTTCGGGGCTGAAATTAAAGCAATTCATAACATATTAATTTGAATTAATGAAAAATAGCAGTGATGTCTGAATTAAATGATTCATGAATGAACTGTTGGTTTGACTCCTATGAATCTGTAGATTCATTCTGCAAAACCTGCTCAAATGATTTGAATGATTCATTCATTCATTGATCCAGGTCTTGAATTCAATGTTTTTAGGCTAACAAGAACATTTTTGATACTTATAGATTGTTTTTTTTATAGCACAATGACCTCTTATATTTCAAAAGATCAAGGGAATGTTGATTTCTCAGTTCATGACCCCTTTAAAGTCTACATTAAATGTAAATTACAAACATCTTTTCTTCTCTTTTGTTACATTTATCCGAACAAAGTAAAAATGAAAGGCCAGGCTAGATTCATGAATCTTTGCGATCTCGTGTGAGTGACAGGTTTCTGGAAAGGAGGAATTATTGCCCAGTCCTTGTGCACATTTTAATAAAATAATAATAACAATAATAATACATTTATTTAAAAAAAACGGCATTATTCCATAAAAAATTAAGAAAAATAAAAAAACATTTTGACTTCATGGTGACTTAAAATTTTAATTTTGGGGAAAACTACCTGTTTGAAAAAACTCCACCATCTTGAAAATTGTGCCATTGTTGGTCTGTTTGATACCATGTTGCTGAAGTCTCTATTGCAGCCAGATACCTCCCTAAAGGACCACCTGAACAGATGATCTGGAATCACACAGACACACAAACAGCATAGGGAAAGACTTGCAGGTGTCCTGGTAAATGACAGTGTAGACCAAGTTGTCATGGTGACTTGGACAGTGCAAGTGTCCCCCCGAGTCAAGTCTCCGCTTTGCAGGGTTAAGTCTTTGTGACATGCAAAAAGCATGCTGGTGAGCTCACATAATTGCCTTGTCCTTGCTGGGCAGGCAGAAGCAGTTTTTGCATTGCGGGTCTAAAAAGAGAGCTCTCTTCATGTTCAATTAAACACTCAACAATGTATATGCCATTGTTGTTCTGATGACATGCTTTTCCAGGGATGTAATTAAGTTTTCAAATCAGGGCCTTTGTCTTTCACTCTCTGTCTCCCCCACCCATGAACTGCACATTGAAATTCCTTCGGGTGAGACGTCTCAAAGAGTGAGCGATATGTGAAAAGAAACAGATTTTTTACACTACTTTGGGTTTCAGTTGTAGTTATCTGCACAAAACATCAGCATAAGCAAAATATCCCCACTGATCTGCTCCAGCATTTCTTTTCAATCAGGGTAAGACCACCTCATTCAGGTTATCTCAAACCAATTGTTTTGGTGTGGATTCAAGCACAACTGCCAACTTCATATATTCCAAAATGCAATTAACGAATGAGCAAAATAACATCAGGTTCTGAAACAAATGCCCCAAACGATCCAGGAGTGGAAACAACATCTCACACTGAGCAAGGAGAAAGGACTTTAGCTTGATGAACCAAACACCCAAACGCACACAAAGGGAGAGTAAGAATGACCGTTAGTGTACTGTAGGTGTGTAAGTGTGCATACTAATCTGTAGGCTGTGACAGAGGGCAGTGTGTGACACAGACAGGACCTCATTACTGAAGTACTGTGTGTGTCTGTAGACTCTGTGGGCTATTCTGACCCAGCCAGAGCACGAAAGCACAGTGTATCCTGATTAATGATCTTGCATTGCGGCCCACATATATTCATATATTACACACAAACACACATATCATAGGTGCACACATATCTGGTTGGTTATATCAGGCAATCTGATTTATAATGTCAAAAGCATCTAGTAATACTAGTAATAATGTATCACATTTACACAGAGAAATCCACTACAATGACATGCAGCTATTGAAAAAGAAACACATTTTACACACACGCTTCCACGCATCATACACATTCACAAAGTTTCCTGCAGGTTAATTAAGCACATTTTTCACCGTTGATGAGAGCACGCAGAGAGAGAGATGAGGGGAGGAACTAAACACATATAATTATGTTTCTTCTGTTCTGTTGATTTCAAACCGACCTCTGTGTGGGATGTTCATACACACACCATACACACACACTGTTTTTGTATCTAACTGACGAAAGCAACTGCTATATACTCTTCTATGTTATATCAAAGCTCAGGCATGTTGTATATTTCATACACTGTCATCTAAAATACAAGCAATACATCTCTGAGCAGTGAGGCTGTTACACAGAGGAGAGAAACCACTTAGATAAATGCAACATGACTAAGAGGTAGCTCCTCAATCTTTGTGATGTGTTTTCTCTCTCACTTTCACTCCCCTTTTATCCTCTTGCTGTTTATTTCCTTCTCACTTCAGCGGCTGAAATCTAATTGAAAGCCCTGAGGCTGTTTGTGGACACATATCCTCACTTCACAGTGAAATACAGTGGGACCCGCCACACCGGACAGCACAGCACTGACCTAAACCACAAAAACATACAAACAAACATGCACTGCTTTAAACCAGTTGCCAACTGTTCCTCCTTTCTGTGGAAACCAGGCTAAAATCAGACACATATTTTTAAAAATAAAGAAATAGTTCGGCAAAGAACCATCTTCTGGAATTTTCTCTGCATCAAGGTTCTTCAATTAGCCTTTCGCCGGACCCTCCCCCAAAACGGCCATTGTGCAATCACACATCATAGCAACCGTTACTATGTAAGCAGTTCCGACAAACATTGACTCCAAGCAAGATGGTGAAGCAGTGCGCTCACGCCATTTGTAAATCGGACACTAGATACCCAGAGATATTGTCTGGAGGAGATGTGTTCTTTCCATTCCCAAAACCCGAAAACACAACCTGAGCGGTGCTACAATGGATAAAACAGTGTGGGCGGCCCCACTCCCAGTTAAATGTGTCTAACAAAGCATAAATACGTCTGCTCAAAGGTAAGACTAACAGCTAAATAGTTTCTGTGTTATCTAGATCTACTAACTAGAGGCAAGAACACAAATTGGACCAAAGCTATGTCTGGCACGGCACAGGTGTAGTGTGAGCATCAGGAACACAATATGAGATCAAAACCCTGGTGAACTAAATTAAGAAGAATTACAGAAGTAGCATTAGTTATTAATGTTATTAGTTATGTTATTAGTATAAGCTGTTTTCAGAATCAGAATATTTTATATCCATTGATTAACATAATTTACAACTAGGACTTGGCTTAGTTAGGGTTGCATAACAGATAATTACATTACATTATTAATTTAGCTGACGCTTTTATCCAGAGTGACCTACAATTGCTATATAAGTCAGAGGTCGCACACCTCTGGAGCAACTAGGGGTTAAGTGTCTTGCTCAGGGACACATTTGTGTCTCACAGTGGATTCAAATCCAGGTCTCTCACACCAAAGGCATGTGTCTTATCCACTGCGCCAGCCACCCCATAATATAATATAATCAAATAAAATGGATATCTGAATGCCTTATTTTTTTTATTTTATTTTTTTCTTTAACAGATAATTTTATCTGTTATGCACCTTTTAAGCCAAAGCAATTTTTCTATTTGTGAATTCTTTTCATCAACAATGGAAATTAAACATTCTGATTCTCAAAACGGCTATTCTCAAAACAACAGAGAAATGTTAGTTGCTTTGAATGGCTTTGACGCACATGTAGATTTAGCTAGCTAACATACCCTTGTATTTGAACAAAATAGCTACTCGCAATAGACAATAATTGACCATAACATATGAAAGAGAACTTACGCGGCAGTGCAAGAGCATGACTGGTCCACAAGGCTGTGCTCGTTGCATTTGAGGTACAGGTCATGGGGTTTCTCAGATTTCGCTTGAGACCGGTAAGCATTAGCCTCGATAGTAGCGTGTCTCCTTCATTGCGTATTTTTATATTTTGAATATATCCCTCCACTGCATACTGTAACCCCTTTTGCCTCGATCTGGAGGATATCGCGGAGGTATTGCTCCAAAAAAGGTCACTGACACGCATGGGTATACCTCTTCCCTTCATGGTAATCTGTCATATTTGACCATTTGTTTGTCAGACATAGCAACAGTAACTAAGGGGGGCGGGGCTCGGCGAAAGGCTAATTAGATTTTTTTTTTAAACTTGGTGTTACATTCATATCAGCATATTGGTCTCTAGGTATTTAAAGAATCAGTACATTTTCTAACTCCTATGACAATTTTTTTAAGTGCCCTTTTGGATAATCCAGCTAAAACCATCTTAAAGTCAACATGAAATCAACTAAATGTTGACAAAATGTACCTCATATAGTGTCTGTTTAATGACCCAGTTTAAGTGGTTGACCAATTATGCTACAAGCTAGCTGAGTCCTGATTGAGCTGGTAGGCAATCTTAGTCAAGAGCTCTGACTGATAAAACGACTGTTAAAACATGTTAACAGATTTATTGCTGGTGCTCAGACCAGCCTGGACCAGATACCACACAGCTGTACCACCTTGAGCTGGAAAGACCCGGCTTTCCAACAGAGGGTCAAACTGCCGTCTAATTTCTTTTTCTAATCTTTTTCTGTAGATTATTAGAGTGTGTCAATATGTTATCTGGGATGCTGGGATTAAGAAGCTATCTGACCACAGACACAGAGAGAGATAGTAAAAGGCTTAGAAACATGGAAGGCAAGCACAGAAGGCAAGTCTCTTTGACCACTCGTGGGCAAATCAAAGACCAGTCAGCACAACACAGAAACTCAATTAGAGGATGTGCATGTGTGTGCAAGGGTTACGGCTGCTGGTCCTAAGATGAGATAATGAACGTGATCAGCACTAGCACACACCTCTCAAAGGAAGCCTGCCAGTGAGGCACATGCTCTCTCTCACTCTCCTGGATGGAGTGGAGCCGTTATTTCAAAGGATATCTCATTACCTCTGATCTGCTTCAACTCAGACCAAGAGTCTTTAAAAGGTGAGAGCTCCTCTCTATGTCCCCTCACTCATGCGCTCCATACCACATCTAGGCAGACTGAAACCATAAAGAGTAGAGGGTGAAGAAGCCCTGAGCGGAGGTGGAAAACAAGTTAACTTTGTATTTGATGAGTTAACTGATCACCTCAATCAAGTCTGGACTGTCTAACCTTGTCTGACATGTCTTTATGTGACACCTGTCATTTCAAATGGCTTTTCACTGTATATATTAAAGTACTGGTTCTTAATTGTTATTGTTGATGCCTTAGTGATACTTTTAAAGAAGAAGAAAATTCTTGCTTCTCTTGCTTACCAAGGATGAATGTATTTGATCAAAGATGTAAAATAATTACAAACCCGACTCCAAAAAATATAAAATGAATAAAAAATGTGAATAAAAACAGAATGCAATGATGTGGAAGTTTCAAAGTTTTGTGTTCACCGACAATGTTTTCTGGAAGTATTCCTGAGCTTATGTTGTGATTTCCATGTGCCTTTTGTGATGCAGTGCCGTCTAAGGGCCCGAAGATCACCGGCATCCAGTATGGTTTTCCGGCCTTGACCCTTACGCACAGAGATTGTTCCAGATTCTCTGAATCTTTTGATGATATTATACACTGTAGATACTGATAACTTCAAAATCTTTGCCATTTTTCTCTGAGAAACTCCTTACTGATTTTACTCCACTATTTTTCGCCGCAGCATTGGGGGAGTTGGTGATCCTCTGCCCATCTTGACTTCTGAGAGACACTGCCACTCATACCCAATCATGTTACCCATTGACCTAATAAGTTGCAAATTGGTCCTCCAGCTGTTCCTTATATGTACATTTACCTTTTCCGACCTCTTATTGCTACCTGTCCCAACTTTTTTGGAATGTGTAGCTCTCATGAAATCCAGCTTTTTTGGAATGTAAATCCAAAAAGAGCCAATATTTGGCATGACATTTCAAAATGTCTCACTTTCAACATTTGATATGTTATCTATATTCTATTGTGAATAAAATATACATTCATGAGGTTTGTTAATTATTCCATTTCCTTTTTTACTAATTTGTACAGAGTCCCAGCTTTTTTGGAATCGGGTTTGTAGAATTTAAAAGAACTGTTAAAAGAACTGTCTTCAATTTTAATATAATTTAAAAAGTAATTTTAGTCCTGTGCTGTCCCATGACAATGTAAGCCTACTGACAAAGTATAAAAAACAGTGAAAGAAAGAAACAAAGCATAAAAGCTTCCACAAAAATATTAAGCAGCACAACTGTTTACAGCATTCACTGTTTTTGTTATACTTTATGCCAGAAGGCTTTACATTGTTAAATTATTTTGTATTGTTCAATTACTTTATGTTAACAAAGTACACAAAATTATTTAATTATAAAAAATGGTATGCCATGATATCTTTACAACATACTAAATAAAAGAACAGTGGCACTGCTTTTGGGGGTGCACCCCACACTTTGAAAATCACCGGGTTAAAGCGATATAGCAAGGGTTTGTTTACCACAACATACCATCAATATGTGATTAAAGGCCTGTGTCCACCGACGAGAGGTACTTTTACTTTCAGGGTGTTTATATACATCAATTTGCACATCAAGTCATTTTTATCTCACATGTCATAGAGGTGCTCTGCAGAACTCTGCTGGATCTATGAGCTACCTGATCCTGGATCCATCTGTCCACTCCCCCCTTTACTACAAGGAATTAAATCGATTGCATTGGCTGTGAGGAGTAGACAAACCACAAGCAGCGCCTTTCCCTTTGATGCTGCTGCTGAAACTTCAGTTTCATTTTGCCTCTGCAGAAACTCAATTACCTCGCTGGAGTCTGACAGGCTTTTCTGAAGAGGGGACCATGGGAAACATTTTCAAACTGATGTTAGGAAAACTGCAGACACCCTTACACCATTGAGATTGCTCTCTCTCTCCCTCTAAATAAATAAATAAATAAATCTAAAAGTGACTTTACAAACTATGACTTGGAACTCTTGTGCTCCATTTGTGGTTTCTACTCCTTCATTAGAATGGAAATGAACACCAAACTGTGTTTAGTAGTGACCATGTGGGAAGACATCACTAGACAGTGATGAGATAAAAATAAAGACTTCCACTTACCAATATTTTTCAAAAGAAAAAACAGAAGACTCTACCAAAAGTCTTCAATCATAAGTCTGAGAGATCTCAATATAAACTCAAATAATTTTCATTAAATAATTTTAGAGCCAAATGATCCATATTAATCCATATTATACAAAACTTTATAATTTTATTGCTCTAGAATTCTACTGTATGTCAATAATTGTCAAATTTGTTCCCTCTAATATTTCAGATATCACCTGAGAACAAGTTGAAACTTAAATGAAACATACAAGAACTTCTCACCTGATTATTTTTTTAAGCAGTGCACTCACGTAAAGTGATATAAGTTATACAGAAAACCTCCCCTCGTATATTATCACCCAGCTCTAAATATATATAGTTGGATATATAAGTATGTCCAACTTTATCCACATACATACAGTATGTGGTGTATGCATGTATATATTTATTTATTCTAGGAAATATAGTTTTACAAGAAACAAAGAACAAAACATATCTAAAAAGATCTCCAGACCTCTGAAAGAGCAACATCTGAGCAATAAACAGTTCCTAGGGGATATATATTTACAGTGTATCTCATAAAAAAGTTCCACACTAGCAATAAGAATTGTCACGCAGTAAGCTTCATGTGCTTGTGAAACAGTCTCATCGGATGCTCTTAAATTCTCCTGTGGGTACAGAAGTCACTACCTGCAGCTTATTTAGAAAAATAAATCAATCTGTTCATCAGGGAGCTTAGTTTCTTTTGTAATGTAAGACAGGTGTGATGGAAGGGAATGCTCAGTCCATGTGGAGCACTTAAACAATGAATGGCAAAGATAAGTGAGCAGAGGAACAGTTAAAAAAGATAAAAACAGATACATTCTTGTTGAGCTTAATATTCCAAACCACTGTAATAAATAGCTGTTTTTGAGCCCTTAACCACCTCAAAGAAAGACATATGAGAAATGGAGACAGAGAGAGTGTAGACTCAAGAAGTTAGTGTATAGTACTTCCCATTTTTCACATTGCACCCTCAAGACACATTCTCAATAATTCACCAGTCCTCACATTAACAATAACTGGTCCCTGAATAAAAACTATTTTCAATGTGGTTTTCATCATCAAGCAAATTTCTCAGATCCACATTTCATAAGCTCTGTGGAAATAGAATAATCTAAAACATGGAAACTGTCACTTGAATTATGAATATCTGAGAGCTTTTGTTCAGCATTAAAAAATAAAGCCCTGAAAAATTGATGCGAGGGCTCATATCATATTCATGATTTAGGAAATAAAAAAAAAAAAAAAACATAATGGATACTGATATATCTTCTCAGATTTGTATTTAATGGACAACAAGGAACCCCCTGAACATCCCATGGATTATGTAAGACATTATTGCTCAGCTACCGACACATTTCTAAATGGGGATACACCAGTATTAAAATTCTGGATGATACCAATAACTTGGTAATTCATTTCATTTTCATGGCCAATGGCCAATAAATGGTGGTGACTAAAATTTTATACATTTTTGTATGAAGACAAATGATTTTTGGAATTTGCTATAGGTAACATTTAATAGTATTACTTAATTATTAGTGTTTTTAAAGTTGATTTTTAGGTTATGACAAATGTATTATCAAAATGTAAAATCATAAAGTTATTTTTTCTATTTGTTGAATAAAAAAATTATTATCAACTGACCGATGATTAAAAAAAAAAAATCCCCAATATCAGCAGATTTTTGCAACCACATGTAAAATGAAGCTTCTGTAGCTTTAGCAGAGTATGTAAGTCTTCAAGCTAATGTCTCTGTCTGTCACTCCGTCTGTCTGTCCACCTCTCACTATGTTTTTGAGCAAAGATTCATTAAACTTCCAGGAGGGCTGTTGTCCATTAGGCTCGGTCTCAGGATCCAGCTTGTTAACGGCTCGACGTTCTGCCGTGTTAAACACACGCTGTACACAAAGCCCTTTGCGCAAGCACATGCAAATGCATGTTAAGTCATGCAAATGAGAAGCATAATTGCTGTTCTTTGTTGAAATGTGCATTTCAGGCCTTAGCGTCTCTATAGACAACAACAGAAGAGAGAGAGAATCAAAAAGAGAGCAAGAAAGAGATTTGCTATTCATTATTCATTAGGATATCATATGTCTGGTTAGATTTATGATGCTCCAACAGGATGAGAAAAAACAAAGTGGATCCTTCCCTCACTCATGCATAGCACACTACAAGAATAAAAATAATGGAAAACATGTAAAGTGCAGGATTTGTGCCAATAGATCATTCCATTTTAACAAAAGCAATTATAGATAAAGATAATGACCTAAAGCCCTCGGAAACCAAAGGAGGGTTGGTGTTCTCTTAAGAAAGCTCATTTCCTCAAAGCTGAATGTACTTGTATTTGTCGTTAACCCCTGTTGAGGCTACACTCTTTCTTCTGAATGGAGAAGTGCAGCGCTGGAACAGTCAGCATGCTGGTCTGGTTGAGCATAGTGGCAAATCCTGAAAAACTTCCAGCCATTCTTCCGGCCTCCTGAATCACCACAGGGAAATTGCAGAGCTCCACTGCCAACATTCCCATGTCCCATTCAGGTGAAATGCTTCCCTTTACTTCTAGATTTTCCGCTCAAGTGATTCTGTGAAGAAGTGGCACACAGATCTGGTTGGGACCCTGGCAGACCCGCTGGGCTTGTCTTCAAAAAGCAGACGCACACATAGGCACATGAATGCTAATGTTTTCAAACACTAAAAGATGAAGAGAAAGCAGAACCGCCTGCGTTTGGGAGAGATGAAAGGTACCTACAGCTGTGCCACAAATTAGGTTTGGGGTTTCTCCGTCTGACCGTCTAATGGTGGGTTTTCCTATGTACCCAAACAAACACGTACCCAATCAGTGTTGTTATTTTCAACTAAAACAAAGGTAAAATAAATGAAAATAAAATACAAACCTGATTTCAAAAAAGTTGGGACACTGTACAAATTGTGAGTAAAAAATGAATGGAATAATTTACAAATCTCATAAACCTATATTTTATTCACAATAGAATATAGATAACATATCAAATGTTGAAAGTGAGACATTTTGAAATGTCATGCCAAATATTGGCTCATTTTGGATTTCATGAGAGCTACACATTCCAAAAAAGTTGGCACAGGTAGCAATAAGATGTCGAAAAAGGTAAATATACATATAAGAAACAGCTAGAGGACCAATTTGCAACTTATTAGGTCAACGGGTAACATGATTGGGTATGAGTGGCAGTGTCTCTCAGAAGTCAAGATGGGCAGAGGATCACCAACTCCCCCAATGCTGAAGCGAAAAATAGTGGAGCAATATCAGAAAGCAGTTTCTCAGAGAAAAATTGCAAAGAGTTTGAAGTCATCATCATCTACAGTGCATAATATCATCCAAAGATTCAAAGAATCTGGAATAGTCTCTGCGTAAGGGTCAAGGCCGGAAAATCATAGTGGATGCCCGTGATCTTTGGGCCCTCAGGATACTACTGTAATGGAAATCACAACATGGGCTCAGGAATACTTCCAGAAAACATTGTCAGTGAACACAATCCACCATGCCATTCGCCGTTGCAGACTAAAACTCTATAGGTCAAAAAAGAAGCCAGAAGCACAGGAATGGACTTTCCATAGGAACTAGAAAACTGTTCTGTGGTCAGACAAATAAACATTTTAAGTTATTTTTGGAAAACTGGGACGCCATGTCATCCGTACTAAAGAGAACAAGGACAACCCAAGATGTTATCAACGGTTAGTTCAGAAGCCTGCATCTCTGATGGTATGGGATTGCATGAGTGCGTAGCATGGGCAGCTTACACATCTGGAAAGGCACCATCAATGCTGAAAGGTATATCCAAGTTCTAGAACAACATATGCTCCCATCCAGACATTGTCTCTTTCAGGGAAGACCTTGCATTTTCCAACATGACAATGCCAGACCATATACTGCATCAACTACAACATCATGGCTGAGTAGAAGAAGGATATGGGTTCTAAAATTGGCCAGCTGGCAGTCCAGATCTTTTACCCATAGAAAACATCTGCCGCATCATAAAGAGGAAGATGTAAAAAAGAAGACCTAAGACAGTTGAGCAACTAGAAGCCTATTTTAGTCAAGAAGGGGCAACATTCCTATTCCTAAACTTGAGCAACCTGTCTCCTTAATCCCAAGACGTTTGCAGACTGTTATAAAAAGAAGAGGGGTTGCCACACAGTGGCAAATTTTTGAGATGTGTTGATGCCATGAAATTTAAAATCAACTTATTTTTCCCTTAAAATTATAAATTTTCTCAATTTAAACATTTGATATTTCATCTATTTTGTATTCTGAATAAAATATTGAAATTTGAATTGCATTCTGTTTTAACATTTGCATTCTGTGTCCCAACTTTTTTGGAATCGGGTTTGTAATATATTTATTTGATTAAACACTTAAACTCAAAAAAACCTTCAAATGTTGCATAGGCAGCGAACCGAAATTACTAAATTGAAGCTGAAGTGCTAAAATTACTAAACCTAAAAAATAAAATATAAATATAATAAAAATGACAGTTGCAGGTAACAAAATTCCTAAAATTTATACTGAAATTAAAATGAATAAAATCATTATAATAGATTAGATCAATATAATAAACATTATAAGAGAAAATAAATAATTCTAAAATTATTTGTACCCAACCCCCCTCACTAAACACACACAACGCGGCTCAATCTGCATCCCAGAAGAGCAATGTCATCGCTCGGCGATCAAAGAGGAAGATTTGTCTTTTTGTTTGCATAAATGGCTACCAAAATCTGGAAAATAAAGAATGCAAAGCTGCCCATGTGTTTGGGGAGGAGTTGTGATTTCAAAGAGTGAACAACTTTCAAAGAGATGCCAAACAATGACTGTGAGAATCTGTAAATCTGGCCTAATCTCACTGAGCAGCCACAATGGCATCCTTTCCTGCAGGAGAACAGAATCATGGGAAACAAGAAGTCATCAAAGTCTACCTCAGATTTCTGAGTTGGTTTCATTCTCTCTCCCTTGTTTCATTCTCGTATAAGTGCATGAAGTCTGACTTGGAGACTTGGAGGGCTGTTAGATTCTGGTGTTGAGTTCTCACTCTGGGATCTGAAGTTTGATTAAGGAAGCCTCTATCTCTGCCCCCATTACCTCTTCTCTGCTCCCTATGCATCCATTTCTTCTCTCAACCCTGTTCCTCAACCACTCACCCACTTTTTACATTCTTCTCACTTTGGCTCTGAGATATCTGACAAAAACTGCAGAGCTTTATGAAATTCAAGTTCTGGTGAGGCTCTAATCTAAAGCCTGAACCTCCCTTCACTTGTTTAAAAGATCTCACTGCTGGGAGGCAGCTAGATAAGAAGCAACCACTCATACCAGCTCTCCAATCGGATTTCCAGTGATAAAGTTGTTTACCTCACTCCTCTTCTCTTTTTTTTCCTCTAACGCTCTGACTGAAGCTGTCTAACCTCTGAGATGCAACAGGAAAACAGCTGCAGACAAAGTTTCTCTTAAAACAAAAACTTCAGAAAGTTGTCCACATGCTACACATTTGTCTGAAATGATAGATGGTGTGTAAATTGTCTCTGGAGAGTAATGGAGGTTGGGAGAAGGGGAGGAAAAGGAAGATGGAGCAGTGTTGGTCTCAGCAGCAAAACATCTTCTGAAATTCACACATCTTCACTTGCTGCTTTGCCTTTTTGTCAGCTCTCTCTCTCATTTTCAAACCTGTCCATGTCTGCCTTTTTTATCCATGGAAACTTTCCATTGCACCAAAAAAAAAAAGATTCTTTTAAGAACTGTTCTCTGGAAGGTTAATTGAGCAACACAGATGTTTCTTCTATGGCTTTCCTGATAAAACCCCCTTTTAGAACCTTAATTTTCAAGAGTGCAATAGTATCAAAAGGGGTGACGAAAACTTGCAAATCAAGTTTCTGACAAGGGAAATTATTTTTGCCATTCGTCTGTTTATTTTTAAGCGCCTAACTTGATACAAAACACCAATACACATTCTTACTAATGTAAATTGTAATTAAACCTTTATGTTCTATGTAATGTTCCAACACCTAGAGTCATTTGCAGTGTGCTGGTTACATAAACATGGGTGATGAGCCAATTACAGTGTGTAATCTTACTAGATCCTGCTGGCGTTTCGTGAGGTCTATCTCATCCAGCTCAAACGCACATAACTCTGACTCAGTGTTCACACATGCATACACATTCACACATACGCACACGCACAGTGGATACAGCATGGATGTCACGTGTTGAAATGACACATGACCATCTGAGTCTCAAATACAAGTATACAAGAAATTCCACAATTTACCAATATTTTCCACCACATGAGCCATCCAACAGAATTGTTTTTTGATAATCAGAACTTGACAAAAGCTCAGTTGAATGTAATATATATTCCTTCAACTAATAGCAATTTTAGTTTTGTGAACTTTTACAAAATAATTTCTCTTAAAATACACTTTCCAAACTAATTTGTCCAACAATAGTGTCCGAAAGTAGCCATACATGCATCACAGGAGAATTCACACGTCATTTTTGTTGAAACTCATGAAGATTTTCAGCATATCTCAAATTATGTGTTGTGTTTAATAGTGTTGTGTCAAGGAAAAACAATAATGTAAATGGCATTTTGACCTTTTTTTAATAAAATGTAAATAAATTCATACTAGCATTTTGTGTTTCCTAAATACAATTAAATAATATGTCCAAACGTTTAGCATGAAATAACAAAATCACAGCTTGACTAGAAATACTTCTTATCTCCAGCATGGTATTAACTGACACTGTCATCTTTCTGGTAAACTTTTGTAAATAATTTTTTTTATTATTTAATTATTATTTAACTGTACATTTCTATGACAATTTAAATAAAATTAGCCTTAACAAGACAAACAGTTTGGCCATTTTATTTGAAAATGTTTACAATCTAACTTTAAAGTGGATTTAAAAAGTAAATGGCATAATAAAAACTTTCACAAACAGTTGAAAAGTGATCTGGAAAATAATGGGGGAAAATCAATCTATTACTTTAAAAATAAAAATAAAAAAATCAACCCCTAAGACATGAAAGATGCTACCGACTATACAGGGTACATTTCTATATCTCTGTGTGAATGGACATTAGAGAGGACAATGAAGTCACACATTTGTGTGAAGCTCAATGAATCATGTAGAGGAGTGCTATTGCTCTGCAGCATCTTTATTTTGAGATGCCCATATGCTTGCAGACGAGTTGATTTAATGTTTCTTCCTGAGTATTCAGTCTCACACCTATTTGTCGATATCATTCTCTTTTCTTCTTTCTTTGAGGGACTGCTGTACAGTCCATTTAACACACAAAATTAAAATATACAAAACATGTTTTTCACAATGTATTGTCTTGATTTGTAAAAAGACATAATTTCGATCTTTCACCAGCCTAATGATCTTCATTCATGTACACTACAATACCAAATACTGAGTGTAAATAAATGTATCTCACGGCCTTGTCTTCATTTATGTCAAATCAAATATGCTGTCTACTGTGACAAAGATCTATTATGGGTCTATTATTTAAAATATTGATGTCTTAATGTGCTTGATTAAAATGGTCTTGAATTATTTCCAATTTGAGCCAAGCTTATGTATTCAAAAGAAGCTGACTGCTTTCAGAAACATTCTAGCAACAATGAGGAGATATAGAAAGAAAAGGATGGGGGAGAAAGAGGGACTGGGAGAGGGAGAGAGAAACAGAGACTAATGCTGTAGAAAAGGTCTCCAGGTCCCTGCAACGAGACCATTAAATGCTCTCCTAAGGTTGATCATTTGTACTATTAATATTGTACACCTCCATTAAGGATGATAGAGTTATAACAAAAAGCGGTGTGATGATTAAACCTCTAAATTATCCCTGCAAAACCTCACCAGAGAAAATCCCTTAAAAATTAGGGCTGCCAATCGATTAAAAATGTAAATCACATTGCATTATGTATTTAATCAAATGAATCACAAATAAATCTCCAAAAATATTATAGATGAATTAAAATTAAATATTTGAAAAATTTAAAATAACATTAGGAGAAATTAGTGAATCAATCAATGTAATATATTTGGATAAATAAATAAAAAGTATGAGAGGATATAACAAATGTTTGGTTCTCCTTCATGGCTCAATTATTTATAAAAAATGTTTTTCCATAGCAAATTAAACTGTTCTGTATTGCACACCTGCTCTACATATTCCTCCAGCAAGGTTTTAAGAATACATGTATTAGGCCTTATAACTTTTGCCAGAAAAAACTCACAGATGGCACACTTCATTTAACATGTATTAAAAGGGGGAGAGAGAGCAGTGTGTTATTTATCTTCATTCTACAGAGAGCTGGATTAGTCAGGATTGATGTGCGTTTGCCTTCGGGAGCACTGGCAGCACAACAAGCTTTGAATAATAGCAAAAACCAGCAGGAAGTGCGAGTGATTCACCAATGAGTAGGAGTGAGAAAGGGAGGAAGGAGAGGTGGGATGTTTCTTTACGGAGTGGGATGCATCAAACTAAGGGGGAAGCTTTCACTTCAGCCCAGGGTCTAAGTCTGGGCCTGAAGAGGATTTCAGGAGGAGCCACTGGGCTTGCATCAGCCACTTCACCCCACAGACCAACTCTGAAGAGCTAATTTTCCTCAGCTCTGTCTATTCCTTTCTCTGCTTATTCATCACACATACGGTGATTGGCAAGTGTGCTCTGCACCTGTCTGCCTTTTTTCCTTTCATTAAACAGACTCATCCTACTTTTACAGAGGTTGGAGTATTCAATAATGAATACACCAAGTGTTTCTCTAGCATGATTGCCGGAGGGATCAATAGCGCTTCAGACATTTTAAATAGAGAGAGATTACAACCATCTTTCCAGTCGCAGGAAACATGACCACTCAAACTCCACGACAAACTCCCACTGTCAAACTAGAGCTAACTTTCAAAGTTTGTCCAAAACGTTGTACTTTCTTTAAATATACAGTATATACACTTCCACTAAATTATTTATTTAATTATTTATATCACTGACATGAAAGGCAGGTTTAGCAGGTTAAAACTTGTTTCTTTTCCATTTGGCAAGCTCACCTTAATCGTGCTGGCCTATCTGATGACAATAAATGGCTTTTGTTTCCTCTAATGCTTAATTCCTCTAATCTGTCTCATACTGTGTTCTACCAATTAAGGCAGAGGCCCTCTGATCTGGCCATTACCGCGTGAAACAATTAGTCAGCACCCAGAAACAATTCAGTGAGAATTGATCTGCCAGACACAGCTACAAAGTAGAAGCTTTAGCTGTTTTAGCTGGTAACTTGCTTCAACCTTTTTGACCATCTTATTATCAGCAAAAGTTTTGGACACTTTCATGCAACTATTGGCTGGTCACTTCAAAGCTGATCCTGCAACCTTCAACAATAACTAAGTTGAGAAGTTTTTGCAAGTAAGACCAGAGATCTTGAGATCAGTTTATAAAATCTGCCTTTAAAAAGGCTGCCATTCACACTTCCCAAAGCAATTATCGGCCAATAGCGATCGGTAGCCGATCAGTTAATAAATGGGTAGACCAACAGACAGACAAACAGATTCATTTCAGGATTCTGTGCTTAACACTCATAAATTGAAAGGTTAACTGATTCTTCAAAAATAAAATTTTCCCCAACCATGGTAGGAACAAGTAATCTCTCTGCCATATTCTATACCACACTTGACTAGGGCTGGATATTGATTCAGATGTCCCATTTCGATTTGATTTAGATTCTCAAGCTCTCAATTCAATTTGATTCTAGATTTATAGTTTTGTTACATTCAGTGAATATAGTAATACAAATCCTACTGATATTTTAAAAAATGAACAGTAAACATCGGTTTACAGATGGTGAATTAATAAAAAAAATTAAGAACCACAGGCTTGTATTTTAAACCTATAGTTTTTTGTATAGGGTCCTTTTTTGAGCAATAATAGGGCCCTATAAAATTTTCTTCTTATTTTTTTCTGGTAATCAGATGAAGGCATAAAATATTAATTTAATTTATCCTAATCAAATGAAAATTAAACCCTTTTATTTTTTGGCAAATAAAGTGCTGCACAACAGAGGTTTACTGTTAATATTAAAAAAGAAAAACAAATGTGACTATTCCTTTAAAAATAAAGATTTATTAATATGTATTACTGTAGCAGTGGTAGCATTTAGTCTTAAGACTGCTAAATAGTAATATATTCTGACGTTTCTTAATGTTAAACTATAACGTTACTTTTATTTTGATGGTTTGCCGTGAGGAACTTGCAGCTGCTGTGTATGTGATATGACTGTAGTTTTCTCAAATAAAACAGTAAAATGCTAATGAAGACAATCATAGTGAGACGACAGAAGCTGAAAACACTGAGAGCGTCGTCCCCGCTTTAGTAGTGCGCTGCGCCATTCATTTATTGATTGCGGAAATCTTCTGCAGATATATAGTATTCCTATAGCATTAAACCTGCAAACCCACGCATATGGGTTTTTTCTTGATTATAATCAACAGTATCTCCGCCATAATCACTGAATTAATGACAGGCTTTCCGTTGTAACATCGCGCAAGGTAAATAAGGGTGACAAGTAATAAGATTAATAAGATTAATAAGATTAAAATAAGACGAGTAATAAGATTATCGTTAATCAGATCTTGCTTTAAATGTGTTCTGAAATGAATACCGGAAAAGATCAATTCGTGGCTTTTGAGAATCGATATCAAATTGATGTCATTTAAAAAAATTATAAATCGAAAAATCTATTCTGAATAATCTATTTCGTCCCATCCCTACACTTGACACTGAAAGTACTTTACCACAAGCACCTTAAATGTCTAAAATCTCGACATGATGATACTGGCTCATCCTATAAACCAACTTTGGGATTCCCATGGTCCCTTCAAATGGGGTTTGACACAATCATCCCCTCATCTTTTTTTCAGCCTCACAGGGCGTCATGGGGCAGCAGTGGACACGGAAGACTGTCACTGTGCATTAAAATACGTATACTGACCTCCTGGCCTGGATTCGCCCCTTTGAAGGAAGGTGAGGAGCTTTTATGCTGCTCCTGTCAGTCAGTGGAGCCTCTCTGTCCTGTTCAGCCACAGCCGATCTCTCATCTCCCAGTCATGGATATTAACCTCCAGCTTCACGCCTATTTCTCACCCTATAGACTGAGTGACGTCCCGGGGCTGGAGGCTTTCAGTGCTAGGACTCAGACGATCAGAACAATGATGGAGTGCAGAAAGGAGGAACAAGAAACCAAGAAGTATAATGGAATGCTGTTTAAGGGTCTGAGAAATGGACAAAAAGACGTGGATGGAAAAAGCTTATCTGTTGCATCTGAAAATAAACATAATCTGTTTTATTTAATGAATTTATCGAAAGCAGAAAAGGAAAGGTTTTTTTTTACACTACATGTTGTAGGCCTATGTTTAATCCTGCAAGAAAAACACTTTCAGTCCATCTGCTTTGAGTCCAGACCAGCTGTGTGGCACATTGATGGGCAAGAGATTTTAAAGCAGGAGGTGTCAGCCTCACCCTGGCAAACCAGATTACAAAGATTTGATTGGATTTGCCCTCATCCTGTAGAAACACCATTAATGCAACTCCAAATTTAATTCACCCCATCTCAAATTAGACAAGGTTTTCATCTAAAGACTTTCTGCTTACTAAAAAGCCAAAACTGGATATCCACAACAGAAATCTGTAGCTTTCTTTTGTGAGAATATATTCAAATGATTATCTCACTACGTGCCTTTCTGCTGCTTTGACAGTTTGTTTACAGATATTCCGCTGCTCAATATTATTTTAGTTCCACATGCAACAATGTCTGAAGCAGACAAGAATAGATTGGAATTGTCTGTCCCAAATACATTCCGCTGCCTATTTCAATAACAGCTCTCACTGATGGCTTTTTTACCTCTCTTGGCCAAGTTTTTGCTAAAAAGATCAATTTAACAGTCACTTGAAATTTTTTCTAATCTAAAGCAGATTGCAGACCCATGATTGTCTGTTTGTGCTTATAGATCGGAGGAAAAAGAAAGTGGCAAAGTGGAAAGGGCAACAAAGATGCTTGCTCTGCATTCACACATATCCACATAACATTAAGTGTTTGAGGAGAGAGAGAAGGATGGAAATAAGTAGAGACAATAGTTGAGCGAATACCAGGACCAGAGCTCATAATGACATGACCAGATTATTGTTATCAGCAATAAGACTAATTATTTCCTCTATCTTTTAAACATACAGAGTTAATCCTGTTACAAGGTCTGGTATTTTGGGTCTCTGCTTAATTGTGACTAGAAGGGGGTTGAAGGTGTGGGAGGGTTGTTACCAAACAGCAGCTCTAGTTATTTGGGACAGTATTATTTATTTATTTGTAGAAATTCAATTTCATCAACAACCTCACATGCAATACATGCCACTTTTATGACATTATAAAAGTAAACATTGTAATAATACTTTTTAAAAACAATGTATCACAAAGTGCTTAAAAATGAAAAATAAAAATAAATCTTGATGTTCATGAAAGATTTATTTTTATTTTATTTTTTTTAAACACATACCTCCGGTTTCCTAGACAAGGCTTAAGCCTAGTCCCAGACTAAAATGCATGTCTGGGCTGTTTTAACTGAAAGAAACTTGACTGATCTTAAAATATGTCAGATTCATTGTTTTTTCTCAAGATGCACACTTGTAATGTTTTTATCTAAGGCATATTCTAAAACACTACTTAAATGTCCTAAATGACCTATGGTCTAATCCTGTTTTAACATAAACCCTGTCTGTGAAAATGGGCCATAATGTGTCAATTGCAGTGCATCTAAAATAGAATTCTGCCAAACAAGGTCTCTCAAAAGGCAGCATAACAAATGGAACAGTTTACTTATGATACCTCAAAATGCTATCTAGGTATGCATCTTTCCAGGTTTTGGAACAGACCCAGAAAGAGTGATTTAGAAGGTTTGTTTGTTTTCCCAACTCTCTGGTGGTAGTAGTGGCAGTCGCATCTCATTTTAATGAACCCCTCTGTTTTCCTCATGGGGTCGGTCCACTGAGCACATTACACTACTACGTCTCAAACTACAGCACACCTGGCTTTAACTTCCGCACATGCACACACACACATATTTTACTCAACTGACCACAGCCCTGATCTTTCACCCTTTCTTCTCTTATTGGGCACAAATAACAAACACGGCTTTGAGTGGCTTTTGATAATTAAAGCAGGGCTCTCTAATAAAGTTCACATGGCAGTTAATGTTCCCTCAGCGGGATTGCAAGCGCCGACCGTCTGCCACTCTACTGATGTGTGCATGAGTGTATGTGTAAGAGGATTGGATCAGACACTCATGACCTCTTCTCACATTTGTTTGTCTCTGTGATGTTAAAACAGAAACCCAGCTGCAAATCGGTAGATTTGAGCCAAAGATGAAGGTCAGCGAGATGGGTCAGTATTGTGATGTCCAACTGTGAAACTTCAGGTGGATCAGTTTCAGGTTTTATTTCACTTTTCATTGTGCTTCTGTTGCATGTTTTGGGGATTTCTGTTTGACTAGTGTCCTAAATCTGTCTGCTGGAGATGGAATCTAAATACACATATGTATATCTCTTTCCAACTATCGCCTTCTCTTCTGAGGTTTCAGCTCAAGTAAACCTCTTTAACAGGCCAGATCACTTTGAGTAAACTGGGTTGAAAGCTGTGTAATCCTAAAGTTAAAATACTTTCTCCTATCTTAGATTAATATGCAAAGCAACTACAGAGTCTTCTGTAGGCTTCTACTGTGAGCAACTGACCATTCTGACACAATAACATTGGAATGAGTCTGTTTGTCTGGCGAATAGCAGGTCAAGATGCATTTTTTGGGAAACCGGTGTTGAAACATCCATTATTATCCCCTTGAGGACCACTTATAATGTAATTATATAATAATATAATATGAAAAATATAAGCAAATTTTGGCTCATGAATTTGAATGCATAAAATGCATTTTTTGAAGTCAATAATTTATTACATTTAAAATCTAATATAATATAATCGAATATATAATATAATCTAATATTATCTGTGACTGTAAATGTCTCTCAGTTTTGTTACAGTTCTGCGCTCATCATCTGCTATTTCAGAAACGGTTCTTGACTCATGAACGAGTCAATGTTTCATTCATTATCTGGCTCGGCTCGGTGTTCATCTTCAGTTCTCTCTTCACAGCAGTTCAGTCAGTCTACTGTTTGAGTAAATGAATTATATTGATTTGTTTGAACTCAGAAAGAGTGTCAGCCACATTAAAAAAGTTAACAGCTTAAGTCATTTGTGGATTAATGCTTACTGGAGATGCAATTTGGTGAACTGGTTCAAAAAGATCTGGTTACATTGAATGATTCGTTCGCGTACCGGATATCACAAACTGCTTTGTTTTGAACTCTCTCACAACAGACACGGAAGACAATGAATAAAGTCATAGTTTTTGCTATTTTTGTACCAAAATGTTTTTTTAATACTTAAAAAAATTCTAACTGACCCTCTGATGTCACATGGACTACTTTGATGATGTTTTTCTTACCTTTCCGGACACGGACAGTATACTATATGCACACAGTTTCAATGGAGGGACTGATAGCTCTCGGACTAAATCTAAAATATCTTAAACTGTGTTCCGAAGATAAATGGAGGTTTCAGGTGTTTGGAACGACATGAGGGTGAATTATTAATGACATAATTTTGATTTTTGGGTGTGTGCAGCATATTATTCTTCTGCGCAGTTGCAACGTATGAAGTGTGTGGCCGCACACGTGTGCATCGTTGAGGGAACACTGAGTACAACTGCTTTTCAACATTGATAATAATAAGAAATAATAATAATAGACTGGTTTCTGAATGATTTCTATTTTTAAATATATTGAAATTGAAAACATTATTTTAAATAGCAAAAAAAGTCAATATTTCTATTTTTACTGTATATTTGGTCAAATAAATGCAGTCTTGGTGAGTATAATAAACTTAAAAAATACATATTTTTTTTAATTCGACATGTAAACTATTTTTAAAGTAAAGAATATACAGTAGGCTGTAACGTAAATATACAAAATATATTCTCAATATATAAATAACCAAATCAACGGAAAGTTCTCTCCATTGTATAAAAATTAAGATGTGTGGACCTGCATGTGTGTATGTGTTTAGTGCTTGTGGTAATTCTCTCATGTTTGCATTGTCACAACAGCACACAGTTTTGATTCTAGAAATCTGATTGGGTGAGACAGAAGCCACATCATAGCCAGAGGACATTTGACCTCGAACTCTCTATTTTTCTTCCTTTCTTTTTCCCTCCACGATCCAAGTGGGCAGAAACAGCACAGAATCTGAAAGAGCCTTTTAGGCCATAACGTGTCTGTGTGTGTGTCTGTGTAAAAATAAGGCCAGAAAGCATGTTTCTTCACTGTCTCCACCAGTTTCTGCAGATCTCGCTGGGAAGCACGATGGCCAAGCCAGCTGGCCTCAAGTTCAGAGAACGCTCCAGACGCCTCTACACTGAAAGATAAGCCACAGCTCCAGGGAAGATGAGAACAGGACCTCCATCATCCCCTAAAACCACACACACTAACACATACATCAAACATGCATTGTGCTTTCCTGCCTTCAGACATAAACCTAACATACACAAACACTCAAACAAAACACTGATTTGGGAAGAAGAGCCATGTAAGGGATGAATGGTATTGAATATGATTAACTCTATATGATTAAATCCTGTTTATGTGTCCACTGACACAGTCTTCCTTTACCTTCACAAAGACTTCAGACATATGCCAAAACTTCCAAAAACAAGTTTCAGTGGAAAACGTTCCCACCACTGTGAACTGAGGTTTAACGTCACATATTCAGAACATCCTGCAGACATTGATCTTTCAGCATCCTGTCTTGTGTCCCACTCCACACATTTCCACATCAACAAACACAATCCTGTGCTCAAAACACCTCACCTGTATGCTGAGAGATGCAATGTAGCCAATACACACCTGTGAAACACAGCTGTCGATAATATTCAAAAGAATCTGGACTGTTAAAACTGAAATGGACTACCTTCACTGATCCATTAAAGCCTGCCTTTGAAAAGATCAGAAACTAGAATTTTAGACTTCTAAAGAAAAGTGGCAGCATTTTCATTCTCAACAAGCCACATGATTTGAGGTTTCCAGAATTTGAGGGTTAGAGGTTTGTCAGGGATTATTCACATTCACTTCAAACTAAAATCTACCCCCATTCACACACTAAAGTATTTCGATTTCGATTCACAAACTGATCCCTGCTAGAACTGTTTCGAACCAGAGATGAGACACATCATGGTTTTATTTCTCTGGATAAGGTGGCTTTGACTTTTCCACACTCTTCTGATGACATCTTCAATCTCTGTTTGTTTAGCTCTCTGAACAAAGCCTGAGTGTCCTTCATCCTGGCTGCCAGCACCTGCGGTTTCTATGCCACCTCTGTTTACTTAGCCTGGGAAATGGAATTCCCAGAATACTGCACACAAATTCCTATGATGCATGTTCCTGATGACTGGCTTTCCGTTTAGCAGATTGTCTAGACTGGTTAAGGTGGTAAGAAATTTGAGAAATGAAAATGAAGAAATGAAGATATCACTCATTCAAAATATTAAAAAAAAAACATTTGAAATAAATGCATTTTCAATGTATTTATAATAGAAACCAATTTTATATGATTTTGTTTCAAATCTTTGTATGCCATAAAACCTAAAAAATTAAAAACATGGTAAAAATGGTAAAAACAATTCTATGAACACAAGTCTTAAAATCTTATTAAAAATGCTGAAATAAAGAATTTATATTTAGAATTAAAAAAAATAATACAATACACACACACGTTTGTTTTTGTAAAAAGTGGGGACATCCCATAGGCGTAATGGTTTTTATACTGTAGAAACTGTATATTCTATGGCCCTAGACCAACCCTAACCCTCAGAGGAAACTTTATGCATTTTTACTTTCTCAAAAAAACTCATTCTGTATGATTTATAAGGGTTTTGAAAAATGGGGACATGGGTTATGTCCTCATAAGTCACCCTCTCCTTGTAATGCCTGTGTCATCCCCATGTCATTATACAGAGTTGTGTCCTGACATGTCACAAAAACGAGCACACACGCACACACGCACACACACAAACATACATATATATATATATATATATATACACACACACACACACACACACACAAACACAAATATTTGTCATTGTTTTTTAAAAGCTGACATGCTTGGTTGTTACATCCAGGCCAGCGCAGCTGTCACACCACCTCAGTTCAACCCAGGTTATAACACTGAAGTTGGCAAGGCTAAAATGCATTAGCTCCAAGGATAGGTCACAGACGTGAAGGGATGCCCCCCTCAAGGGTGGCAGGTCAGGTGGAAAGAGGGTGACACTGGTTACCGAACACCTGTCAATAGGAGCAGAACGCACCTTGGCCTGTCTTACCCCTCAGGGTTTTTCTTGTCTACCCGTCAGCGAAGATTTGGGCCTACTGCCTACCATCTCACACCCACTTTCATACTCCACCACAGTTGCCCCCTGGGGGAACATCAGCGATGTCTGTGCACCACGTAGTACCAGATAAAGTCCAAAACGTAACCAGAATTGAACCTTAAATTGTGATCGATATGATACCTCTTCATTCACTGCTACGAATTGATGGCGGTCATATAAGTACGATTTAAAACATGCTAATGCACTTCCATTAATGCCAACAAAGTGTTCAAGTCTATGCAAAAGAATGTTGTGGTCAATAGTGTCAAACCCAGCACTAAGATCCAATAGCACTAAAAGAGAGATATAACAACAATCAGATGATAAGAGCAGATCATTTGTAACTCTAAGGAGAGCAGTCTTAGTACTATGATACGGTCTAAATCCTGACTGGAAATCCTCACAGATATCTTTTTTTTTTTAAGAAGAAATATAATTGTGAGGATACTACCTTTTCTAGTATCTTGGACAGAAAAGGGAGATTCGAGATCGGTCTATAATTAACTAGTTCTTTGTGGTCAAGTTGTGGTTTTTTGATGAGAGACTTAATAACATCCAGTTTGAAGGTTTTGGGGACATATCCTAATGACAATGAGGAATTAATAATAGTCAGAAGAGGATCTATGACTTCTGGAAGCACCTCTTTTAGGAGCTTAGATGGTATAGGGGCTAACATACATGTTGTTGGTTTAGATGATTTAACAAGTTTATACAATTCTTCCTCTCCTATAGTAGAGAAAGAGTGGAACTGTTCCTCAGGGGGTCTATAGTGCACTGTCTGATGCGATACTGTAGCTGACGGCTGAATGGTTACAATTTTATCTCTAATAATATTGATTTTTTAGAAGTAAAGTAGTTCATAAAGTCATTATTGCTGTGATGTTGGGAAATGTCAACACTTGTTGAGGCTTTATTTTTCGTTAATTTAGCCACTGTATTGAATAAATACCTGGGGTTATGTTTGTTTTCTTCTAAAAGAGAAGAAAAGTAATCGGATCTAGCAGTTTTTATTGCTTTTCTGATGCTAGAAAATGCTAGAAAAGAGAGAGTCCATAGTTTTTGTTACATCATCAAGTGGTTCTGAGGTTTTGGATATGCTAAGGAATTCAGATACATCAGGAAGATAACTTACAAAGCAGTCTTTTGTGGTAGAAGTGATGGTTCTAGATAATAAATAACAAAATTAAAATAAGAAATTAAACAAATGGACAAATGACCCAACACTATAGTAAGGAAGTATGTGATTTTGGATCTAGCCCTGGCTACAAATGGTACACAAGTTGTTTGGGATGAGATGTGCTGAAAGCAGAATCAGCGCCAGAGAGAACAGAGCTCATTCACACATCCTCAGCCTGCCTCTAAAGTGTTTTGCTTTACAAGCAGACAGGTGACCCTGTTGACCATTGGCTCGGGTGCTGGCCCTCTTTGAAGGACAAGCACACATCTCATCCCTCCTTTTTTCATTATCCTCTTGGTTTCAGCTCAGTCAAGTGCCGTACAGCATGTAAAAAAAATGGATGGAATGAGAGTGCCTGCCAACTTGGTTTAATTTAATGAAGCCGAGAGAGAATGTTTACTCTGCTCACTCGGAATGTCCTTTCACTGCTCTTTATAATTATAGAAGAAATAAGCTGCCTCAAATAAGGAATTTCTTTTACTTCAGGGTTATTTTTGCTATGCATTAAAAAAGGAGTTCCACTGTATTATCTTGTGGAATGAAGAACGCAGAAAGAAAGATAATTGAGGGGCTTGAGGTTAGAGTGACAAGATGCAAAAGCAAATGAAAAATAGTGATTGAATAAGAAAGAAAATTTTAAGGGTGTGAAGAGTGTGTACACATAAGTGTGTATTTGTGACACTGTGGGTACATGAAGTCACTGTAATGCGATCAGTGTATACAGCAGTGAGAGAGGCTCTATATCTCGGTTTTATCAGGGGAGTGCAACCACCCAACACACACACACACTCACACTCAGGAAAGGTGCCATGACAAAAGTTTCCTTGCCTTCTTTAGGACAGGGTTATACCATACACTACACTGTAAAACCCGATAAGTTAAGAATACTCAACATTTGGTGCCTAAATGCTGATTTTTGGAATTTTATTAGACAAAATAAAACTTAAAAATGTAAATATTTGCAATAAAAAATAAACATCAGCTTATTGAATCAGCCACAATCTGTACAATTAAATTATGTGAAGATAGACATGAAGATAGGGTACAGTTTGTAAATTTCTCTACATTTTTAAATTGTATTTGTTTAGATGGTAAATGACAAAGCATATTAAAGACGCAATCCTGATGTGTTAGATTGCATCGATTTGATTGATTGAGTAATTGAGTTTAGAGTGGCCTGTTGGTTTACCATTTAATTATGGACACCTTAGAACACTAACAAATAAAATAAGAAGTTATGCACAAAAAACTCAACCCATGTTGGTCTGTTTCCAGCAATGCTCCATATTCATTCTCAAGTAAAACTTTAGAATGCAACCCTGCACTTAAGTGTAGCCACATGGTTCAATGTTCAACACAAAACCCAACAGAAAGGAGAAAAGAAACTGGCATGAAGTCTTCTGTGAGGCCTGATGCTACACTGAATGGAAGCATTAGGAGACAGTGAGATGATGGAGCCTCCCAGGCCTGAACCTGTCTGAGTTGACTCGCTCACTGAAAGAGCAGATAAGAGCTGTCACGGAATGACAACGCCAGCGTGTTGTTCAGCAGGTTTTGGGGAGCGGGGCGCTCCAGGGCCTTCACTCTTTCTGCTGTGACGGGAATTTTGAAGCGCCTTTTAAAAGTATAGAGAAGGGTTTTGATCTGCCAGTTCTTTGGACACTACACAAGTACCAAATGACGAGTAGTCCTTGGAAATGGAGATGTGCAAGTGAGTAACCCTCTCTCTGTTGCTGATGGGATCTGAAAGTATGCTCTGTCAGAACAAGAGAAAAGCATATACAAGTCTCTATAGCAATGGCTCCCAATGAAGTACCTTGTGCTCTCTCAATTTTACACCTCCTTTGTCTGACACATTCATTTTAAGTCTTGGAGTCTCTACTAATGAGCTAATGACCTGAC
This sequence comes from Carassius gibelio, assembly GCF_023724105.1. NCBI lineage: Eukaryota > Metazoa > Chordata > Actinopteri > Cypriniformes > Cyprinidae > Carassius > Carassius gibelio. The sequence goes on along the minus strand of NC_068386.1, from coordinate 6,478,282 downwards.
TCGAGTGAGACAAGCAAAATTGGCAGTGTTGTAAGGGCTCCAGGTGGTTTATTTTATTTATTTATTTTTGATAAGTTTATAAAACTGTACAAATGGAAGTGCAGAACCGACAAAGCAACAGTATCTCCTAATCATATTATCATAGTTGGGAACTAAGAGCATCATAAACCTTACTTTTTTTTAAATTGTATAATGCAACATTCATGTTGCATAGGCCATCAACTCAAAACTTTCTCTAATAAGGACATGGAAAAACAGGTCACATCCCATGTTCTCTGAAATAACCTGCTCATAAGTCGGTAAGCGGTCCTGACTGGTTCATTTAGTGAAAGATTCATTAGAGGTTGCCAGAAGTGATTTGAAACAAAAGATTACAATAAAATAAAAAATTATAAAAAAATAGAAATTGGAACAGCTTTGAGCATTCCAGTTCTACTGTATGAAGGACAATCAAATTTGGTTTCTACACAAGCAAAACTAGCAAGTGCAAAAGTGAAAACACAAAATGTGACCCATGTTGGCAAAATGAGTCAGAATGCACACGGCAAATTTTGAGCTGCAGGGAAAAAAGTTTAAAATATAGTTTTTAATCGATTGAGGTTTTTACAAAAATGAGTTCATTAAGCCAATGTCTAGAAATACCAATACTCCAAATAATAATTTTAGATATTTAATTATCTTCATTCGTAAATAAAATTTTCTAAGAAGCATACCTTTTCTCCACTCACTTCTCACACTGACTGTCATCCGAATTGGCCGCATAAAAGATGCTTCCGACTGTGTGCAATCCCGATAAATATTCAGAGAATTACAGTATTTAAGTATTCACACAAACATTATCTGTTAAGTCTTAAGTGAATGTTTGAGGAACTGTTGGGGAAAAACATCTGATGTCTAACATTATATTAGATCCATGCATTACAGTAGATTTTCATATAGGCTGCCTCATTAATGTTAATTTAAAAATAAAAGAGGGAAATCACTTGCTGCTCTTGATTGAACTGCTTTTGTAATTTTAATCAATTTATTTGTAATTAACAGACTAAAGGGATTTTTATATTTTATTATTTCTTTTTATTACTCGAATGTAATAAAATCAGTTGAATGCCTGGGCTGAAGCCGTGGGAGAGCTTGCTCCAGCAACATCCTCTACCCAGCACATGGCTAGAAATCCAGATGGACTCTGGTGAGGGAAATCAGAGCTTCATGGGAAGACCGCCCAGTGCAAAATCCAAAAGCCAGTCCAAACAATTGTATTTCACTGGGACATTGAGGACATACATTCTCTAAAAAGTAACACATAAAATGCCCTAAATTTATGGAAAAGTAGAAAATTTCCGGTGTGAAATATTTACCAGAGTTTGTGAGCCAGACAAAGTGAGGAGAGTGATAACTTGAGTCAGTGCCACTCTGGAATCAGTACTGAAAAGCTGTAAATTATATATTTATATACACAACAAAACATATAAAACCATTAATTATGTTCCAATTCCTACTGGCCAGTATTTTTTTATTTACATGCCCAAACCTATTTTTACTCACGTCATGCATGCTGAGTGTTATTTTTGGATCCTGCATATAATGCATTCAAGTTGTTTATTCAAGCACAGTGGCTGAACAAATCTCTTGCTAACGGTAATACATCCACACCTTAGCACATCACTCCCCCGAGGACACTGAGTTATTATAAAAGCAAAAGCAAATAAAGGCAGGGAGTATCTGAGAAGAGAATAAACAACATGACTGAGTTGTGGGTTGATCTTCAGAGTTTTCTAGCCCATCAAAGTGAAGAGTTGGACACGCTGGGCATAGTGTTCAAGTGTTCATAGAGTTCAAGAGTTCAACTGAGTAAAATTCAGTCCTGGGAACGTCCATCACATGCTACAATGGATACAGTTGCAAAGTTCCCTGGCAATTTAATCCTGTCTTGCTGAACAGGAGGGTTTCGAAGACCAGCCAAGGTTAGGGAGACACGTAACACATCATTCAACTTAAATTTTTATGACTAAGAGAGACAAACTGTGACATAATCACTTGGAGTCATGGGAAAACAGAGAATGAAAAATGGTCTTTTGGCTGTCTTTTTACCACCCTACTTGCTCACCCTGTCACCAATTTCTATAGTCCTTAACTAAGTGAGGCATTTGCTAACTTTGTAAAATGACAAAGTCTTTTATGTGAGCCCTTAGAGGTCAGGTAGTATCGGCGGATTCCCCGTCTCTCTCTCTCTTTCTGTCTCTGTCAGGACTCTCAACACACCAGGCAGAAAACATCAAAGGAGTCCCTCACACTCTCTAGGAGCACAGCTTCAAAGCTTGGACTTGTTACTCACTGCAAATATGTGTGTTCAGCTAAAGTTCGCCCAAGATAACAGCCCCAAATACTCTGTGGCAATTTCATACTGGATTCAGGCACCTGAGAATTGACTACTGTGGCATAATTAAAAGTGAGATGAGGGTGGAAATGATTTCAAATATACAGTCTCTTTTGAGTTGCATCCTCATTGAAATGCACCTGAAGAACTTTGAGTTTCTGCTGAATAAGTATGAATAAGTAAGTATGTTAAGTATGTTTTTTTATTAGTTTAAGTATTTGCTATTGACTATTCAAATGCACAGTTTTGAGCATTGTGTGTGAGTGTGTGAGAGAGAGAGAGAGAGTCACATAGTGGAGTCAGCCATCTTAACTGTCCGTGGCTTGTGTACTACGAACACATACGCTCTTCATCACTGTCACACCACTCTGTTCCCCTTTCGGGCCTGAACTGATGGTAAAACTAAGGACATCATTGATGGTCTTTACATTTATTTTGAAAAATTAAGCTCCTGATTATGGAAAGGGTCGTTACATTTCCGACGACTGCTTGTGGTGTTCGGCCAATCAAAATACACTGGGTCAGTTGGCCAATCAGAGCAGACTGCGCTTGTTGGAAGGAAGGACTTTGTAAAAAACAAAGTGTTTGAGAGAGGCAGGGCATAGAGAACCTACAATAATACAATAATGCTCTCTCCACCTTCAATACCACGACTGAGGTGCCGTTGAGCAAGACACCGAACCTCCAACTGCTCCCCAGGCGCCGCAGCATAAATGGCTGCCCACTGCTCTGGGTGTGTGTGTGTTCACTGCTGTATGTTTGCACTTTGGATGGGTTAAACGCAGAGCACAAATTCTGAGTATGGGTCACCATAATTAGCTGTATGTCACGTCAATTTGACTTTTCATTTTCAAAAGACACAAATAAAGGATGTTTTGAGAAAAAATACACTAAAATCAGTGCCTTTCATCATGTCTTCTTTTCTCTTTTCTTGGAAACACAGCATTGTGAAAAGTTGTTTGGGGTTGACAATAACCATATCAGATACTTTTGACTCCAACACTCCAGCACCACCTTCTCTCCCTGATCCCTGAAGAAAAAACAACACAGACTTGCAATGCACATCACAATTTACAGATCAACAGCAGTGCACAAAGCAGGGGTAAACACAGGCACACTGCTTAAACAGGGCAGTGCTTTTAACCCCTCAGGGTGTGCATGTGTGTTTGTGGGGTAGATTACAAAGATGTTCATCGCATCACATACAAACGTTAGATTTATACAGAGCAACTGTGTTTGTGTATGTATGAGCTTAAGGGGCAAGGTTTCTTTCTCAAGTTCTTTCTTCTTTCTAATAAAATGCTGAGTTTACAGTCTACAACCTCATTACAAAAACGACTGAAGTCTCAGCGTGCCACACTCCACAATCGGCAAAGACACAGTGATGAAGCTTGTATGTGTTTGCAGTACATAAAGCCATGGACGTTTAAGACAGCGGACTCCACTGTGTTTGATCCTGTCTGTCTCTCTCTCACATGCACGCACACACACACACACACACAAAACGCGCAAAACTCTGCATTTGGACAGTCAAAAGCAAATGCTTCAGCTAATAACAAATAATACTTGCAGTAGCGGATTCAGAAGCGCCAGATTGTCATAGCAAAGTCGTAGCAAAGTCAGAATTACGTCCTCCCCTAAGTTCATGAAACAACGGTCTGTTTTGTTGTAAGTAATCTTAAAGATTCCTAAACTAATCTACTTTCGGAAGGCCAAATAAAGTGCTTTTTTTTCCGCATAGATACAGCATCTCCCTGAAACGGCTGCTTCAACAATATCTGCGGTTAATGAAACCAGCCTTCTTACTTTGTGTGAACATTTGGGCAGCATTACGCAAATATTTCCACATCGTGATATAGACATGTGGGGGCGTGTTTGAACGAGACGTTTTAGGAGGATGTGGCAGAGTCTTAACTTTGATAAAGAATATCTCTTTTTATGTGAGACTTTTAGTCTTTGCAACTTTCCATACAAAGTATACAAAGTGACTGCACGCTGCAATATACTCTTGCCAAACTTTGGGCTGTATTTAATGGCTGAGAGTAAACGGAGGGAAATTAAAATGACCTGGACCACATGACTCCACCAGAGAAGGCCAAAGAAACAAACCAGAGGTAACCAGAAATGAATATACACAACCTCAGCTTTTTGTGCATTCTACTTTGATTAGAAGTGCAATCATGGTAACCAGCCTTTTACTTATACCGCTCATAACTAGACCAAATTATTCCTGTTTACCACCAGGGGGAGTTAAAGCTGCAGTCGGTAACTTTTGACGCTCTAGCAGTTTTAATAAACAGAACTGCTTGCGTCTTGCGGAAGAACATTGTAGCCGGATCTACTTCTCTCTGTTTATGTCTATGAAGAATCACAAAGGTACTGGGTTACTCCGCCGCGGTGCCCCCGAAGCAATCTAAAATAGTCTGAATATAAACACTTATTATAGGTGCACCCTAGTGATTCAGGACAAGCTAAAAACACGGTTTAGAAAATGGATTCATGGTGTACTCACTTATTATATACATTTTGTAAATTTTGAACACATAAAAAAAGTTACGGACCGCAGCTCTGATTGGTTGTTTCCTACCGGGAGCGATGTATTCCTGCAAATGGCAATAGGACCACTGGGAGGAGCTTGATTTTTTTCACAGATTATCTGTCTCATATTCTACTGTCAGGACATATTGACAGGTTTAACAAATATGTAAAAAATACATTTTTACAAAAGTTGTAAAGACTCAACAAAACAAAAATTAGGTTTATGAATTCATGGCTGTAAGATTTCAAGCTTGTTGCAAGTTTTGATGACAAATTGTATAATTTATAGCAATTTTACAACAATTTTTTTTTTTTATGAATGAATAAATTAATGAATGATGGGGCCTGTAAAGATTTCATCGAACTGAACAAATCATAGAAGTGAAATGCCACAAATTAACATGCTCAGAGTATTATCTCCTGTTGTCACTTTCCTTCCATCTCCCTCTCACTTTAATAAGGATAAGAAAGAAAACCTGCTGGTCCAGTCATTCAGATAGAGAAGTCGTGCTACACAATTTAGCCTCTAGCCTGGGCAGCACTAAAGGTAAACAGGTCACAGTAAACTCCTGTGAAGCTCAAGTGAGGACAGAACCTTTCCTGATATTCTAAGCACAGGAGAAAGACGGTTAAAACTTCACACAGTCTGCTCATTAAGGGGACCTTCTGTTTAACAGTTTCCTCTGCCTGTTCATAAATCAACAAACACTCCACAAGCTGCAGCTGAAGCCTTAATGTACCCTATGTGGTGAACAGGCATCTTAAATAGGCTATTTGACTCACACAAAACAGACCCTTGTAGTCACCTCCATTAATCTTTGAAATCGCATCTGCTCCATGCAAAATTTGTGCATACATGTTTCCAACGATAGGGTGTTGGTGCCTATCCTGGAACCAAGTCAAGCTTTTAAAGCAACAAATCAGTCTAGCAAGACTGATGCAATTTATTTGCTTTAACTTCTGATTGCAGCATTAAAAGCAGGTTGTGGTATCATAAAGATTGCAATTAATTACTCTGGATGTTAAATATGTTTTCATAACTTATGAAAGAACCAACATCATTTTGTAGGCAAAAGTGCCATTGGATCTTTTCACATAAAGCCACTTAAATTGAGACTGAATGCTTTTGGTCTTCAGTTCTTTGTTTTATGCAGTAAGTTGGAACGTGCGGTTTAAGATCATAAATAGTACATGAGATCAAACCTTTAATAATTAATCCCTTCTGCTAAGGTGATGGACTGTAAAATGATGTAACAACAGCATCACATATAGAAATTAGGCAGCCAAAGGTAGCAAGATGGCATGATATAGTAAGAAACAACCTTTGGTTACATTTTTGTTGTGTGATATTTGCTAGAGGATGCGGAAATGCCTTGTGGACATGTTGCCCTTGTTTCTGGAGGAGCGTTTGGTTCTGACTGTCATTTCTTTGAATCTGAAATGGCTCAGGGCAACACAATGCAGCTTTCATGTTTCCAATCACATCCTGGTTATGCAATCTGCCTCCATGGGACATGCCGGAGAATGGGTGCACATAAAATGTTAGAATGCTGACCGGACAGGCATAATGTTCTGGTTAGGGCAGCTATTCCTGTCTGTGCTAAGCCGATTTCATGAGCTGATGGGAGCGGGATTCTGTTGTTAGCACTCCATTATGGAGAGATGATTGGAGAACCATCTGTTTTGTGAGGGAAACAGAGACTTTGTCCAAAGTGGATTTAAAGTGTTAAAGGGTTAGTTCACCCAAAAATCTAAATTATGTCATTAATGACTCACCCTTATGTCATTCCAAACCTGTAAGACCTCCGTTCATCTTCAGAACACAGTTTAAGATATTTTAGATTTAGTCCGAGAGCTTTCAGTCCCTCCATTTAAACTGTGTGCACTGTATACTGTCCATGTCCAGAAAGGTTAAAAAAACCATCATCAAAGTAGTCCTTGTGACATCAGAGGGAATCATCAAAAATACATTTTGGTCCAAAAATAGCAAAAACTACGACTTAATTCAGCATTGTCTTTTCTTCCAGGTCTGTTGTGAGACCGTTCAAAACACTGCACTTTAGTGGTATATGGTTCGCGAACGAATCATTAGATGTAACCAGATCTTCTTGAACCAGTTCACCAAATCAAACTGAATCGTTTGAAACGGTTCGCATCTCCAATACACATTAATCCACAAATGACTTGGCTGTTAACTTTTATAATGTGGCTGACACTCCCTCTGAGTTAAAATGAATCAATATCCCGGAGTAATTCATTTACTTAAACAGTACACTGACTGAACTGCTGTGAAGAGAGAACTGAAGATGAACAACGAGCCGAGCCAGATAACTAACAATAGACTGACTCGTTCTCGAGTCAAGAACCGGTTGCATCAGTTTTCGCATCACCAGTAGTTCTTTCGGACAGTTCGATTCAATAAACCGTTTGAGTACATTAATTACTCCGGGATATTGTTTTGCCAAAAGTAGGTACAATTTATTTTTTATTTCAGAAAGCTTAGGAAAAGAACAGAGCATCCTCAAAAATCAAACAACACTTGACACCATGCATGACAGAATCTACAGTTGTACACATCAAATCTAACCACTCAACATTTGGGACCGGTTTCAAAGCAAAAATGGCAGGTTTTTTCCTACAATAAAGCCAACAGATATGTTCTTTAAAATGGGGCCCTGGGGTTAACCGCCCTCCATAAATTTTTCACCTGACGGTAATGTCAGAGGTAAATTACCCAAACCTGTCTTCGCACACAGCACTGACCTACCAAGGTAGTCTCCCAAAGCTTTAACGTGAGGATCTCAGCTTATGTTGAGGCAAGCATTACTATGGCTATTGCTCATAATTATGGTTATGAACAAACTCCTAACCAAAGCTATTAAACCCTGAGAACCCTGAGAACTTGCCATTGTCATTTGTGTGTTTTTGTGTGATTGGACTTACAGTTTTGCACTTGTGGACAACATGACTAACAAAAAATATTCCTTTATATATATTATCAGGAAAAAAATATTCTTGCCTTCTCACTTTCATTTCCACTAAGACGTGTTTGTAATTAAAAAAAATTTTTTTTATATTAAATACAAAACTTTTGATATACGTTTCCAACGGAAGATACGAAAACAGAAAAACTATAAAACATTCGGTTTAAACATCTTCTTCTCAGTCACCTATAATGACACTTGTATGCCAAAAACTAAAAGCAAGAGAATCCCAGGAACACAGCTCACAGTATGCAATCAATAGGTCCCCTATTGTTGTTATTTTTTTATGTTAGCATATTTCTTTTCTCCAACAATTTAATTTTTTTACTAAGATTCAGGGAGTCAACTCAATATACATTTCACAAATCTTTCACATGGAATTGAGTACATGATGCTTTTTGAGAGGCACACCTTACCAAATGACCAATAGTTCCATAAAACTATACCCATGGGGCTGAGTGTCAGTGCTGAAGGGTATGTGTTTATTTCACGAGACTAGTTTACTCGCAGACATCTCTGGAACAGCATCTATTTGAATGTAAAATCTTAAACCAACTGTGTTTGTTTGTTGATTTTCTGCCATGTACAGACCTAAGAAATCTTTGTGCATTTGCTTAATTGATTTCTGCAGCTTTTAAATCTTTAAACGAGTCCCTCTTTCTGTCAGTTTATTTTTGCTCTTTGAAGTTGGCATTTCAAAAGAGGGAGCTCTGCAAAGCAATATGCAAATGATGATCTATTACTGTGCTGCGGCCCAGTATGAAATCGACAGTAACACTGGAGAGATTTTCGACAGCGTGCTTACATAATATTGATTTCCCATAACAGTCTATTGGCTCATGAACATTCCAACACGTTGATGAGATCTCCTCATCAAAATGTTCTGTCTCCTCTGACAACCAGAGCAGCACATACAGCTACACGCTTCCAATAGCTTTACTCCAAGAGCACAGTCCCTCTTTCTGTCAGTTTATTTTTGCTCTTTGAAGTTGGCATTTCAAAAGAGGGAGCTCTGCAAAGCAATATGCAAATGATGATCTATTACTGTGCTGCGGCCCAGTATGAAATCGACAGTAACACTGGAGAGATTTTCGACAGCGTGCTTACATAATATTGATTTCCCATAACAGTCTATTGGCTCATGAACATTCCAACACGTTGATGAGATCTCCTCATCAAAATGTTCTGTCTCCTCTGACAACCAGAGCAGCACATACAGCTACACGCTTCCAATAGCTTTACTCCAAGAGCACAGGCGGGAAACAGCTGGTGTCGGACTCCTGGAGACTACGGGACATGCAAGTGTGTGGTGCAGGTGTTCCTCCAGTTGTGGTCTAAAAGCCTCGTAGGCACAGGTGTTCAGTCACAGCATGCTGCATATTTGGGTCACAGTACTGGGACAGTGAGAAAGAAAGGAATACAGAATCAAGATAACTCTTTTCCACCAGGTTTCAAGACCAAATGCAAGCCAAGCTTGAACATATTAAAGGATCTAATTAGGTCTCCCTGTACTTAAAGGGACAGTTCACCAAATATGAATTGAACTAATTTATCCATTCATCCATTCTCCAAACCACTTTTCCTCAGAAGGGTCGCGGGTGTCATTATTTGCTCACCCTATTTAGTTACAGACCCATTTTTCTTCTTTCTTCATTAGAATACAGAAGTGAGAGGGGAACATTTTAATAGCTTAAATGAGAAAATGATGAAAGGTTTAAAAATTTTGAATGAACTATATCTTTAACAATGTGTGCTTTTTCTTTGGGTTGCATTCAGCTTGTGTTATAGTGGTGACATCAGACAGTTGCCAAGATTCAGCAGACACAGGCAAACTGTAGAAAGAAGAGAAGGATAGAGAGAGAGAGAGACAGATGCCCACCGCAAACAGAGTTCACATAATTATTGTGTGTCAGGGCTTTGGAGAGCTCTCATTTCCACCATACAAAAGGAAGAGAATACAGGAAAAAAATATGCTGATCCTACAAACTGAATCGAAATGCTTGGCACATAAACCGGTCGGCGGATACAATTTTCATGTTAATGGCTCTAACTGTCAAATTACTTTAACAAAGTATCTGCACTCCTTTCAAATCAACTTTATGTCATGGAATAACGAAGACATTTTTTCGAGATGGAGCGCAGGACTATTTATTACTTTGAAATGTTATTATTTATTTAATTATTATTATTATTACAAATCTCAAAAAATACCTGTTGAGTAACCCTGGACTAAACAGAAGTGGCAAAAAAACAAGCCGCACTATTCTCAGAAAAGTGGAAAAGTGGTAAAGATCTCACCTTATATTCCCAAGGGCTATTGAACAATGATAAGCACTGTGCAATTCTTTCCAGTGGCTGCACTTTCCACACAAACAGGAACAGTTCATCCTCATTGATCTCTTAATGGAAGCGTGGTTAAGATAGATTGAAAGACAAATCAAAACTGCTCATTGGCAGACAGGGATTTTTTTTCATCACTTTGTTTTTTTCCTACGGCTTACTGATCTTAATTCAATCAGCCAAAACTCTGATCATCAACTTTGATAACTAAATTTGTGACTGAAATCCCACAGCGGAAGGTTCAAATTGAAAGCACTTCAGGAGCAATTTCTTTTGCTGTGAAAGTAAGGGATTTCCAGAAAGGGAGGGAGGAAAGAGGAGTGACAGGGTTCTTCTCCAGGAATTAAAATAATTCCAAGCCAGTGTGACCAATGTAACAATTAAGATCAAAAACTGAGGCTGAAATGCGAGCCCCATGTGGCTGAGGCTTGGTGCAGTTTATCATGGGGCGAGAGGAGGGGGTTTTCTGATGACCTTGTCCTAATTCATTGTTAAAAAACACCATGGCTTTGGGCCACTCTACATATCCTGTCAATAAACTATTATAGCACAACGAACAGGCGCCCTGCCGTGTTGGCATAAAGTTCAATTAACTCCGAGGACAGAGAGATCAAAACAAGAACAAACAACAAACAACTGAGAAACTCTGAGCAACAGAGTACACCAGAGAGAGAGAGAGAGAGAGAGAGAGATAAAAAAAAGAAGTAGTTTGAAAGAATATTCATCATCTAGTATTCCTGAAGCTAGATGTTTACCATGTATTAACTATATATTAAGAGTTTGTTTCCAAAATGAGATAAAAGCCATTTAAAAAAAAAAAATTGTTTCTGCAAAAATCAGTATTGAATCTGGTCGGTATGGAAAAGTAAATGTTTAATTTTACGCAGAATGCGATATCCGCCAAGTTATTCTATCATGTTTTCTCCCTTTCTTTCCAAACCGCGGCAAACGTCAGTCTTCCTTCTCTGCAGAATGCAATAGATCCGCTCAACCAATCACAGCGCACCATTCAACGCACTCCAAACAGTAATGGCAGCACTTTGAATACACAAGGCATCCTAGTTTTCCTCATCTACTTTGAACTTTGTGATCAAAAAATAAACTTAGGGCTGCACAATAAATCATATATGATTGTCATCCACATCTCGTCATAAAGATAAAGCTGGTTCTGTGATTAATAGTTAATCTCCATCATGTGCTTTCAGATGGATACACAGAGCAAAAAATACACAGATACAAAAAAAAACAAAAAAACATTGCCAACAGAAAGTATCTTAAAGAAATATCAAGGTAAATAGAATCACACTATACTGATATTATATGACCACAGCTGTAATTTTTATGTGCGTGACAAAATTTTATTTTGATGCCAATTGCAACAAAAGGAAAATCTCAAAAGAAAATATCTGGCAAAAAACGGTCTAAATCTATCCTACTGTGAGATTGTTACCTGGAGAAGCAACATTATGAGTCAGATATCAAAGACTACGGGGACTATGAGTGAGTATGTCTTCACTCTGTTAACACAGACTTTCTCATTCAAACTTCGCACATAAACGGGACAAAATAAACACTATCGTTTCAAAAGCACTCAAACGGACTATTTTAGCATGAGGCTTCACAATTGATTCAAAAATAATTGTCTCCCAAAAGACCTTGCGTTGGCTTGACTTCACCACACAAGCGTTTTGGAGAGAAAAAGTCCTTCAAACTGCCTCTGAAAATGAAATACAAAGCTCTTTTGCTGCCAACAGGACTGTGTTCCCATTGTGCTGAATTCTCACAGAAGAGAGAGGACACTCCATTGTGTTGTAGAGTTTTAAAGAGAGGGCTTTGTTGGAATGACAGAGAGGCTAAAACGCAACGAGTTCTGGTCTTTGATTTAGATTAGGACAGAAAATGCAGACCAGACGGAATATGTATGGTGAAACGACAGAAAAAGTTGTCATGACAAAGAAACATGCAATGCAACCTACTGGTCCATTTTTTAGTAAATCAAAAAACAGCTCAGAAAGACAAGTTGCCAGTTTAAACCCTGCAAAATGGGCTGTATATATCTAAAATATACATAGATCAATCATAATCAAATCAAAACAAAATCTAATGCTGAGCTTGTGAATTGGAATAAAATCAAATGTGCAATTTACACTACTGAAGAAATAAGAGAAAATAAACAAATGACATTAAGTATCTTTCTTTTTTTTCAGTTTTTCCTTCATAAATTACTACCATGATGTATAAAAGTAATAAAATATATGGGAATTTGGTCATACCGCCCAGCCATAGTCCAGGCATGTGTTCGGCAGACGCTACACAGATACTTAAGTGTCGGAAAAACCTCTTTTTTAATTTTAAAAAGGCCACATCTGTTTTGCTCACTGCTGATGATACAGCTTTCTAAGCTCTCATCCCAAACTAAATTATCCTGTAATTCTCCAATCAGTGGATCCAATACCATTACAACAGACAAGACATTCCTCAAAGGATTTGCTTGCAATACTTTACAGAAATGCACACAATAACTCTTATTTCTCTTTTCAAGGGAACATGTGGCACCATTATTTCTGAGGAGCAATTTCAGTAAACATGTCAAGAGGTATATTCATTCAATATCTGAATTCACACTGTCAAACAATCACTGAGACGACCTCAATCAGACCCACGAACAACCCCAATGGCGTATTCAGGTAAAGAACTGGGACCTTCACTTGCAAAAACAAACATTTATATCCCCCCAACGTCAACTACACGTCCTGCCCCAGTGAAGGTATTTGAGACCACATGTGATGTCTGGTGACTTCCAGGTGAATAAATATGACTAATTATCCCAAACAAACGGTTGAATAAAGGTTTGCTTTTAGAGCTCTGATTAGTGAAATCAGACCTGCATGACCTCAACCACTTAAGCTAAACTCACAGTCATAATTAGAAGACTTTCTCCATAACGTTTATGTTCACTTGAACTTGGTTACTTGATGATACCGAGTGAGATCATTTGAATTTAGGCAATATGTCCTAATGTATCTTCTTCACAGTCATTATAAGCTGAGTTACCTAGCAAAGTGCATCAAGAGTATTACAGTCAGAGATTTACCAATCACAGATTGTTCCTTTGCTCCAGTTTTTCAGTTTCTTTGATGATTTCAGTGTTTCAGAACATCTTGATCTGAACATATTTGTATACCTGATTACCAAACCATGAGGAAAAACATTGCACACTTAAGAGTGAGTAAAACAAAGTGGAAGTTATAAAAACTTGACAACCCAAACAGATTCTCTCAATGAACTTATATTGTTTCTGTAGCTCAATCAGTAGTGTGTGGCACTAGCATTGCTAATGTCATAGGTTTGAGTCCCAAGAAATGTTTTAGAAAATTAACCAATAAAAAAGTGCATCTTGAATACAAAGTAAATTGCTTAAGATAAGTGTCTTCCAATCCATGCAATTTATAATTTCATTACATAAAAAAAACATTCTGCATCTCATAAATAAATAAAAACGCATTATATGACTGCATTTTTGAGTATGTTACTGTATTTAATATTTATTTATGCTTTGCATTAGAACTCAGGAGAAGCTTTAGATTAAAATTGTACAGTATACATCGCCAAATATCACAAAACTCACACATAGACCTATCGGAAATGTGCGCTGTGATTTCAGCAAAGCTGTAAGGCGCAGTGGAAAGCAGAAAATATGGAAATATCGAAGGTCTGAGATGACAGCTACTCTCTCCTTCAAGTTAGCGCTCATCTGAACTGTAAATTAGCATGCGAAGTTAAAGGAATAGTTCACACAAAATGCTAATTCTGTCGTTATTTTGCATAATTTCTTCGGCAGAACACAAACGGAGACGTTAGTGATACTCAGTCACCATTTAGGCTACTTTCATTGTACGGAAAAAATATGTAATGAAAGTGGGGCTGTAGTCTCTTTATTCTGTGTAATACATGAGAGACAAAGTCAAGATCCTGAGAAATATAATGGTGAGTGAATGATGGCAGGATTTGCCATATGGAGGGAACTATCCATTTAAAACATACAAATGAATGCGTAAACTGTGAATTTAAAAAGGCTGTATAAAATACCTCTCATGTTGTGGATTTTGACCATGACCTCGGCTGCTGACGTCAAACGAAAAGCCAAGTACACGCGTCCGGAGTCTCTTTCTATCTGGACCGGTGAGTTCCCGTCCGAAACCACCTCGAACCATTTCTTCTCGAACTTCTGGTCCGGTACCGTAAAGATCAAGTCTCCGACTTTAACATCTTCAGAAACTGTAACAGTATAGGATACTTCTTCAGAAACGGTTCTTGGCTTCCTAACTCGGCTTTCAGCATCGGTAAGAATATCTATCCTGTCGGTTGTTGCCTTAAAACGTCGCTTATCAGTGTTTTTAAGTCTCTCGATCTTAACGGTCACTTCCTCGGCTTTATTGCAGCGCGGCAAGCGCGCGCTCATCGTATAGCTCGAATTGGATTCCCTGTCAAAAGTTTTGGCGGTTTTTAAAACGAATCCTGCGTTGCTCAGATATTCAAGTGAAAAATCCGACGAGTCCTCCCCTGTTAAAACAGTTTTAAATCCAACCAAGTTTAATTCTTTGCATTTGTCTCCCAGAGGAAAAAGAAACCCAGCGACAACAGTTCCAGGAGGTGCGCCCTCCTCAATTTGTCCATAAAAAACAGCTGAATGCCCATAAGAAATTAGAAGAAAAATTATTAAAAAACATGCGGCTGGAAATCTGAAGAAAGTCGGGTTCCGTAAATGCGCCCTCATTATTCCATCAATTCTGCCACTCTGTCTATCCTTAAAATCTGACTTTTATCCCTTATGCTTCAATAACATGCTAAAAATGTAGCCCAAAGCACCATTGAAGAAGATACACTATTTGCACACTATCTGCATTGTAAGATTTCAATACCAAAATGTCAATGTATTGTGTGTAGCTCTTCGGCAAGCATCATTCAACCTCTCACTTCTTCCCTCATCCACCGATACATAGCATCTCCATGTGGTACCCCGGGCCCCGCCTTCCAAATGATAGCCAATCAAAGTGACGGAAGGTTTGGACTAGAGATGTAGAACCTCCTACCAAATGTAAATAAATATGCAGTTTTCACCATCACAAAGCGTACGTTTGCAAGGATGCAGTTTAAATTGTTGAAAGGTTTATATATTTTTTTTCTTTCTTTTTTTTTTTGTAAAGAGATTTTATTCAGCAAGGACATGACCAGGTTGTGACAAGTTTTACTGAAATTGTATGACTTATAAGACTAGTCTATGAGCAGTTTATATAACTGGTCACAACAGTGGTCTTTTAGACTATAATCCGCCCTGTGATAGTACAGGTTTACCTCAACTTCTCAGATCCAAAGGTAAAGGAGTGTGAAATTTTATTTCAAATTAATCCAAATGTAATCCAAAAACTTTGAAGCCTTTTTTCTTATTTCAGTTTTGTCATATTTACTACATTTTTGCTTTGTTAGGTGGCATATTGCCTCTGAAAGACAGCTGATCTAGGTTTGATTGGTTATCTTTAACAGCCTTTCTGCAGATTCCATAAGTATGTCACTCCTCTCTCAGTGTCATCTGGCTGATGGATTCTGTTTGAGGCAGAATGGACACTCACAGACAGGTGAGATCAAAACAAATCAGCCTGTGACATCAAATATAGGACCGAGCTAGAGGATATTTTATTTCCTATGTTAACAAATGGAACCGTTTTGTATTGCAAACAAACAAAATCCTTTTTTTTTTTTTTTTTGGCATGAGGTCAATTCACAATTGCGCACTACTGGTCATAACCTATTAAACCACATTTCATTGTTTTCCCTTTCATTCCTTTTCAGTTTTATAATTAGTGCTACTCTGTAAGAGCTGGGTATTCCACAATGTTCCATGATAGAAATGCATAATGGGCACATACTGCATGTAATGTCCATATTGTCATGGTAAGGAGATTAATAGGATGGGCCCGATTCCAGTCTCTTTCTTTTGTTAAGTAACAATATTATTCAAATCAAAATGCTTTTCAAATGGAAATGAAATTAACTGATACAAGTGCTATTATGGACATATCTGTGTGGATGTGCAAAGAAAATTATTGTCCATTTTAAGGTTTTTAAGTCATTCTCAGTTAATTTTAACTGCAAAAAAATATAAAATTGTCAAGGCTTTTTATCACTGCAAGGAATACATAAAAAATTCTGTCATTATTTACTCCTCCTTTGTTGTTTAAATCCTGTAGATTTTCTTTGTTCTGTTGAATACAAATGGAGTAGCTTTAGAGAGTGTTTGCCATCCTCTCTAGGCTAGGTATATGACTCTTATAGGCTGGAACTTTTGGTGGATCAGAGGCTACATCCACATTATTCTGGATACATCTGAAAATCTGAGTTTTTTTATAAAAGCACTCTCCATCCACACTAGTGTTTTTTAAGCATTTTACAAAAGTTGCTCATGAACACCGACATGTCTGAAAACACTGAAATCACATTGCTTTGCATGTTTAAAATGTCATAAATGCTCAATGAGATACAACAGGCACAGGAAGGATATTAGATAGATATTTATTGGTACTATGTGTGTCACATGACTAAACATGAGTCATGAGTTTCAATAAAATCGAATCAGCATCTGCAATTGGGAAATGTTGATCAATACTTCTACTACTTCTCTCTTCCAAACACTGTCACGTGGATTTGAAATGATATAAGGAAGAGTAAACAATGACCAAATTCTGATTTCAGGTGAACTATTCCTTTAATGTCTCTTGAGAGACAGTCTCGTATGATGGTACAGTGCTGTGCACGTGTCCATATTGCGCTCAGATGTGCGCTCAACCTTTGTCAATTGTGATGAATGACAGCAGTGCCAAAGATGAGGCAAGGTGGAAAAACAAAAGATCCACACATGGGAATACTTATCCTCATTCCCATCAGCTCAACATATGCCTCACCTTGTCAAACCTCTACCGTAATCATTCCCACAATACAGAGTACTGTATATATGACATTACCTCTCAAAAATATGTCAATTTCAATTTCAATTTCACTCTTTGAAACCTCTTTGCTTGATTTTGGGAGAAAGAACCATCTGAATGCTGTGGTGTGAAAGATGTGCGCACGCTTTAAATGGATTAAAGCAATCACCTGCACACTTCTCTAAAGTCAAATAGACTTGTTTAAGCATGAAAGCCCCGCAGCAGTCCGCCTCCTCCTCACCACCTCTCTTTGAGAAGCATAACACAAATTACAGCAATTTACCCCAAGAGGCAGTGTGTGCGTGCGACAGCAGAATGGGTTTCGAGTTGGTGTCGAATGTCGTGTCACAGCCACTCACGCCAGTCTTTCATCATATTTTGGCATGCCTCTCTGTGGAAAAAGTGACAGGAATAGAGAGGGAAAGACGGCAATCTCGCAAACCTTGAGTTTCTCCGTCAAAGGTCACCAGAACTGACAGGAATTCTCTCTCTCACTACACTGGCTTGATTCCTCCTCATTTCCATCTATACTCTCTCACTCTCTCTCTCTCTCTCTTCTCTTTCCATCCCTCATGTGCTCCCTCTTTAATCTGAGAACTGACAGTCAAATGAATGCCAGGTGGATTTCTTTTGCCTCCACCCCTGTTGTATCACAGACAGAGAAAGAATTATTCAACAGCGAGAGTAGCCCTGCTCGTCCATCTCCTCTCTGTGTGCACAGAATCAGTCTCTGTTCTCCTGTCTGGTGTATCAGATTGCTGACTGGTTCCTCATATGCTCACTGACAGAAAGGCAGGCGTGTGGGATGGTCTCCAGGCCCGTCCCTGCAACTCTAGTGATAACATCTTAAATCAGAGTCTGCAGAGCTGCTTCTCTCTGTCACATCGTCCTCCTACCAGCAGTTCTCTGTCATTTCCAAACCCATCTCCTGCATTCTTTTCCTCCTCGGTTCTAATCCCATCATTACTGCATCTGCATTGTTCTCTCTTGTGGAAATGTGTGCTCATTACTACTTTCTACAGTACAGTTTTACCTTTACCTTTGGCTCATTTCCTGAAGAGTTCTTGATCATTACGTTCAAAACACAGACAAATTATAAGAAATACAGCAATATTATAATTCTGGCCAATAGGATAAGCTGGCAATATTTTGGCCAATAACTGATAATAACTTAAAATGAGCTAATATTAAAATATTAAAACTGATATTAAACCCATATTAGCTGATTTTAAAAACCATTTAGTATAAATAAATTTGTAAAAATGAGCAATAAAAGCAATTATTTTAAATGCTACAAGTGATTTTAGTTAGTACAACATTATAATATATAGTATGAAAAATGTATATTAAAAATAAATATTTTATTTAGTATATTATAAAATAAAAAAAAAACCTTCAGCTGAAATTCAATGTGGTATTCAATATGGTTTAATATATACTGTGCATGCCTACGAAATTGCTTATAGCACTTTTACAGCTGAAGTGTGTATAATATTTTGTTATTAAAATACTGTTCTATCCCAGCTGTGTAGAGAAAATAGTAACTCATCCATCTGTAGGTCAGTCCCCCAAAATGTGTTAATGCTGTGGCTGTGTAGCACTTTTAAGGTTTGCAGGTCTATACCTGAAAAACACTATTGATTTTGGAAAAAAGAAATGTATACAACTTTTAGGACACACTTATATTTTAATGGCTGTCAAAGGAGAAAGCTTTTGTTGGCCACAGCATTTACCAACAGGGGCTAGCCAGCCATAACTTGGGCAAACCAGTCAAACTCAGAAACATTCGCTCCAAAAATGGTTCAAGTTTGGTCCAAGACTCCCTGTTTGTCTGGTCAATGAAAGGTGAAAAAGTGTTTCTATCCAGAAATTCTACAAAAAAAACTCTATTTGCACTATTTTAAACAAGTGATATTGTATATTAAGGATGTCTACTGTGCTCTTTGAGGACCGGGACTGACAGGTAGATATATTTGAAAGATTATACTTAGTTGAACAGAAAGAGACAAGCATGTTAGAGTAAGAATGACAGAAACAAAGAGAGAGAGAGAGAGAGAGAGAGAGAGAGAATGTCACGGTTCTTCTCCTGTGACCTATGCAATTGCTAGAGTAGAGACAGCTCATCAATCTCCCATGGTTGAACATCACTCTCTGTCTCCATCCCCCCAATGGAGGGACAGCCTGTCTCTTCCTAATGCATGTGTCCTTACCTCTCAGCTCCTCTCAACAGATTTACACTCCAGCTCTTTGCCTGTGACAGCAGCTTTCCTTTTACTCTAATCACCATCACTTTGGACCAAACCAGGGGTGTTTTGGAATTCAGCCTCAGGAGGGCAAAGCCCCTTATCCTTATACCCTCGTGAAACAACACGTGAAACAGGATTTATTTATTTGAAAATGGATGTTGGGAAGAAATTAGCGCTGCAAGCTGTTTGCGCTATGAAAACATTTGCTCTATTTATTGTGTCCAAACTTTTCTTTAAGCCATGTTGCTGCTGTAGCTTTCCTTCCAGTTACTTCCACCCATGTCTTGCTCTCTCTCATTGGCTGTAGCTTGTCACGACACCTGACACCATGAGATGTCGAGTCGGCTGTCCGGTCCAGATATGCCTAGTTTAAACTACTGGATTTTAAGCCCGATTTGCAAGTAAACAAACTTGCAGACTGGTCAGGCTGTGATCGGGGGAAAATCAGTCAATCTTTATGTGTGATCTACTCATCGACGCATCAAAGAGGCTCACTGGCGTTCCATCAATGGCCAGCAGAGGTTGCTGTGCTGAGCCATGCACATGCACAAATGTGCCACCTGTGCCCAGCATGTACTTCCATCTCTCTGGCCACCAGCCATGTAAATCACTCAATCAGACCTCCGGCAGCTCTGCCATCACCGCCCTGCCTCACGTCTTATGGATAATCAGTGTTGTTTTTTTTCTCCATGCCACACGAACGCGGTTCTCAGTACAGCGCCTTACCCTCCCTGAACCTCCAAACCATTTCTCCACAGTGTCTCCTTCAATTAGATTGCCAGCGATCTCTCCCAAAGTCCCACTGATTGCAATCAATGAAAGCACCTTCTAATTCTGTACGCTCCATTGAGAAGCCCACTATAAACAAGTTCAATGCTTAACCATTTGTGACAGAATATAACATCGGAGACAAATGATAATCTGTTGTACCTGTGGCAAATCCCAGGCAATTCCCCTCCTCGACTCTCAGCTCTGAGCAGCCACTTAAAAAATGTAGAACTTTCTCTATTGTTAGAAGGATTGTGACAATTAGCAGAGCTGTAGCATACCTGCCTTATTCAAGACCACGGACATATTTGAATAGCATTGGCTTCAATGACAGTGTGAGGGACATAATTCTCACTTTGTTCTTTTTAATGATGCTATTAGTTAACACTTCTCTTCTTTGGTGTATTTTAGCATGCTAAAAATATTATATATATATATATATATATATATATATATATATATATTTTTTTTTTTTTTTTTTTTTTTTTTTTTTTCATAAAGCAATGACTGTGACAAGAAAGACATTTATAATGTTGCAAAAGATTTACATTTTAAATAAATGCCATTCTTTTGAACTTGCTATTCATAAAAGCTTTGCCTTGACAGGAATACATTACATTTTAAAATATATTAAAATAGGAAACAGCTATTTTGAAATTTAATAATAATTTAAAATATCTGTGTTTTTACTGTATAGAGCTGACTTTTATGATCTGAAGTAGGGATGAATGAAGGGGCTGTGCTTGCATGTAACCTTGATAACAGATAGGGTTACTCCCTTCTCCAAGCTGCGAAAAGGAAGAGCCCAGCTACTGTTTTTGTGCAAACTGATGTCCTCCATTTCTTTTTATGTCAGTCTGAAATGCAACAGCACATATAAAACTCCTGACTAGTGCTATGACAACAGCAACCTGAAGAAAAAACACCTCAATGATTGGGGGCTCGCTTTCTCTCTCGGAGGAACAGGCTAATTATACAACCTCATGACTATGTGGGTTTAACAAAGCATCGGAGAGAGCCTGGAGTCGTGTACAGTTTGGTGTTCGTACAATGTGGAAAGTCTTATTTTTCAGTTCACAAATGAGCTTTCTGTGCATCCCTTTATGCCTAAATACACTCAGCATGGCTGCATTGTTGCTGCGACATCCACAAACAACCTTTTGTGTGACTGACTTGCTTCTCTCACACTTCTCAAGCAGACACATGCTCTCTGCCCCTTTTTCATGGTGCCATCATCTCCTCTTTGCATCTGCAACAAAAAAGGAGCACCTGACTATTTTTAAACGCCATCAAAGAGGGATTTGTATGCTCTATGTGTTTTTATGCCCTGTATTTCTGTGTATATCCACATCTTCCCTTTATTATAATATTGTTTAAAAAGACAACAAAAACAGAATTCACAGTAAAGCTGCAATAAAAGGACATTAATCCAGGAGCACCAATAAGGTTTAACCTTGTACAATACAAACATAAAGCAGCAAATACAAATGCAGACATCTATCTGAGCTTTAATATTGCTGTGAAGCACAGTTAAAGTGCCTGTAGAGATGAATGGAGTCTGATTAGATTTAACTCATCTCACAATGAGATTTTATGAATAACTCTTGGTTAAATGCTGTGGTTGAGGATATGGTTTAACACATAGCTATACAATCATTCTGAGTTAGATTTGGGGTTAAAAAAATGTAATTTTAAAGTTTGAGTAAGTTAAGGGGTAACAGATAAAGTTTAAATATTCCAAAATCTAAAGCAATAACTGGCTAAAAAGACAGTTTAGCTATAGGAAAAAATAGTGAGAAGAAGCTGACATTTTTTGCTCATTCTCATGTTGTTCCAAACCTGTATGCCATTTTTTAAATGCATTAAATTCCCTAAACATTTGAATTTGCAGTGAAAAAGCCACTATATAAAGCCACAAAAATATAAATATTGTTTGCCACATTCCAATCTTCTGCAGTCATATGAAAGATTTGTAAGAGGAACTCTTAGAAATGTAAGTCAAAATGTAATAAAATTGTGCTGGGTATTTACACTACCATTCAAAAACTGGGGAGAAATTGATACTTTTACTCAACAAGGATGTATTAAATTGATCAAAATGACAGTAAAGGCATTTAAAATGTTACAAAAAATATGCATTTTAAACAAATGCTGCACTTTAAAATTTTCTATTTATCAAACAATCTTGAAAATCCTGATTTCTGAAGGATCATGAAACACTGAAGACTGGAGTAATGGTTATAGAAAATTCAGCTTTGCAATCACAGGAATAAATAACATTTAAATATTACTGTTTTACTTGTATTTTTTAACAAATAAATATAGTCTTGGTGAGCATAAGATACCTCTTTCAAAAACAGTTAAATTATCTTATTACTCTTTTAATACTCTATACCAGTAAAATAGACTACTGCACCATCTAATTTCAAACAGTAATGTATATGCATTATGTATAAATAAATACAGAAACTGTCATGGTCTTGTCATGATCCTGTCTCTATCTCTCTCTTCTTCTCCCTCTGTCTCCCCCTGCTGGTTTTTCCCCTCCTGTCTCCCTCGCTCTTCGCTTCTGTGTCACAGCTGTCTTCACTTCTCATTAAGATAATTCCCCCTCCACCTGGTTCTCATCTTGCCTTGTTATTTGGGCTACTTCTACCCTCTCGTTCCCGTGTCTCATTGTCAGATTGTTACTTCCGAATGAAGCCGTTGCCTTTGGCGTCCTTGTTAGCAGTTTGTCATGGTCCTGTCCTGTCCTGTCTAGTCGGGGTGAAGTTAGTTGTCTACTGTCGCTACCTGTACCTCTCTGTGCTCACCCTTTATACCCCACAGAACCTTACCTGCTGTTCTACGCCGCGACCGCCCCGCACTGCGAGCACCGATCCCCGGCTCTCCCCTGAGCCCAGTCAAAGCCTCCACCTCGCCAGCCTTCTGGTAGTTCCAGCCACGGAGGTTTCCTGTGTTAATTTAACCCAGCCTTCGGGTCTTCCTTAGTTTTCATCTTTGTACTCCTATGTTGGATTTTCCTGTGGCTTTCCTTTGTTGCATTAAAGACTGTCATTTTGCCCTCGCATTTGAGTCCTCTCTCTTCAATACCCACCACAGAACAATCTGACCATGATGGACTCAGCGAGTGGCAGTCCGTTCCAGACCGCCGTTGAGCACCAGGGCGTCCTCCTCGGGAGGCATGAGGAGGACATCTCCGCTACCCGACACGCCGTCGGTTCTTTGGCCGCCCAGATGTCCGAGCTGTCCAGCCAGGTCCACAACCTGCGTCTCCAGCCTTCCGCCTCTTATTCTCCTCCGGGTCAGACGGAGCCTCGGATAAACAATCCTCCGGTCTATTCGGGTGAGCCAACTCAGTGCCGCGCTTTCCTTACCCAGTGTGAGGTGGTTTTCTCGCTCCAGCCCGTTACATATGCTAAGGAGAGGGCCAAGGTGGCTTTCGTGCTTTCACTCCTCCACGGGCGGGCTCGCGAATGGGGAACGGCCAACTGGGAGACGGAGGCAGAGTGCACCTCAACCTTTGAGCGCTTCAAGGAGGAGATGATCCGGGTCTTCGACCGTTCCGCCTACGGAGAGGAGGCGTCCCGTCGGCTTTCCACACTCCGGCAGGGAAGACGATCCGTGCCGGATTTCTCCGTTGAGTTCCGGACCCTCGCTACCACCTGTGGGTGGAACCAACCGGCACTGACTGCTCGCTTCCTGGAGGGCTTGTCTCCAGAGGTGCGGGACGAGGTCCTCGTCCGTGAGATCCCCGCCCGGCTCGACGACCTTATCGACCTGGCCATCCGGGTGGAGAGACGGTTTGATCAGCGCCGTCGTGCTCATCGCCTTGAGGAGAGTCTCTTCTCGCCGCCTCGAGTCAGCCCCTCCCACTCAGAACCGGAACCCATGCAGCTGGGTGGCCTGCGTATTTCGCCTAAGGAGCGTCAGAGGAGGATCTCTAACCGCCTCTGCATGTACTGTGCTAGTGCCTCTCACTTTGTGTTTTCGTGTCCTGTAAAAGCCAACGCTCGCCAGTAGGAGGAGGGTTACTGGCGAGTGCTACCACTAAGACCATCCCTTCCACTTCCTGCACGATACTTCCAGCGCATCTCCAGTGGGCGGGGTCGTCAGCCTCCTGTGCGGCCTTGATCGACTCTGGGGCCGAGGGAAACTTTTTGGATGAGAAGTGGGCGCTCCAACAAGGTATTCCGCTCACACCGCTAAGAGACTCCACCTCTTTATTTGCCCTTGATGGCAGCGCCCTACCTAGGGTACAGAAACAGACTATCCCATTAACTCTAACCATTTCTGGCAACCATAAAGAGACAGTTTCCTTTTTTATTTTTCAGTCTCCTTTTACCCCTTTAGTACTGGGGCACCCTTGGTTAGAACTTCACAATCCACACATTGACTGGGCTCGGGGGTCTGTTTTGTCTTGGAAGTTGTCGTGTCATGTTAAGTGTTTAGCCTCGGCTGTTCCCCCCGTGTCTTCTGTTTCTGTGTTGCAGGAGGAGACGGGAGATCTGACTGGGGTTCCGGAGGAGTATCACGATTTGCGAGGGGTTTTCAGCCGTTCTCGAGCCATGTCTCTTCCGCCCCACCGTCCGTATGACTGCGCTATTGATCTCCGCCCGGGGACCACGCCCCCTCGGGGTAGGCTCTATTCCCTTTCTGCTCCCGAACGGGAGGCTTTAGAGAATTATTTATCTGAGTCTCTCAGCGCCGGCACAATCGTTCCGTCCTCGTCGCCTGCCGGCGCCGGATTCTTTTTTGTTAAAAAGAAAGACGGTTCTTTACGCCCATGCATTGATTATCGGGGGCTGAACGACATCACGATTAAGAATCGTTACCCCTTGCCACTGATGTCCTCAGCCTTCGATATCCTGCAGGGGGAAAAAGTCTTTACCAAGCTCGACCTACGTAACGCCTACCATCTCGTACGCATTCGGGAGGGGGACGAGTGGAAGACCGCCTTTAACACGCCCCTCGGCCACTTCGAGTATAGGGTCCTCCCCTTCGGATTGGTTAACGCCCCCGCTGTCTTTCAGGCTCTGATCAATGACGTCCTTCGGGATATGCTCAATTTATTCGTTTTTGTCTATCTCGATGACATTTTGATTTTTTCGCCCTCTCTCCAGGTTCATGTGCAGCACGTTCGCCGCGTTCTCCAACGTTTGCTTGAGAATCGACTCTTTGTTAAGGCCGAGAAGTGCTCCTTTCATGCTTCGTCTATAACGTTTTTAGGCTCCGTTATCTCGGCAGAGGGGATCAAAATGGACCCTACCAAGGTCCAGGCCGTGCTCGATTGGCCCGTCCCTGAGTCTCGTGTCTCGCTACAGCGCTTTCTCGGTTTTGCTAATTTTTATCGCCGCTTTATACGCAACTTCAGTCAGGTGGCCGCGCCACTCACTGCCCTCACTTCGGTTAAGTCTCGTTTCAGTTGGTCCGGTTCTGCGCAGGAGGCGTTTGACCGGCTAAAGACCCTTTTTACGTCCGCACCCATCCTCCGCACCCCAGATAGCTCAAGACAGTTTATCGTTGAGGTCGATGCCTCCGAGGTGGGGGTGGGAGCCGTTCTTTCCCAGCGGTCAGCGTCGGATAACAAGATACACCCTTGCGCGTACTTCTCCCACCGCCTTTCCCCCGCTGAACGTAATTATGATGTCGGGAATCGAGAGCTCCTCGCCATCCGCCTGGCATTGGGTGAGTGGCGGCAGTGGTTAGAGGGATCCTCTGTTCCTTTTATTGTTTTGACGGATCATCGCAATTTAGAATACATTCGCTCCGCCAAGAGATTGAACTCGCGTCAGGCTCGCTGGGCCCTTTTCTTTACGCGTTTTGATTTTGTCATTTCATACCGTCCGGGCTCTAAGAACGGTAAACCAGATGCGTTGTCTCGACTCTTCGATCCCTCGATCGGCCGCACCCCCCGAGAGGAAATTATCCCTTCCGGTCGGGTGGTGGGGGCTACGGTCTGGGGGATCGAGAGACAGGTTAAACGCGCTCTCTCTCACGTCGCTACTCCCCGTAACTGCCCTAGGGGCAGCCTCTTTGTCCCAATTCCCACACGATTAGCGGTTCTTCAATGGGCCCATTCTTCTAGACTAGCGGTTCATCCCGGTGCTCGAGGCACTGTCGCATTTATCCGCCAGCGTTTCTGGTGGCCCTCTTTAGAACGTGATGCGCGCCGCTTTATCGCTGCCTGCTCTGTCTGTGCCCAAACCAAAGCAGGCAACTCTCCGCCTGCTGGTCTTCTCCGACCGCTACCTGTTCCCTCTCGCCCGTGGTCCCATATAGCTCTCGACTTTATCACCGGTCTTCCGCCCTCAGCCGGCAAGACCGTCATCCTGACGGTAGTCGACCGCTTCTCAAAATCGGCGCACTTCATTCCTCTTATCAAACTGCCCTCTGCGAAGGAAACGGCCCAGATTATGATTGATAATGTGTTTAAGTATCACGGGTTGCCCACCGACGTCGTGTCCGATAGGGGTCCGCAATTCGCCTCGCAGTTCTGGAGAGAGTTTTGCCGTCTCATAGGGGCCACTGCTAGCCTTTCCTCGGGCTTTCACCCACAGACTAACGGCCAGGCCGAGCGAGCCAATCAGATTGTTGCCCGCATGCTCCGCAGTCTAGCCTTTCGCAATCCCTCATCTTGGGTCGAACAGCTTTCCTGGGCTGAGTATGCTCATAATTCCCTCCCCTCCTCGGCCTCTGGTATCTCTCCCTTTCAGTGTTGCCTCGGCTATCAACCGCCCTTATTTTCGTCCCAAGAGACCGATTCTCACTGCCCGTCCGTTCAGACCTTTATCAGTCGCTGTAAACGAACCTGGAAGAGGGTGAGATCCGCACTTTGTCGTTCTAAGAAACGCATGTGCGTGGCTGCCAATAAATCGCGTGTCAAGAGTCCTCGCTATGCCGCGGGTCAGAGGGTTTGGCTTTCTACATCCAATTTACCCCTCCAGTCTGACTCCCGTAAACTAGCTCCCCGCTTCATCGGGCCGTTCCGCATTATCAAGATCGTTAACCCTGTCGCCGTCAAACTCCGGTTGCCGCATAATCTTCGTCGTGTTCACCTGGTGTTTCACGTCTCCTGCATTAAACCGACCTCTCGCTCCCCCCCTCCCACGTCCTTCTCTGCCGTTCGTATCGAAGACTCCCCGGTCTACACCGTCCGCAGGATCATAGATGGGCGGCGTCGGGGTCGTGGATACCAATACTTAGTCGATTGGCAGGGGTATGGTCCTGAGGAGAGGAGTTGGGTCTCCCCTAAGGATATCCTGGACCCCTCGCTCATTGATGATTTCCTCCGGTCTCGCCAGCATTTCCCCGCTGGAGCACCTGGAGGCGCTCTTTGAGGAGAGGGTACTGTCATGGTCTTGTCATGATCCTGTCTCTATCTCTCTCTTCTTCTCCCTCTGTCTCCCCCTGCTGGTTTTTCCCCTCCTGTCTCCCTCGCTCTTCGCTTCTGTGTCACAGCTGTCTTCACTTCTCATTAAGATAATTCCCCCTCCACCTGGTTCTCATCTTGCCTTGTTATTTGGGCTACTTCTACCCTCTCGTTCCCGTGTCTCATTGTCAGATTGTTACTTCCGAATGAAGCCGTTGCCTTTGGCGTCCTTGTTAGCAGTTTGTCATGGTCCTGTCCTGTCCTGTCTAGTCGGGGTGAAGTTAGTTGTCTACTGTCGCTACCTGTACCTCTCTGTGCTCACCCTTTATACCCCACAGAACCTTACCTGCTGTTCTACGCCGCGACCGCCCCGCACTGCGAGCACCGATCCCCGGCTCTCCCCTGAGCCCAGTCAAAGCCTCCACCTCGCCAGCCTTCTGGTAGTTCCAGCCACGGAGGTTTCCTGTGTTAATTTAACCCAGCCTTCGGGTCTTCCTTAGTTTTCATCTTTGTACTCCTATGTTGGATTTTCCTGTGGCTTTCCTTTGTTGGATTAAAGACTGTCATTTTGCCCTCGCATTTGAGTCCTCTCTCTTCAATACCCACCACAGAAACATCAGAAATCAGAAAAAACATCAGAAAACATGTTGTATGAAAAAGAGCTGCGGGAAAGATTCAGTAGTATTTTCATTTTTGGGTGATCTATTTCTTCAAAAGAGAAGTGTCAGAATCATGACAACCACATGTGACTATGACCTTTTTGAAAAGAAAACAGTCAACATGTAAAGCAATGAACCCCCAGAATCCTCAGAGAGAGATCTCCAGAAAGCTATCCTAGTAGCAAGGTTTTAGTTTTGTGATAAGTTCAAGCTCCTTCTGCACACTCACTGGTACTATTCAGTCCCTCCAGGATTTTGCGATTCTGCGTTCGTTGAATTTATCGCAAAATCAAGCAAACTCTGCAATTTTCACAAAAGCTCTCAAATTTACGTAATTGCCACATATTTCCCACAGATTTTGGGCTTAGATTTTAGAGCTACATTAAGCCCAAAAG
The DNA here is from genome assembly GCF_023724105.1 of Carassius gibelio. Lineage (NCBI taxonomy): Eukaryota > Metazoa > Chordata > Actinopteri > Cypriniformes > Cyprinidae > Carassius > Carassius gibelio. The sequence continues at coordinate 6,449,623 of NC_068386.1, read as the reverse complement.
GACAGAGAAGGACAAAAAAGGTTCCATTTCATAAGAAAACCTGGTTTAAGCTGTAATAAAGTTGACTTCTCTTCCTGTTTGTCAGTAGGAGTCCTGATGAGGAAGTCTGGAAATAATCCAAGTAAATCACCTCTAGCCTGTGGTCAGCTCACTGAATAAATCCATCCAAATTCATGCCAATGGAAAGTAAACAAACAATAACAATTCTTCCCCTTCTTTACGTCTCCCAGCACTGCAAAGCCATCTTCTACTGACTCCCGGCACCCGGCAACTTGCTTGACTGACGTTTCAGCGAAGTTCCATTAAGGCCAATGAGATTAAATGGCCAAGGACCTGTGAGAGTGTTAGTGGAAAAACACGGTAGTGAAGGACAGAGATATTAAAGCTTTGTGCTGGCACCCCACTCATCGTGAGTAATTATTCCCAAGGACTGCCATTTTTTGGCCCTGAGGAAAAGAAAAACCTGGAGGCTAGAAGGCTAATCAGGCAAAGTTTGTGACTGACAGCGTGTACCAGCAACAGGAAGACAAGTGCAGTCCTGGTGCTCAAGGAAAACATGTGGCCTTCACTGGGTTTGATTGCTCTGAGATTGCCATCTGACAGTTTGGACAGAGGTTTGAGGGGGGCTTGTGTCTCTGTGGCCTTAATGTGAAACATCAGCTGGCACACAGAGCCAGGCTTTCTGGCCTTCTCATTAGAGAAGAGAAGAGAAGGGAAGGGAAGGGAAGGGAAGAAACTGGTTATCAGAAATTAGAACAGTTAAGAAAAAAAAAAGTCAAGACAAGATGACACACCAAGAAAGGAAGGAGTTAAAGATGAAGATGAGAAGTAAAGAAAAAAATAACAGACATGAGGAAACAAGATGAAAAGAGCAGATGAAATGTGATGTGATGAGATTAGACGAATGATAGAACACACTTTAGAAAAACTGTGCTAAATAGCACTAAAAGTGGTTCATTGCCTCAAAATCGAACCACTTTTAAGTGCTATACAATCTATCTTTATATGTAAAAAGATGTGAAAATACAGGATGACAACAGATGAAGAGAAAAGATGACAAATTAAGATGAGAGGAGAAGAGGAAAGACAAGAAAAGAGACATAACATTAACATATCAAGACTGATGGGGCTATACAAGAGGACAAAAGATGATATGACATCAGAAGAGGAAAGAGAAGAGGAGTAAAGACAATAGAAGAACTGTCAAGATGAGAAGTCATGAGAAGACAGTGAGATCAGATGAGAAGAAAACAGGCACAAAGAGACAATAAGAACACATTATAGAAAAAAAAATGAAAGGATAGGAGATGAAACAAAAAAAAACATATACCAAAACAAATAAATTGAACAATACAACAACATGAGAGAAAAAAAGCATGTAATATAAGAAAAAAAAAAAGAATCAAGACCATTAAGACAAGAGTCAAGAAGAACAGATGGGTCAAGACAAGAGAAAAGATGAGACTGGATGGGATAGTACATCAAGAGACAAAAAAAGGAACAGATGACACTGAGATAAGAAGTGTCAAGGTGAGATGGAACAAGAAAAGAATAAACAGAGAAATTAGACAATATTACGTCTACATTGATTAGCAAACAGTTTCGATTTTAACATCTCTTCTGTTTTCATTTGGTCCTGGACTAATCCCTGTAAAATGATGCAGTCAGATGCTCCACCCAATAACCCTTTTGTAACCACTTAAGATTTATAAGAGAGAAAATACTGCTTAAAAAAATTGGAAAATGTAAAATTAGAGGCAATGAGTTGGAGAAATGGAGTGTGTCTCATCACTGTGATCCCAGTTTGACCTACCAGGGATAAGACTCGGGTCAAACATCTCAAGAAACACAGCTGGGAGTCCTTAAATGTGGATGAATCAGAACACTTGACGCTCTATCCTTTCAGCACTTTGCATTACAATCTTGTGTAAATCACGAAAATAGCCACTGATACCAGGTGTGCATATATCTCTTGGCTGACTTTATGTACTCCAAGAATTTAAGGAGAATGCCAAAAGATCTCTGAAAGTTTCTTACGGCACATGCTATATAACAGTTAACCTTCCACATTCAAACCATAAACATCTAGAAGTTCTTGCTCACTCCTCCTGTCAACCTCTATAACCTCGTCCCTGTATTCATCTTTATCTGCTATTGCTTCAGACGTCCTAACGAAATGGGATGAATCTTAAGTCAGGGGCTAGGAACGGCATCAGGGGCCCACACCAGCTGCTGGGAAATCAGAACGCAACTGTGCTTCATAAGTGAGAGGTACAAGTAGTGAAGAGTGACAATAATGGCTGTGTAATCCCTTTATGAAAAGCAAATTGAACTTCATGCTTGAATACAGCTTTCAGAATTGCCCGAATTCAAGACATCAAGTGCTGTGGGCGAACACGGGGAGGGGTAATTTATGACAAGCAATTTTAAGGCACAATGCCACAATGACCGCTCATCTGCAGAGACGTACACGGTAGGCATATCTTTTTTAAAGCTAGTCATTAAGGCTGACACCTAGAGACACAAAGTGAGGGGAAAAGGATTTCGAAATTATTAATTTATAACAGAGAGCCATCCAGACCTTTTCATGGTTTAATCGCTCGTTCTCTTAATAGGAATGTTTTAGATTCCATTTTACATGACAGCATGTCATTGGGTTACAAAAGAAAACAACCAACCCTGGCACTTGAACAACACGCTAAATGGGAAACCTGGGAAAATTTATCACATCTGGTGTATGGCTGATCTCTTCCATCACTGCCAAGAACAAGTCTCTCTGAGGGTCTCTAAATCCCATGTTAAAATACGTCCATTACACAGACATTAACTGCTTTGTTGGGCATGTTTGACAGTGTCAGAGTGTGTTAATGCAGGGTGTATACCTTTAAGACTCATAATTTCAAAGCTAAACGTGCCATCTAGCACCCAAGATCTCCTCAACAAAACACAAAAGCGCTTCCATTCAGAAAGAGTGGGGATCAAATTGGACAAAACATGTGATGAATATTTCAAATTACATCTTTGAGTAGCGTATGACTGGAATGGGATTGCGTGTAGATGTATCGGTCATTGTCTCAGTGTCTTTGACAGTTAAAGACAAAAGCTTATACCTCCTCCTCGGCACCACTGTTTACCTTTACCAGTTGAGGAAGAAAGCATGTGTGATCTTTGTACTGATGGGTAATGACTCACAGAACGGTCTCTGAGGGATTTCACATGTCATGTGTTTGGAGTTACAGACATTCACCCAACGGTTCCTGATGATTGGACAACATATGGAAGCTTTTTATACCATAGGTGAGACCAAGTTTTTTTAAGCCATGCATGTAATGGAATTGTCTGAGGAAAAGATAAAAGATAATAGCATTACAAAAAAAATTTCCTCTGCAGTATCTATAAAGTACAGTACCATTCAAATATGGGAATGAAGTGGACCATAGCTTTGAATTTTAATTTATATTTGCCTTAAAATGGGTCACATCAAATTTGTTGTCAATAACATGTGAGAAACAATTAGATGCCAACTTGTCACACTGCATAATGACACACCATATTTAAAACTAATTTGCAAAGAAACATTAGATTTTTTGATCCAGGGTCCATTCATTTGATCTACAAAGTTATTGTACACTGTGCACTATAATATAAATAAATAAATTAATAAAAAGCTAAGTTGGAAATAAGATTATTAATACACATGCTTTACAAGAAAATACTAATTAAAATTTCAAGTTCAATTTATTGCATTATTTGCGATTTCCTTGTGATTATGCATGATATACTAGCAATTTCCTATTAGTATTATTCTTACAAATAAATCCTGCACAAATTTGTTTCAGTGCTTGACTTCAGAAGACCCCCAATATATGGCAAATAAGCTGAATGGTCATTTTATTCTTTTATTTAGTTATTTATTTTTTCTCCTGTCCTCATTAATTGTAGAAATATCTTAAATGTGAAAATCATATGTTTGGAAAGAAATCAGGATAAATTACAATTTTTTATTTTGCCGGTCCTTTAAGAGGGTTTGCACCTGACTATCTTGTTGTTTGTCTTTACGTCTGTGACTTCTATCTTTGCTGACCTTATTCTGATCCAGTGTACTTTCCATCTCTCTCTCTATCATTCTCCTGTCTTCCACAGTCCCCAAACCAGCTCCTGACATGTGACCTAAAGAAGACCACAGTACACCAATAAAAAAAAAATATATATATATATATGAGAAATCAGCAGACAGAGACAAACAGAAGTTGTACTGGACTTGTGTTTTTATACCTCAGCTCAACACTAAACTAAAATCACCATGCAGAGTTGCAGGTCCTTGATATCAAGGGGACACCAGTCTTCACGAACACTCTCCTGATGTGATAAGAGGGACAGACAGGAGAGAAGCTCAGGGCCACTTTCTTTAAGCTCCATTAAGCTCAGTGGCAAATCTTACCCTAATACCTGTTGTCACGATGGATTCACTGAAGTGAAAATGCTTTTCCAGGCCACCGGGTAAGACACACACACAGCACCCTGGCTCACACGCTGTTATTCACTTACTTAAATTTATAAGCAGGTGATACTACGTGACAGGCATGTCCCTGAGTAACCACAACACCTCTGATGCTTGAAGACATGATACTGACAGCAGTGGCACAATTTCTTATTATATAGTAGACAAAAACAGTATGAAAAGAGTAGCATGTCTATAGTATTCATAAAACAGTAGGCGAAAATTATCTAAATGATTTTCACTTCCAGCGAGATTTTAAAGTTGTCATCCGGACATTTTAAATGAATGGGTTGAGCAATCATTCAATGACTTGTTCGTTAATGAATTGATTCAGTAAATGATTTTTACTCACAGGCAGTGGTTTACCATTAATCAGAAACAAAATGGTCTGTAGTTGTTGTTTTGTTTTTGCTAACTGAGACAAACATCGGAAGGCCATCCAATGCAGTAGTGCAGATTTAATTATATACCAAGAAATCATATTTGTGAAGAGCCACCATTCTTTCCTCTGTGTGTGTTCTGTAGAAGCACAAAGCCACAAGTTCTGAAGCACAAAAGCAGAAAGGCAGCTAAATAATGTAATTCTCACAGTAGCAATCTCACTGAATGGCTGAATGCGTTTGGCATTCTTGCCAATCATTTCAGCCTCAAAGTTACAATGACAACTCACTGTTTCTAAGCAACCGGACACAAAACCACCTCCCTCATGATTTGAGAGATGCCATGGGCACCGGGGCATGATTATCACTGCCTCTTATATCACATCAACCCAATACCCAATTTCTGGGCGATTTTCACCAACCAGCCCAAGTGAGAACGTTTACTGTACTTTAAAGTCGAGATAGCGTGAACTCAAAATGAAGCAATGAATTTTGAAATGTGCTCGGCTTAATATTTGATATGGAGACTTGCTCGGCTGGTGTGCCCTGACAGAGAGAAAGTAGAGCGAAAGACAAAAGCATCTGCCATCAAAGTCAGAGAGCTTAGCATGACGCTATTGTAAGGCCACCACACTGCCATTCTCTTCATCTGCCTATCAATCATCCATCTCGGAGCGGGAGAGGGAGCAGGTCCCTGGCTAAACCTGCTTTGAGAGAAGGGCACACATCCTTCTCATCGGGTCCCACTGAGAGTATTTATGTCCTCATGTATACAATTTACCATAAACACCCAGTCCAGTGCATCATTCTCCTGAAAGCCCATACAAGTAAGACTGTTTCTATTCTACAGTGTTGGGGGTGATGTGGAACAAGCAGCATGCATTAGCTAATCAGATTTGCTTTTTTAAAGGGATAGCTCACCAGAAATGAAAATTCTGTCTTCATTTACTGCAAACTTTCTTCGGTGGAACATAAAAGATGATATTTAAAAAAATGTGGTAACCAAACAAATTCTGGTTCCAATTTACTTCTATAGTATGGAGAGAAGAAAACTATGGAAGTCAATGGGAAACAGAAAAAAAGATATTTGTGTTTGTTCAGCAAAAGGAAGAAATAAATACAGGTTTGGATGACTAAAGTTTCAAATTTGGGTGAACTGTCCATTTTTAAAAATAAAATCTGATCATAAAAAAAAAAAATATATATATATATATATATATATATATATATATATATAAATACTACAATACAAAAATAGCACTGCTCTAACCACATTCTCATCACTAAAAACCTCAGGCACTCAAACATCTCTAGACTTTAACAAAGCGTCTCTCTTGATACCCTTTACACAGAACACACCAGTGTGTCTGAGTCCCAAAAGATGCTCTACACCTCGCTGACAGAAGCAGTTCCAGTGTGGAAATGAAAAATTACAAAGATACTCCCAACGACTGCAACACACAAGCCCTATTGTTATTCTTAAAGCAATTTAATTCTCGCCAAAGAATTATGAAGAATGAATTGGCAATTTCATCTGGTGCATTTCCATAGAACATGTACTCAATACAGTGGAACAAGATAAACAAAAAAAAAAAAGAATGCCGTCTGATAATGGGGGAGCAGAGTAATAACCATTAGCCTGTTTTTAATGGGCCTTACTGAGACATACTCATACCAGAGAAAAAGAGACAAAAAAAAATGCACTAATGAACATGTTCTTCACAGTGCTTGAGACCCTGTGTCCTCTGTAGACGAAATGTTTTTTGTGTGTTTTTAGCTCTCACTACACACCCTTTGTTCTCTATGTGCCTCAGAGGTGGTTCTCATGACTCAAGATGTTTGCGAACATTTTATTTCTCAGAAGTTGATCTTTTTTAGCACAGGAGACTTAATGCTAATTATCAATTTATTTTGAATGTTTAAATTTACTTAAACGTAAAAAACTATGCAACAATTGGGTATAGTCTTAAGATCCGTTTTAAGTGATCTGATCACTTAAACCGTACTAAACATGTGTAAACATGGTCCAAAATATTTTTCACACATTCTCAGGTTTTGTTATTAAGCTATTAAAATTATTTTAAATGAAATGAAGCTGAATATACACACACACACATGCATGTATAATTATATATATATATATATATATATATATATATATATATATATATATATATATATATATATATATATATATATATATATATATATATATATATATATATATATATATACATACACACACACACACACACACACCAATATACACACATTTACATCAGAGACAACATCAGTGTGTATATATATAAAAAAAACATTGTATGGGTCAAAAAGATCGATTGTTCTTTTATGCCAAAAATCATTAGAATATCAAGTAAAGATCATGTTCCATGAAGATATTTAGTACATTTCCTACTGTAAATATATCAAAACTTATTTTTTGATTAACAATATACATTGCTAAGAATTCATTTGGACAACTTGAAAGGCGATTTTCTCAGTATTTAGATTTTGTTGCACCCTCAGATTCCAGATTTCATAGAGTTGTATCTCGGCCAAATATTGTCCTATACTAACAAACCATACATCGATTGAAAGCTTATTTATTCAGCATTTTAGAAATGTTGTGGTCCAAGGCCACACATGCCTTTTTATGAATCTGAAGATAGGTTTATCTCAAAAACAGATTTGCTTCTTATTTCATCTCATCTCGATCTAGGAAAAATTACTTTAAAAAAAAAGACTTGTGATTTCCCTTCTGGTCAGTCTTCATTGCAATATTGCCAAACAAACAAGAGAGTCTGTACAGATGAAAAGTGTAAAGCCTTCTTTATGCTTATTGATTTCTTTTGATCTTTTATTTGATCTATTTACTTTTCATGGCCTCTTTTTATGTTTTCTTTATTAATTTTTTTGTGGGTCTGGTGTGGGCCTGAGAGGAGGGGGTGTGTGGTTTTGTTTGTTTGCATGCATCTGTCTAGGACAGTAATGAGCGCCTCATATGAATAATTATTTTTAATCAATAGTTTTGCTTCATTTATATCATATGATTTTTTGATTAAAAAAAGTAATAATAAATAAAAAATAAAACTAAACAATGAAGCAGTCCTCTGTATTATGTACACTGATGTTGTCTCTGATGTAAATGCGTGTATATTGGTATTGGCTCAAAAATGTGTGTAATACAGTCTCTGGTACAGTCTGTGAAAAGAGGACAATAAAGAATGAATCTGAATCTGAATTTGTGCTCTCCATTTAACCCATCCAAGTGCATGCACACACACACACACAGCAGTGAGTAGTGAACACACACCCAGATCAGTGTGAATTTTACATGTGAATCCCCATGTTAATAAACTTTAAAGACTTCAAAACGTTCAATTTTATAACTGACAAACTTCTAAAAACAAATTGTGTTATGTGAGCATCCCATGAACACTAGTCCTGCTCTTCACACATGCGCTAACCTTGCTTGTCTTTATTCAGACAGGAAAAACTGAAAAAATCTGTCCAGGAACGGCATCATGGGCCACTTAGTGGATATCCACTTTCCGTGAGACAGATCCCCAAGTGGTTTTGCCCCAACACACACACTTTATTATTACTGCAGCTATCATCCTCCAGATTCGCCTCATTTCTCTTCAAACTCTTAACTTGAAGGAAATCCCAGACTGCTTTGCTGGGCCCACCCCAAGCGGCAGTACTGGACTGAAGGAGCTTAGAGAGGCAGAGAGGATTTCAACACATGCACACACACTGTATCCCCTGCAGCCGTGAAGTGGCATCTCCCCACTCTGGGGATAATCTGCGGGAGAGATGCTAAATCAGCTTCCCTTCCATTGCCTCAGGACCACAGATCCTCTTGTGATGTCTATGCCTTAAACCGTGTTCATAAAGCACAATCACTGGGCTGGCACTGGAAGTCACGAAACATACGGGCATTAGGACAGCAGGCCGTTTTCAGAGTTCTCAGGTTCTTAAGACCAGTCATGTGATGCTAATACCAGTCAGTAGTCATGCTTCTGAACTTTAAACAGTTTTAGCAGCATTAATGCTCCATATTTCTGGAGCACTCACTCACTCACTCACTCACTCAGAACTGCTTCATCAAATTTGATCACTTTTCACCAATCTGTTTGGCAAATCCCACATAAAAGTTCAAAACATCCTGTTTTGACACAACCTCATCACTTATCAGATTGAAATCAAAACATTATTCCTCTAAAAGCATGAAAATCTGTGTCCTTTTTCACTAGTTTCACCCTGAGATTTTTCACTTAGTACAAATAGCATATTCTTTTTAGTTGCACTTTAAAGTGAATTGCGCCTATTCCTCTTTGTACTATGTGCTATTTAGATGCAAGTTAAAATTTACAACACTCAAAAACACTTAGTAAAAATAGACGCTGCCAAAATCTTTCACAAAAACATTAAACAATGTAACACCATTTAAATGAGTACATTTTAAGTGAATGAAACAGGCTTTTCAAAAAGGAGGGAAACTCACAATCTACCTCTTCTTCCTGTGAACTTTGACCCTGGAAGAACTCTTCCGCTACTTTTTATATTGTCAGAATACAAGTCTAAAATTCCAATCCTAAAATACATAATGAAAAAAAAATAAAAAAATAAAAAAAACTTTATAGATATTTAAATCATATTCATGTGAACACTGTCAAATTTTGGGGAATAGGTTTAATACCCCTAGAGTAAGTTTGATCTGACTTCTTGCTGAGTCTGTAAATGTGTGTGAAACAGGTTTAAAGGGGTATTCAGATGAGTGTAGGTTTACAGTTCAGTTCACTGTAATATTGCATGTTTTTTATGTGTAACCATTGTTGTGCAGTATAGTGATCAACTGAATTGTTAATGAATTGATTATGGTTTGATTGAATGTCCAAAAAAATTGATTTTTCGCCTCTTCTCATACATACAGTAAACAGCTGTCCTGCATGTGTGTGTGTGTCAGTAGGGAGCTGTAATAGACGCATACGAACAAACGATGTGTCAAACTCTGGACTTTTAAAAATACTTGAGTGACTGAGATCTGGCCAGCGAGCAGCTGTTCGCCCCATTTAGACACCACATCCGTCCCACCTTAACGATTAAATATAACACATCTGCAGTGCCACTGAAAACTGCAGCCTCATCTAGTGATGAAGCTGATCCTCAGCACCAGTCACCCGAGGTGAGGAGTGATATTCCGCTCTATAGACACTTACCAAGGCAGCAGGTGCCACGTACATCACCAATTTGGACCTTAGAGCTTTAGAGGTTGATTCTGATGTGGGAGATAATGGGTGAATCTAACTTTAGCCTGGGATTGAAAGCCTTGGCGGTGTGTTTCACCTTGGTGCATGGACATAATGAGGGGAGTGGGGAGAGAAGCAGGGGAGAGATGAACTCCAATTCTCTAATGGCATCTACTGAGAGAGAGAGAGAGGGGGGCAGATGTGTTTTCAGCAATGCTATAAAAAAAATTGCAGTTGTATACATAGGTTAAAAAAAAAGAAAAGAAAGACAATTCTAAAAGCAGCAGAGGTGCATAAGGAGCAGCGGTCTTAGATTGCTATGGCTGCCAGTATGTGGCCAGCTTTAAAAATGTGACCTTGCATGATAAGTTGACAAAGGAAACTGAGGGCCCCCACACACACACACACACACACACAGCCTTTCAGTATTCATTATTCATGTGACCTCCTTCATTTTGGGCTTTCTATACACATTTTAAACACCACCGGATCTCATTTGGATGTTGGCAGTTGGTGAGGTAACATCTCTCAGAGCTGCATCTTTAATATTGTTTACTGTTTTGTTTAGTTATCCATCTCTCCACATTCTTCTCTCCCTCATGCCTCCAGTCCGTTTCGTTTGAGGGGCTGAAGGCTGACGAGGCCTCTGGCGACACACGGCAGATCCAGTGCAAGCTGCTAATCATGGATTCTCTTCTCTGATCTCAGATGATGTACAGATAACACATAGGGTGCCCTTCAAAACATTATGAAACGAGCTAGTTATAATTTTTTCGAAAACAATTTTATTTTGTATACAACCTGCATCTTTCTTACCATTCAAAAAAAAATTGGATTTGGTAAAATGTTTTGGTAATAAGTCTCTAATCATTTATTTGATCAAATATAGAGTAAAACCAGTATTGTTGTGAAATAAATTTACAATTTAAAATAATTATTTTCTATTTTTTCAAGAGTCCAAAGAGTTCAAAGAACAGCATTTGTTTCCATTAAGATATGCTTTTCTCACCATGGTTATCATAGTTTAAACTCTTCAAATCTTTTTTTCTTCCTTTCTCTTTTTTATTTTACTTATTTGTTTTATAATACTATATTGTGGTTTTGGAGTTGTTATTATTCCATTGTCTTGAGTCTTTATGTAAAATGTGTCTCTGTGCATATTTGGGCTAAGTCTAAATTGCATTTAAATAATTTCGACCAACATGTGGTATTTTAATAAACAGTACTGTTTCCATAACTACTTTTTTTTTACAGCAATAAATAAGCAAAATAACAATAAAATAATCTGCAAATCACTAGCAGATCATTTATATTTTAAGGAAATACAGTTTCTCATGTGGAAATATTAGATAATGTTGTTATATTAATAGCATCGGTCATTTTAATGCTTTATGAACTAGGTCTCCTCTAAGTTAATAAATTCTAAATATTTTAAGGATTGTTGGGAGCCATTCCGGATGAACACAGGCTGTTAAACTTGCAGTCTGTAGTGCAAAAATCTGATGAAATAGAACAGTAATGATTTCACTATAATTCCTCTGCCCTAAAGATTTTGCCATCAGTCTGACGAATCTGAGAGCAGAAATGAGGTGGGCCGCACTGACTATGCAGGACTGATCAAAGACAATGTGTTGTTTTGAAAAAGCCAGAACAGAAGGAGACGCAGCACAAAGGAGGAAGAGAAAGTGTGGTGGAGGAGACGGGAAAAAGAAAAGGAAAGTTTTAATAATGCAGTCTCGATCCTTGAGTCCAATTAAGTATAAAATAGTAATTCTCTGCTCCCTTTGCTGTGGGGTGGCGCAAATGAAAATGGACCCAAGCTAAAACGGTAAGTACAGCTTTTCTATTGATTTTCCATGACAGTTCCTAGTTATTTGGCTTAGGAAAGCCACTGCAGTAACTTTATGTGCATCTTAAGTGTTTTTACCAGCTGGTTTTAAGAATCAGTTCTTGATTTTGAAAGAATAGTAAAGTTCAGACTGCTATGAAACATCCTGTCAAACTCAATGTGGAATAAAAAAACTCAGCTATCAGTTTTCACTGCCTAAATGTTGGCTTATAGTTCTTCAGACGACTTCACTTAGAATATTTAATGCATGAAAGAATCTTAGGTTTAATCAATTTAATTCAAATTGACAAGACTTTCATCAGTTGACTTTGAATCACTGATTCTAAATGATTTATTAATTCAGTTACTTTCAAACCGATTCAGTTCAGTTTGATTCAGTGCGATGTTAATCTGTTCAATGCAATTCTTTTGAGTTGTAGTTTTCACGTAGTTCAATTCAGCTCTTTTCAATACAATTGAATTGTGACTTATAGTTTATTGTGGTTAGTTAAATGTAGTTAGTTTAATTAGTTTAGTTTGATCTCCAGTCTGTCAAATACAGAAATAAATAAATATATATATATATATTTCAAGTAATTCAAGTGTTTTGTTAATTATATTGTTATTGTAATTTTTATACAAACATACAACAAATCAGTCTCACAAAATCTATAAAACAAATAGTAAGCTATGCATAAAAAACAAGCAACATGCACCAAATATAGAAATATACATCTTAAACAACAACAACATCAAAAATGTTTTTATTGTTTTTAATTTTAGTTAACCCTGATCCAATTCGGTTCAGTTTAATTCATGTTTAGTTTAGTTTAGTTTAGTTATGGTGGTGAACAAAGTAAACCAAACACAATCCCTTACAAATGCATGTCTATAAGGATTCATAATGACTTGAAGGAAAGCACGCATGCAGGCTTTATGATTCAGCTCTTTGTAGCATTAAAGTCAAACAAAGGTGAATTCTCACTCTCACTCTCAGCAGTACCCATCAATGATGTCATTCTTCGCCGGGCACATTTAATTTTAGGGCCCAACCGCGGCACTGTGCCAATTTCTAATCATCATGAGCAGAGAACAGAAGAGTGAGTTAGAGAGAAAGCATGCAGTTTGTGGTGGATCAGCATTCAGCTTGAGTCGTCCGATGCACCGCGTCGCCCTTCTGCTGGCAGTGACAGATCTTCTGCAGCTCGTGAGGGCCTGGTTCATTTTGCCCTGCTTGTTTTCCATGCACTCCAGCCTCATTGTTTCTGAACCCTGACAGAAGTGACCAGTACAGAATATACATTTTCACAGTCTATTGGCCTGCTGGAAACACACAGGGACTCTCTCTGCTGAGGAGATAAATGAGAATGAACAGAAGAAGAAAAAGGATGAAAACAGAGCAGGAGATAATAGACAAGGATGATGACTTGTGTCAGAGCTAAAGTTCACCATCAGAGGGAGGTAAGTATGCAAGAATAAAAGCATAATCAAGGTTCTTATCACAACTGATTAAGCACAAAACTATTTTGAAACTGTAAAACTGTGCTAATGAGCTGAGAGGACAGAAAAGAAACACTTTGATGGCAAAGGTCTGCCCTCAATAGGTATTTTAATAGGTGAAAATATTCTTCACTCATTATGGATGCACAAATTCTCAGTCTATTTCCATTTTGCACAAACCAATGCAACTAAAACGGTCAGTAACAACTTTTCTATTGAGAAGAACACTTTTTTCTGGTTAAGGTGCACTCACACTCACAGCAATTAGAGAGATGGAGGTCACAAAGCCACTGTACTATTTGTTGCTACGGTAAAACTTACTTGACTGCTGTATGGGTATCTGTTTAGTGAGGTTATAACGATTAAAAAAATCAAAGGGGTAAAATAAAAAATTTATCAAATGGAATAATAAAAATTTCTAGTTTCATTCATATATTAACATTCCTTTATGATACTAAAGTATATTACTGTTATATTATTAAACAGGACAACTGTTTTCAATTAATTATTTATAATAAGAAATATTGCTTTGGCAGCAAATATATTAAAATATGAGAATAATCATGTGACACTAAAGACTGAAGTATTGACTGCTAAATATTAATCTTTGGCATCAGAGGCATAAATAAATTCATCACTTGCACTTTCACAAACTGCTTCAGGACAGTAAAGACTCCGGAAACTCTCCCCACCTCTCTCTCTCTCTCTCTCTCTCTCTCTCTCTCTCTCTGTCCACTGCAGGGCGCTGTGCCTCTGTAAACCTTAAAAATGTTGATTGTTATGATGTGATGTGCAAAGTCTGATAATACCAAATGCAAATTCACTAGTTCTAAAAGAACAGAATTCCTTGACATAGGAATAACATGGTGTGTGTGTGTGTGTGTGTGTGTGTGTGTGTGTGTGTGTGTGTGTGTGTGTGTGTGTGTGTGTGTGTGTGTGTGTGTTTGTTTGTGTGTGTGTGTGTGTATTTTTGTTCTTGCTTTGCCTTAGACAAGGCGAATGGTGTGGCCAGTGTGAAGTGTAACAGAAAAGTGTAATTACTGGTACAGAGATAAAGGGGGATTGAAATATAAAATAGACTTTTACAAGGATGAAGATAACTGATCAGGCTCAGACTGGATCTCTGTCTCCCCCTGTGTGTCCAAAAACAGTACTGCTGCTTACAAAAAGGCAATATCATAGTATGGAATCAGATGAAAATATCAACGTTACTTTAATATAATCCATGGTATTTTAATAATACACCAAAATCACCCATCCTATAATTTACAAGATTTGCAGTGTCTGTATTTGCAACCAATTGCACATTTAACAATAGCCATATTTATTCCCCACCTTTATATCTGTCCTGTGAGCCACTGCAGTGATTTGTACACTTTATTTTAAGATGCTAAAAATATAGAGGTGTGTACCCTGAACGGTCTGTGTCATTGTCTCTGACACTTAAGTCAATCACCTCATCCGTATTTGACCATCTCTCTACCTGACCTTCGCTTGCTATAATCAGAAGCCAGTGGCAGCATGCAGTCGGTTCACCTTGGCAAACGCTGTGATTCCTGACCTCTGCTGGATGGATTGCCCTCCCATTCTGTTATACAAGCATAACTCACTGGGCATGTTTGGTTACAAGCCTGTCAGGGGCCAGTGGAAATCGGGGTCAGATGTTGCCATACTGATATCTCTTCTGGAAGAGCTGGATAGATCGTTGTCATTTGTTAATTCATGTACTGTAGAACAGTGTTTCTCAATTGGTGGGTCACAAGCCAATAATGGGTTGCAGGTTTGTTGATGGGATTGTTGACAACACTGAAAAAACAATGCTACATGAAAATGACAACATGTATAATTATATTAATGCATATACAGGACAGCAAAATAAACTCATAAAGCTGTAAAAATTAGGAGGAAATGCTTCCGTTATCTGTTATATGTTGTTGACGTCAAAAGTTGTGCATCCAGTCAAATTCCACAGTGTTATTCATCTTTCAATTGGAAGAATCCATATTCAAATGTACATTTAAATTTCAATGAGAATGGTAATGATAATTATATATATATATCTATTATATATATATATAGAACTGATCTGTTCAGATTACTGATTGTGCTGATTAAAGCTGCTTGTTTTGTGGCGGTGGCAGAGACGAGGCAGGTTATTTATGTTTGTGTGAAGCAGCACCTAAGAATTCACTCGCCAGAGACAGCACTGTAAACAACAGCAGTCAGATACAAGGCCTGCAATATCACACACACTTACAGACAGTCAAGCAAGACTTTAAACAACACATAAATCACTGGAAAATTAGAATACATCCTTCTTATGTTTAGAGAAAGTGGGTACATTCCGAAAAAGTTAGTGGAGGTCAAGAAAGACCTGTTTTGCATGTTTAAGATTATTTATTTCAGGATTAATATTAACAGGTTACAGTTTTAACACTGACCATGCAAACAGGTCGCACTCTGATCTTGTTGAATATACTAGACATTTATATAAGCCTTTATGAGTCAACAAAAATAATGGTGGGAAATAACACCTATCGTTTAAAAAATTATTTGTGTCAGGTTTGCTTGATGCAAAATTCTAGCTAAAAATGAGCTAAATGCTATATATATATATATATATATATTATTACTATGAAAAAAAAAGTCAAATATGATATGATTTTATGATTTTAATGGACTGTATGCAAATAATCCACTTCATAGCTGTTATTTTAGTATTGTTAACATAGTATTAATATTTTAGCTTTTATTTATATATTTTTCATTTTAATTTTAGATTAATATTTAGAAATTTTGTAATGTGCTTTTGTAGTTTTTTTATTTCTATTTAGCTGTCATTTATATAAATATATTTTATTTTATATAGTCAGTTTTAGTCATTTTAGTATGTCAACTTAAATTTATATCAGTTAGTAGCAAATGGTAATGTTTTTACATTTTTAAGTTTTAGATTTTATTTCAATTACTGAAAATTATTTTTAATACTTTCAGTTCTACTTCTGTCCTCTATGTTCAAAAGTTTCATTGTTTTACAAAGACAAATCACTGTTTTTCCGAGTGAATTGTGAATTGATTAGAACCATTTTTATGACCAATTCCTTCAAAGTAACTGAAAAAAATAAATAATAATTAATGATTCAGGAATCTCTATGAAGAAACTTTAACATCCATGGAACCTTCCCACAAAAGGTTCTTTAAAAAATTATAAACTGTTCTTCACACTAAGAAAAACCTTATTGTTCCACATATGTAAAATGCAACTGTGTCACATAAAACATGACAACAACAGCAATCCACTAGAGAGACAACTGTTCTGTACTTTAGTGACCTCATCTCAGTAAAGTGATACGGAGCAGCTCAGAAAATATAAATAACTTTCTGTAGAATATTTATAGCTTCACATAGTCAATTCTATAGATACCGTTAAGCTTATATGGCTCTGGGCTTGCATCATTCAATTGAGCCTACATAAAAAGGGCATGCTTTGAGACTGACACAGAAATGGTCTGCCCACGAAGATCACATCTTCATGTAGTATTTTGTTCTTGCTGTGAAAAGAGCAAATCAATCAATGTTTTAACATTAAAAAAAGAAAGAACATTCAGAATGAAATACCGTATTTTTCGGACTATAAGTCGCACATAAATATAAGTCGCATCAGTCCAAAAATACGTCATGACGAGGAAAAAAACATATATAAGTCGCACTGGCCTATAAGTCACATTTATTTAGAAACAAGAACCAAGAGAAAACATCACCGTCTACAACCGCGAGAGGGCGCTCTATGCTGCTCAGTATAAGCTTAAGGAGAACTGAGCAGCATAGAGCGCCCTCTCGCGGCTGTGGACGGTAAAGTTTTCTCTTGGTTCATTTCTCCCGGTTCATGTTAAATTAATTTTGATAAATAAGTCGCACCTGATTATAAGTCACAAGACCACCCAAACTATGAAAAAAGTGCGACTTATAGTCTGGAAAATACGGTATATATATATAAATTGCCATCTAGTGGCCACATGCTTTTTTTGTTGAATATTTTATTCAGCATTTACTGTTGTATACATATATGCATATGGTGAATATTATTAATCTTAAAACCCAAATAATTGATTATAAAGATTACAGCTCTATGAGGGTGTTCATTTTTACCAGTCATATAAACACATCATCTGATCACAGGCATGGAAAATCAGAGTCGATTAAAGTGCTCCATCTCTTTAAAAGTGAAGTGTATTGAACAGCGCTTCTGAGACAACGAGTTATGCATTTTTCTAAAAGTTTTAGACTTTAAGTGATTTTATTATCATCTTTTAATTATAAATAAGTTAGCTATTACAATATTTTTTAGCTTTTCATTGTATGTGTGTGTGTGTGTGTAATAAAATACATATAATAAAAAAGAATAAAATGTATAAAATATATAATAAATATAAATAAGTGATTAATAAATAATATATTTTATTATTAAATAATTATTGAATTCTAAGATCATTTGATTTGTATATTTGTTTTATGTTCTAGCTATTTTTGTGTGTGTAAACAATGTATATATTTACAAATAATTCAATAAATAATTATTAAGTAAAATATTAAAAATATTTACACTGTTTTTAAATACAATTTTATTTATTTTCATGTATGTATAATTATGTAAATATGTGTATATTTATATTCATGTACACATCATTTAGCATAAAAATGAACAAAATGTATATATTTATTTGCATATATATAATTAAATAATTAATAAATAGTTACTTATCAATATTTAGATTTTATATTTTTTATCTATTCATATGTACATACAGTTTATTTTTATCATACAGAAATTATTAACCTACACACACACATTTTAATTGTATAAACTGATTTGCACATTGTTTCATCGTGATTTATGATCACCACGAGATGGCGCTAGAGAGAGCGGTTATTGCGCGCTACTAAATGGTCCAAAGAGACAAAACCAAAACACATCCAAACACGTAACATTCTTTACAAGGAGTGGCTGCCCCATACATTTCCTTTACCCAGTGTTTCCAAGTAACCTGTTACTACACGACCTGTATCATTTTACAGAGCATAAACATAAAGTTAACTAGGACTTTGCGTTAACAATGTGGAACAGCATTGGCATTCATGAACATAACATTGGCTATAGTGTAAGACTGACCAATGCAGTTTCTTTGAAATCATATAACTTTACTTTAATATAAGTATACAAGCTATGCTGAGACTAGTCTGAAAAAATCAGTTTCAACATACCAGACAACAAAGCGAAAGTGTTTAATGGTTGCTCTTCTGCATTACAACCCACAACTTCTTAAATAAACACACACACACACATGCTTACACATGTCATGAGAGGAACAGGTGTGTTGTACGTGAGATATGTGCACGTCTTAAGTTAGGAAGAAGACCCCTCTGCTGCTCACCTCATTCATTACTATCTATGTTTTGCTTACTCTGTACTGAGGTCAGTGAGAGAGTAAAAGGGAACAACATCATCCGATGCATGTCCTGCCCTTCTAGGGCCACTTTTTTGACATCATGAGGGATATACTGTACTTTATGGATGAATTAAAAACTGTCATGTCACTCGCTCTCTGTTTAATGAAATTACATTTCAGATAATTACTCATGATGGATCAGAGCCATAATTAAACTGATGCATAAAAAAATGTTGGGATCAAAAGATGTTCAACTTTAGACGTCTTCAGTCTTCAGATTTTAAATGTGAAATAGGCTATATTCTGTCAAATGGCTCTTAAGGGGCTGTTCAAACAACACAGATGTGATTGACTGTTGATGGCGCCTCATAGCTGCGTTTCACGCATGACACCATGTTCTAAAAATGCAGTGTCAAGTTAAAAGAAGTTCTAAAAGAACTTTTAAATAATGTGTCCCGACATTTTTTTATTTAATGCAGGAATGTGTTTTGTATGAAAGCTTCTGAGGCATAAAGCCATATCCCAGGTAAAAATAAAATTGGTTTCCAGGACTTTATGGGAACGTTCTCTTTCTCCCCCCCAAACAAATGGGAACCATGCAGGAACGTTAGGGGCATGTTCTGTGTTTGCTGAGATAATAATCTTGTCACACAAACATAAAACGAAGGGGGTGTTTACACAATGCTGTTTCCAGCTCAAAACTGCAGTTTTTGATGCATTTCGGCCATTGGTTTACATGACATTGGTGTTTTGGGGGCCTGAAAACTCAAACTTTTGAAAACAAGTTGAAAAGGGCACGTTTTTGAAAGCAGTATCGATATTGTCTCAGTGTAAACTACAAAAACACAAATAAGTGATAACGTTGATGTGCATAGTGTTTCTTTACAAAGTGACATCGGCAAACTGGCCTGGCAAACAGCATTTTAGTCATTTTTGCAGAGCCATTTGAAACAAGGATCATTTTCACAATGTTGTCACCTATATGCATAACCTTCCAAAAATCATTATTAGTCATTATTCACTGAAAATCTTTCCCTTCGCTGTACTTAAAATTTCATGGCTTGAAGTGCCAACTGAATTTAAGGCTCAAATCCTAAATCCCACTTCAACTGTATGGAAAACAAAAGCTTGGCAATCTCCTTGTGTGTTCTTTGGAAGAAGAAAAACATCATAAAACATTTCATAAAGCAGACTCTAATCTAACAGCTGTTTGTCTGTTGTACAAGCGTTTCTTAGAACAGTCCTCATATTTCCACACTGACCACTCCATTGGTAATTGTGCTACTCCACAGTCCAGGTCATTTGGGACTTGCTTCACGTTGTGATTGTTCTGGCATGAGCTCTGCTGTGTGAGAGGGGTTTATGCTTGAGACGTACGTGCGTCAGGCTCCAGTGAACCGGTGCTGACCACAGCACTTCCCTGCGTTTTCAGCCACCGAATGGAAATCCAGAGAAAGTCAAAAAGCAGAGGGAGGGGAGTGCGCCGTTGTAAACACAGTCATTAGAGCTCGTTTGTTGGCTCCAGCCCAAGAGCCGAGGGCAGTCAGTGCAGCGCTCAAACACGTGCTCCCGCTGTACACAAACACGGCCTCTATCAACAGGGGAGGGCCGCTGATTCTAGGAAACCAAAACTGACTGAGAAAAAAACGCAACCTTCACCAAAACTAACATGTGCCAAGGAAAAATTCCTTGGGCGAGATGTTTTAGCGCCTCTTTAATGTTTAGCAGGCTGAACAGCCACTCATGCTTTTTTGAGCACTTATTTTGAGCAATATGCTGGATCATATATCACACACTCATACTATCTACCAGGCAGTCATGTTTATTTCTAGACTATGATAATGTCAGGAACGACATAAACACTTGTTTGTTAAGAGGCATCTTCGAGCAACGTGTTTTTACTTACTGTGTTTATACCAAAGTATACAAAAGTATACAAAATATACAAAATTCTGATATTTCGTTATAGCTTATAGCGTTATATACATGCATTAACATTACCGTATTTGACAGTTTTGGGTCATGTAAGCACCTTATATAGCCCAAATGCTTAATTGCAAAAATATCTTATGGACAGTGTTGGGAAGGTTACTCTGTTACACTGTCACCGTTACTCTCCAACACTGCTGTTGTGCTGCATAGTATGTTTGTGGAACAGCAATACTTTCAAAAGAAAAGCGTTTATTTGAAATAAAAATCTTTTGTAACATTGTAAATGTCTTGACTTAGCCTTTAATAATGATTTCATAAGACACTGACTAATAAAAGTATTCATTTCTAAAAAATAAAAAGTCTACCTTCGAACGATGGTGTAAACTGATTGTTGTCTCACTATGTATTTCAAGTAATAAACTGATATGATCAGGAAAAGTGTAGAGCATGCAGCTCTCAGCCTTCTGGTACTGTCCCCGCTGTAATCTCAAACTCTGATCAGGATGAGCCTCTCTAAAGTTAGACCGTATGAGATTTACTATTGTCCCTTGAGCAGAAGAGCCCAACCCCCAACTGAGTCCAGTCAGCAGCTGTAACTGTGCTGAGTACATGAGTACACTCGTCTGAGGAGGTCAACAACAGGCAGCTACACTAACATTCCTTTCAGGAGGAGTTTTCTGGTACAAATCTAATTGAGTGCTTTGTCGAAAGTTAGTATTGTTTGCGTTTATTCAGACACCATTTATCCACCCCCACATTTCACACCAGTATAATGAATCAGGCAATTGCAACCTGACAGAGGAACATTATTGGCATCTGTGGCTCCATGAAGAAACTTTAGCATCCACAGAAACTTTCCAGAACTTTTACAGCGAAAAAGGGTTCTTCAGATTATTAAAATATTCTTCACACTAGAAGACGGTTCCTGTACTGAAAGGTTCTTTTGGGAACCAAAAATAAAAAATGAAATAAAATAAAAAAACCACCAGTTTCGGAACCTTTATTTTTAAGTGTAGATATGGCACACAGAACAAAGTTCTTTATTCACATCTATGGTTCTATTAAGAACTTTTGTCCTTAAATGCAATAACAAATTTGTTATTTTAAAAAGATTCTGCAGTAGCTCTTCTATGGCTCTGCTGTTAAAAAAAAAAAAAAAAAAAAACCTGTAAAATAATTTTGAGCCCTGCACTTCAATGTTTTTCATGTAAGCTAGTCAGATAATAATAAACATGTTGCCCATTTAAAAATAAGCTATAAACATGCACCCATTTATTTCTGTATTGAGATGTTTGTAAGACTAAAGCTGGTCTTTAAACAGGAAGATGAAACAAATAAGGAATAAAGCTTCTCTCTTGTAGCTATAAAGGATTATCTCATTTGTTACTTTTCCCTGATTTATTGTATGCTTCCATTTTAAACAAAGCTAAAAAAAAACAAAAAACACTTAGAAATCCCACAACCCACAACACAGTCTAAAACCAGATCCCTTAAATACTTGAAACAGACACAGTTCTTCCTTCCTCATCATTGATCTGTATTAAGTTTTTCTGTTTATTAGCCTCGCCTTCGACAAATAACCCATGCTCCCCACCCATATAAACTTCAAGGACTGAGTGTTCTTCCTGTTCTTTCCTTCTGAGAAATTAAGCTAGCTAAGATAGTCCAAAAGAGACAGAAGAAGTTTTACAACTTTCATGATAGCATTGCAGGTGTATGAGATTACAGACCATTATAATCTCCATTCATATCAAACCTTTTATGTAGACTTACATGTAGAGTTCAGGGGTTTTGATACCAAGTTCCTCCAAATATTACGATCCCCTTGAGGGACTCCTCCT
This sequence comes from Carassius gibelio, assembly GCF_023724105.1. Classification (NCBI taxonomy): domain Eukaryota; kingdom Metazoa; phylum Chordata; class Actinopteri; order Cypriniformes; family Cyprinidae; genus Carassius; species Carassius gibelio. Next base: position 6,426,942 of record NC_068386.1, on the reverse strand, counting down.
TAGAATAAAAAGCAGCTATATTTTTATTCATAAAGATCCATTTTCACTGCATACAAAAATAGTGATTATATGCTAAATTAATCATTTGCTTTAATACTGCTGAAGCCTAAACAAATCATCTGAAAATATTGACTTTTTATTAGGTGAAACATTTTTATACCCACTATTAAAATGTAAAATCCAAGCTGTATTTTCACAGTAAATATATATTGATCACAGTAAAAAATTATACATAATATTCTATTGAATCAGAGAAGAGATCTTTTGTAGTTGCTTGCTCATATATATATATATATATAATAGCCACATAACTAGATCACTAGATTAACAAATTAGCAATACATTCAGATTCTTATAAATGCGGAAACACATTTTTCAAGAATAAACATGATTTGATATGACATTCATGTCTGTGGCACATTAATATTTAAAGATCAATATATCAATATTTAAGATTAACGTTTAACCCTACCTACTAATAGTATCAATCATTCTGTGACTGAATGTTAGGCGTATGCTCAGACAACGTATTAAATATTTACTCATATCACGGTATACTAAAATGTCTGAATAAAAAAGAATGACCTCAACCTCTTTTATCTCAAAGACCACATGGCACATTGGTTTCTGCAGTGAGGTGATTTCTGAGAAACAAGTTCCCTGTGGGCATGCTGATGATTGAGACAGAGAACAACGGCACACCAGTAGCCTGTGTTGATACATCGACAAAGGCTCAGTCTGTTCTTCAGACTGTTCTCCTGCTGTGAAGTAAACAAGGAAAGCTGCTATGGTTGTTGGATAGTGCAATCTGTGCACATACAAAATCAAATGGTGAATCACAGCTTGCAGGAAGACATGCCTATATTTTAATTTACCATGAAGAGGATATAAGAAACATCATCTCATTTTTAGATGTAGAATAAAGAGTTTAAGATTAGTCCATCTGCCATAAGTGGTTCAACTGTAAGGTTATGAAGTGACTAGAATACTTTTTGTATGCGAATAAAACAAAAATAATGACTTTATTCAACAATTTGTCTCCTCTGTGTCTCTACACATCACCGTTGTGCCATTTTGGAGAATATCAGCTGAACGCAGGCAGCTTACGCTCTTCTGTGTCAGCCGCGCCACAATGATGCACTGTTTTCTTTCAGATCATAGCATGAATATATGTAGAAAACAGTGCATCATTGTGGCTCGGCTGACACAGAAGAGCGTAAACTGCCTGCGTTCAGCTGATATTCTCCAAAATGTGGTTACATAAAGTCTTTATTTTTGTTTTATTTGCTTACAAAAAGTATTCTTGTTGCTTCATAACGTTACGGTTGAACCACTGATGGCAGATGAACTATTCTGATGATGCTTTTCAAACTTTTTCTGTACCTTGACAGTGTTTTTCACTTGGCAGTCTACGGGACAGTCACAAGCCTCCTGGTTTTCATCCAAAATATCTTAAATTGTGTTCCGAAGATGAATCAAGCTTTATGGGTTTGAAATGGCATGGGGGTAATTGATTAATGACAACATTTTCATTTTGGGGTGAAGTATACATTTAATGACAGAATTTTAATTTTTGGGTGAACTATCCATTTAATTAAATGGTTTGGTGCCATATATGCAACCAAACATAGTAGTTGTGTTAAAATAATTCACAATCTGTTTCTAAGAACTCAGAGGCCTCTTCCTCTAAAAGAGGACGTGGTCAGACTGACGACTGTGAAACAGAACTGAAAGTACCAGAGTACATTTTAAGAAATACTAATTACATTGTGGCATAATGTTACAGGAAGAGTTCACTTCAGAATGATTTTTTCACTCATATGTGATTTGTGCATTTACAATAAACAGGTAGGCCTACTGATGTTTTCAAAGACACAAAGACATTTTAAAGTAGTCCATACGACTCTTGCACTGTATTTTGAATCAACCAGTTTTGTGAAATTAATTCACTGAAAACATCTAACTCAAAAGAATTATTTACTCAAAGCGAGCTGATGTCAAGAGTAACATAATACATAATAATAAAATAAATACATTTTGGCCTGTTTCTCACAAAAAAGCACATGACTTGGACCAAATGGTAAATGATGAAGAATTTTCATTTTGAGTCGAAGTATTCTTTTAATTTGTGAGGATGATTAAACAAACAAACTGCTACAGCTCGGCAAACAACTGTAATGAGTCACTGCTGCAAGTCTGAATAAATCCAGTTATTCAGAGGGATTTTTGACACAGTTCCATAGAGACAGATCACACATTTAATATTGGCAAGACTGCAAATATTATGCAAACACACCCATAGGACACATCAGTCATTACCTAATAGCTACACACATGCACATAGCTAGCTACAATATATATATATATATATATATATATATATATATATATATATATATATATATATATATATATATATATATATATATATATATATATATATATAAACACACACACACAGCGAGATGTCATAGATCTGCATACCTAGGAAAACAGGACCATGTTAACAATCACAACCTTTACTCCTTTTACAGCGTCCCTGCCTACATCTCCTAGTTCAATCTATTTGTCATGTTTATTTTATATCAGTGTGTATGATACAATTGTATTCTAATATTCCCTTGATTACTTCCCACAATAACTGCCTAACACGTGCCTCACAAAACAAACAGGTCCTTCTTTCCAAATATGGCTATGAAGTTATCAAGAAAGATACTGATTTGATAGCGAGTGTAATTCAGATTCTTAGTAAAGTTACATGAAGTAATGTCACATTCAGTTGCACCAGCATTTGGGTGCATTGAGTGCACACATGTGGCTGTCTACAACGTTTTTTTTTACAATCGAGAACTGTTATGTAATGCTACAATTGATAATACAGAGATCTGCAGACACGTATGGCGGTGCCAAGATAATTATAACCGCTAAGAATGATAAAGGGAGCAGACAAAGTAATATATGTAGCAGTTGATCCGTAAAACATCACTCTGCAACTTTCTGATAACAATATAACACATGCGTTTAGATTTTAAAACGACTGAGCATGCGCCCCTCTCGCTCTTAAATGGTACGTGCCGGATTCCGCGTCATCCATTGTTTACAAATCAACCCTTGAGCTGTTTCTGTTGAGCAGCGTGGCGGACTCCGACTAGACAGTCCCATCCGTTTGAATAAAAACAACCATCAGGGCTGGATATTTGTTATCTAAAGTTATATTGAAGATGCCTTGTCGAAAGGAGAACTATATCTTTTTGGAACAGTCGGTAACGGTGGATTCAAAGGAAGTAGACGCTCTCGTGTCGAAAATCGGCGAGGTGCTGCAGCTCCACAACAATAGCTCGAGCCAGAAGGCGATGTCACGTCTACACGGTAGCAACAACAACAACAACAACAGCAGCAGCGCGGCGGGCGGACAGCGGTGCATCCGTATCCGCAGCCGGAGTTTACGTTCCAGGCGGGCCAGTCCGTACAACCCACCCGGATCCAGCGATCAGGAATGGGACCATTTCAGATCCTCGTGGAACCGAAAGAAAATCGACGAGGACGATCCGCACCAACTCCTCCAGGAACTCATATTGTCGGGAAACCTGATCAAGGAAGCGGTCAGACGACTACAGTTTCCCTCGGAACCAACGGAGCACGACATCTCCAAATCTGTAGACTGACCTCACGAGCCCACAGATGCATGGACGTCCTCACGTTTTCAGAGCTCATTATTATACGTTGGTTTTTACAAACTTTGATATCGCACCCTTATGTTTTTTGTTTTTGTTTTATTGTATATTGCTGAGATGGAAACGTTTTGTATTTTGGACTCTTTAGCAATGTGACCCTACCTTGTTCTCTCATTTTTAAATATCAGTGTTCGGATTGAAATGCAAGTGTAATGCAAAAAGCTAGTGGTTTATAGCAATGCATTTTATTATAGTATTAACTGGCCTCTGGCTGGTTTGTCCTAGAATGGTGCATCGTGTTTTGGTTTGCTGGAGTTTAGCACTCTCAAGAACTGCTCAACTGTTTTGTTTACAATGTAGATGTGCTTGGGCTGCTGGCTTGCGGTCCTCGCCTAGATAAGGCAACGGGTCACACTTTTTGTTTACTCCTTTTAAACCTATGTTTGGATACAAAGATAATACTAATTTGGTTTCAAGCAGGTCCTGTGTGCACCTCATGAGGGCCCTTGTCTTCTGTCCCTTTGGTTTCCAAGCAAGGACAACACTCCTTAAAGAGAAACTGAGATCAAACTCTGTGTGTGGGTAAAAGTGTTAGACATGTGGGATGTGATCACAACACAATGACACTGTGGTGCTTTTTGATTCCAATATGGATTTTTAAAGTTTTTTTCTAATGATGTTTTGTGTTTTCATTTTCACTCTGTGTATGCTTCGAAACGAAGTGTTTTTAATAACTCTGATTGTTCAGAGAGTTTGGTGTCTAATAAACATGGTGTTTTTGCATACAGTGGATTCATACGTATGTTTCTATAACCAATTTTGGTTTGCATGCACATTTTTGTTGTTTGTACCAATTACGTGGATCACCAGCATTATTATGAGGCAGTACTTCAAAGATCAAACATCCAAAATTCTATGTTAAAACAAGTTTATGATATTAGTGACTTATTCTTATGTCACACATGGTACTTTACTGCACTCATAAAGAAAACATCAACGTAGATTGTCCAAAAATATGGCCACGTTATAATGATAAGTGAAAATACAAGCTGACTCACCACAGCTATGATACCTGAAGTGATAAATGTAGCCATGCTCTTTGAACACACTTTGTGATTTAAAGTTAATTAATGACTAGTAATGTGTATACATGCAAAAAAAAAAAAGTCCCACTTCCGTGTAGGCATATGCCCAATCGCCCAATAGATGGCAGCACAATGCAAGTCACAACTGCGCTGTAGGATCCGGGGGAAATCTGAGAGGGATAAATACTTATTTCACGAATAACTTACTGTAGTATTCCTCAATATTGCATGAATTGATTATGCTAATGTGGCTGACATGGCTTACTTGATTCTGATTGGTGGATCGCGACACTGAGCGGAACATATTTTTAATATATGTACTGATAGATTTCTATGCACAGTCTACTACATCCTACAATATATTGTAGGTAAAAATTGATATCCTGAATGAACTGTAAGTCGCTTTGGATATAAGCCTCTGCTAAATGCATACATTTATTATCTTAATTTAATTTTAATTTTATTTTATTGTTATTAATTTGAACTATGATGTAATTCCACCAACTTAATATATATGTACACACATAGGATATATGTATTTATAGAGAGAGCGACCCCCCCCCCCCCCCCCCTTTCTGGTTAATGCATCCCTGCCTCTGCTGAATTATTTTTATCCCCCATGGGGATAAACATCAACACCAGTCAACAGTCACGCTCTGAATCAAATGATTCGCGATTCGATTGAAACGCTTCGAAACAGTGAATCATTTTGTGGCTGATTCGAGTTTCAAACAGCTCTTCTGATATTGTGTTCTTTGGTCGCTTTGACTATATAATTTATTCGATGCTTGAATAACCGTGGAAATGAAATCATTAGCCTACAGCTAATTGTGCAAACTTGTTTTTAAAAGATCGGGCTCATACAATTCCCGTCGTATTAAAAACATTTCATGACACCCATTAACCCATATGGTACTTGCCTATAAAAAGACGGGTTTATAATGTTAGGCTACTTAGGGTACTACAGCCTTACCCTTACCTACCACCTATGGAGAGAGAAAAAGTTTTCAAAAGCATACCCCCACCATTTGCTTATATTTTAGGACGTTTAATTTATTTGTCATAGTACTTCTGCATATTATAGAGTTGGGAAGTATGCATTAAGCAAGTGTATTTCCGTTTTGCCAGTTTTCAACACAAGGTCACTGGCGCCATCTTGCAGTTTAAAAGGGTACTAAAGAAAACTTGTTAAAAATGGCCTGTGGGACTTCAGTGTAAATTTTTATGGTGAATATAAACATGTTGATAGCTCAGCGGTCAGTTCAAGCAAGCAAATGAAAACATTACTCAAAATAACAATGAGTCAGCTTAGAAAGAATATACACTAAAAATATGGAGGGCTCTTTTTGGTTCCACAAAGAACCTTTCAGTGAACTGTTATTAAAATAATAACTTTTTCTTATTAGTGTGAAGAACATTTTAATAATCTGAATACATACATATATTTATAAATAAAAATAAATGAGTAGTTATTTATTTATTTAGTTCCTTGTATAGTTCATTGGATGTTAAATGTTTATCATGGAATCATATATGCCAATGAAGAACCTTCATCAAAAAGTAAAATAAAGAACTACGGTATATGCTAAACTAGCCCACTAACTTGAATTGTAGATGAATATATTATTTGCTATTTTAATATACGTTGATGATATCTTAAGATTTGTTGAGTGTGTTATTGTCCTGGTATTTTGGCAATTTTATTTATTGACTCCCAAATCTTTTGATATTCTTCATATTCTGTCAGGACCTTATTTTGCAGGAGTAACAGAAATGAACTTTAACAATAGGTTTAAATTGATTTTTACCTATTATAGGCCATTTTCTAACCTATTTAAATATATGCATCATCTTATGTGTCAATTTCTTAAACTTAAATTCTAATAAGACACTAGGGCTGTTACCAATCAAAAATCAGTATCAACAAAATTTGTGTTTGCAGTGCAGAGTTGGGGTGTGAGGTGGTGAGTCATTGACTCGTTCAACCAATTCACAGACTGCTTCATGTAAAATAAATTATCTGGGATGAACCGTGATTATTGCCGACATTAGGTTATTACATTAACAGACTCGATAACAGAAATTTAATGAATAAAGCTGTTTCAGCATAAAAAAACACTGGATATTTTGTGCTGATAATCCTGTCATAAAATCAATAAAAGTGGATCTGGCCAATTCAATCAAAATTACGTGTTTACGTGTGATTTTTTTAATTCTGATTTTGTTAGTCGGATTAGTAGTGACAAAGGCAGTGATTTACCGCCACCTACTGGCGCTTTTAGTTTCATTTTTGAAAAACAATTTAATTTATTGAAATAATTTAGTAGCCTACTTCTGTATTAAAATCTTTATATTTAAACATTAAACTCACCCTCGTTAAACAGTCTGTAAATATACATAAATGTCACTTTTGTGTTCTTCTGTACCACCTCTGCAGTGCAAAGTTGATACTGATTTAATTTGATTGGTAACCTAGTAGTTATGCTTCCTGTGCTGCATTTCCCAAAATGGTTTATGTTCAGCGTAGGCGGAAATGCAGCTCTAATTGTGTCGTATTCTAATTCCGTTTATTTGTTTCATTTAAGTTTTTTAAAAGGTTGATAATATAAATTTATGAATTTGACATAAAAATGACATTTAATAAGGTTAGAAAAAATGCCATTACAAAGGCGCCCCTGTGAGTCAAATCAACTCATAATGGGAAGTTTCTTTTTCAATGTCCTATTTTTTTTTTTTTTAGGAGCACAAGTGCTTATTCTCCTTTTTTTATTATTAAACACAAAGTTTCATTCATGATGCTTACATTATCACATGTGCAGATTCCTACACAATGTATGAATTACATCGGTGATTATCTCCAAGCAGAGATTCTGTTGAATGAATGAGTTTGTGCCCCAAATAAATAATGGATGTTGTTCGTTGACCTGTAATGTGATCTGTAATCGCAAGATAGACAGGAAAACATTGAAATTAACAAATGGAAAGATGAAATGTGTAATGTTATTCTAAATTATAAAGGTTTTTATTATTAAATACGGAAAAGTCATCTAAATTGACCCAAACCCCTCCAGGCAGAGTTCCCCAAATTAATTTTGGTCATTTCCACCACTGTATAAAAGTAATTAGGGGACATTTTTGCCCCAATATCTTGAATTTAGGGGGAATCCTGAATGTATTTTAACAGACTAAATCAGAACGTGAAAGCATTAACTAAATGTGCGTGCACAGTACTAGTAGTCTAACCTACATCACAGTGTACGCATGAACTTTTTTCCAATGCATTTTTACTCTGCTTCAGTCTAGAGACCCTAGACTCTTCAGAAGCTGCTTTTTAACTTTTCACAAGGCACCAGCTGTCTTTGTCTGAGTGCATCCTCAAAGTCACACGGGAACGGCACAGTTCTCACCTCACATCCCCAGCCACCAGAGGCTTCTGCTGTTCCTTCACATGTCACCAACACCCAAGGCTCAAAAAATTATACGTAAGCCTTACATAAGAGCATTTTTTTCCCCTCATGTCTGTCCTACATTCTGACCTACATCACAAAGTGACGATGATGTATTAAGGGTTTCAAGATTCAAACCAAGAGAGTGTTACTGATTTTCTTGCTTTGAAGGCAAGGATGATCCACACCAAGGGATATTTCACTTTTGAGATCATGTGGTGTGTCTCTTCATTTCTCATGATGTGTTATGCAACTGGACATCTGACTTAAGTTGGCCAAATGGAACATGCAATGTTTTTTAACTGATTGCTATGCAGTTGCTATAGGGGTTTCTCTATATAGTTGCCAGGTTGTTCTTTGTGGTTGCTAGGCTAGTACAAGACAAGTCTACTGCCAATTTATAAAATGACTTGGATTCCTCCTTCAATGTTTATATTTTTTGTTTTGTATAGAGACGGACTATCAGTTTTTTTCAGTTCAGCCAGTTGGTGCCAGCAAATGAGTGACTTTTCTTTATATGTGAGTCATTGAATCATTTATTTAACCAATTCATTGAAAAACACATTCAGCAACAAAACACCACAAAGTTTCCATTAACCAACACAAAAATAAGGTCCAGTTCACACAGAACCCATTTTTGCATTCCACTGCTGCTTTTTGTTTTTCTATATAAACATGCGTGCGGCGTCCCGCTTTTGCATAATGTCTTTTGTACACATTTATGGGAGGAACAGAGACAGTTTTCACTCCATATTGAAATGCCCATGCATGTCACATTTTAAAGACACAATGTCAAGTTAAAATAAGGTTATTTGTCTCGCAATTTTAAACTCGCAATTTTAAACTCAATACATTTTTTTCTGTACAAATGACCACTAAGTCACAAAATCAGTCTAAATTACATCTGCACCTACCAGACAAAAAAATTGATATTTTGAATACTAAGTGGAAGATGCTGATTTCAAAGAAAACCACACACAGACCCAGACGCGCACAGTCTGTTTTTGTCTAATTAGTGCCCATTGTGTGGCATCATTCTCTCTGATCAGATACCCGCTGGTTCACAGAGCCACTTCAGGGCACACCTGTGAGCAGTTGGAACATGAACAAACAACACCGAAGACTAATGTGTAGCTAAAAGCTGAGATAATTAACCTCATCATCAGGGTCCACCTGGGAAAAGAACAACCATGAGAGTGGCCTGCGACCGCAAAAGCAGCTGTGAATGAATGCAGCTAAAGGGGTGCATTAATATTTGATTGAAATGGTTATCATCTCTGGGCCCCAATCCAAACACACATGCAGCACTTCAGCTTTAGATAACACTTTAGAGATTGTTTTTATTTATTTATTTCACAGTGTCCTTTTTACCAGGGTCTTCTAATGACAGCACTGTGAGCGGAATAAAAGCAAATGGCACATCTTGAATTCATTTAAAAGTACATGGATGTGTCCCTTCTATGCATATTTTAAACAACACTTACAAAAAAAGTACCACAGTGTTATTAATGTATTTTGAACATAGTATTTTGGAAATATACCAATCATTATATTTTAATATAAATGCGATAATTATTTAATATACAGTGTTCACAAAAAGTTTTGTCAGGAAGTGTCTTGAAATTACATTTATATGTTACTAACATAATATGGTTACACATTTACAGTATACCTGTATAGTAAAATATACACATACAGTAAAAACATTTTTTTAAGTGGAATGTTAAAGTTTTGCCTCCCCTTAAAATTGATGACACCTTTAAAAAAAAAAAAAATCATCATTACAAATGATATCAGGTGTAATTTACATATTCATCACAACACAGCTGGGATGGGGGAAACTTTTCCCAGTTGTGATTTGATAAAACACTTTCTTATGTAATGTCAACCCTAACAAACTCCTTTTTTGTGAAATGTTTTGCTCCAGAAGTATGTTTGTGCTGTATGTCTGTGAACTAAATGTCTCTTGATCTGATATTTTGTTATATAATAAATACAATGACATTTTTTAAGGGTGAATTGTTCTCCTGTACTGAAGTATATCATCTGATATCATCCATACAGCACATTTTTGTGAAGGAAGCTCTTTAGAAACGATACATTTGGTTTTGAATGAAGTTTTCTCACAGTCTTTGTGAATTACTGCTTTTGTCATCCTAAAAAATTGCAGTCTTAAAGAAAAGTGCAAAACACAATGGGTTTCCACTGCTTTTCATCTCTTTTTGATTCACTCTTCACCGTCTTTTCTAGCTGGCGTGATGATCCATGAGCGGTCAGCCCCCTAGAATCCCGTCTTCAGCATTGGCTGAGATTGTGACTCACTGCAGCATTTTTGGCAGGTATTTAAAAGCCGTCTGAAATCCCTCACATCATGTGTTATTCCAGATTAGCAATTACATGGCATTTGCACTAGAATTTAAATATTTGTGGTGCACAAGATAATACAGTTTGAGATTATCACCTTGCAGAGTGTGGAAACAGATAGTGTTTTGAAATGCTTTTTGGTTGTTCTGAGAGGAAAAAAAGCATTCTACTTCTCAAACATGAATGCTTCTTCTTTTCTGCATTTATACAGTATTATATCTGTTCCATTATACCTGCCTTTTAAGTCATCATCAATGCATCCCAGATGGGAAACCTGTTCCAAATTCATAGGCAAGAGAAATATGTTGCTACGTTTGGCCAAATTTTAAGTCAGCACCGAATGCAGTATATTATACCAATATATTTATTTTACCATTACTGTTAGGTTTTGGAACGGAGTTAATGTGCTTAACAAAAGCATACGGAGCACACTTCCAGTCAACTTACTCTAACTTTATTTCAAAATGTTTCATATTTTGTATACCTGCTTATCATTGCTCTCAGAATATATCAGTGGCATAACAAACCCACCATCTTTCACATTTTACATGTAGAGAATATCAAGAAAAAGTCATTGGCGTACAAGCAAATGATTTCTGACACACTTCTGCATTAGATATGGGATAACATATTCCTCCCACTGACACAGAAAAGAGAAAAATATCAGCTGATCTTCTCTTGAGCTACATAAGTATAGCACTAATGTTTGATCCACTGCAGGAAGTGCTGTAGATAGTGGTTTAATCTGCCATCACAGGTCTGCAAAAGGACCAAAGAGTTGCTAAATTGAAACATACTCTCACTTTGAGGTCCTGCTGAAGGGCTTCCCTCAAACACTGCATCCTTCTGCATTAAAGTACAGTATATTAATGCAATGCTGGACATATGCATGTGCAGATAGCGGAGACTTAGGACTCGTCCACACGGAGACGGAGGAGCTTACCCCAATCCGATCTTTTTTTCCTCGTCTCAAGAAATATCCGCGTTCACACGAAACCGCATAATGATGTAGTATACATGCCAGACCAGTATGTGGCACTGTAATTCTGCCACAGAGATACACTAAAAACAGAGAAGAAGACTTGGACTATGCTCGTAAACCTTGCGCGTGGTACACAAACGAACATGGAACAATACATTTATTAATCAGTGTTAATGTTAGTTAATAAAAAGACAATCGTTCAGTGTTTGTTCATGTTTTTGTTGCTGTTACGTGACGTAGAGCTGTCTGACTAGGGGGGAGACGTGGCGAAAACCGTTTCACCTTGCGAAAACGCCGGATCCGTGTGGACGAAACGCCTATCCGATAAAAAATGTGTGCGTATTCACAGAAACGCGTCTCCGTGTGGATGGGGCCTTAGATAATAGATAATCGTCCCAGTTACCCATTTAAAAGGCCTTGTGGAAATTATTTTATGGAAATGGAAGGGCCAAGGATAAGGCCAAGGATACTCCTTGGGCAAAGATTAGTTGATACACTAAACTCAGTTTATCGGTCATAAAACAGGGGCAACCATTAGCAACCAACAAGTTGACTACAGATGCATAAAGCTTCTTCCCACACAGGCAGTAGCTGTCTGGAACATTGACTGTTAAAATATGAAAAAATGGGGCAATTATTTAATTGTCACCACTGTCCACAAGCAAGTGTGCTTCTGTAAAGGCTTAAACTAGTTAGTGAATGTCCAAACTTGAGTTTTCCTTTAGGACTGACTGTTTAAAAACCAAATGTTTGAAGTCTGACATCAAAGACTTGTGCTCAGGCGATCATTATTTAATCAAAGGAATCTTTTTTTTTTTTTACGGTTGAAAAACATAAGTTACACAACTGAACTATCGGTAAAATTATTCAAAGGCCAAAAGACTTGCTCGTTGGATAAAAAAGTGAATGGGAGCAGTTCTCCAGCATTAATTCTTCTTTTGCATATTTAAGGTCATTGCACAAATGCATGTTCTCGGCAAATTCATATTCAAAATGTTTCATACAGCTAAAATAAGCACATCCTTGGTTTCCAATTGCCTTGTCCTACTCATGTCTCCCAGCTGTGATTTGTTTGCATGTCTGCCTTGGGCATTCTTCACTTCTTCACTTATATTTACATCATGGCCTACACCTGGCCTCCATTTTGACTTTGCTGCTGTCCTGCCGCAAGTCTGTTTTCTAAGAGTATGATCAGTTATTGGAAAACATAACTACAGAGATGCATAGAGATGCATTGCAGAGCTGATTAAATGAGCTATATTTAAGAATGGGCTCACTTTTAATTCATTAATTAATTACAAATTATGTGGAATGACAGGAAGAGAAATTTATGTTGTTTTAATTAGATAGACAGACAGACTAAAATAGTTAAATTTAGGTCCATGAAGTACCGAAGTGTTGCTCACCACCATCCTCAATAAACAGTCCTGAAGCCTCACAAAATGCTGTCCATGCTTGTGCTCCAAAAGACCGTGGGGGCGTCCAAGTGCATTGCCCTGGGCTTGTTCAGATCGAAGAGGTAGGTCGATGTTAAAGAAGTCAAAGAGCATAATACTGTGATGCACAAGTGCGATGAGGTTCTATCTGAGCAAAACTGTGTTTTATATACAAAAACATGATCCACTTCACTTTGCCTTGATGTGCCAGTTTGTGTTTTATTCGACATGGGTGATGTGAAATTCATTTAGTGCAAGCATAATCAGTGGGGCAGTTGCACAAACATGGTAAATCTACAAGATCTTTCGCCATTAAGGTAAGTGAACCAAAGGGCAATTTGTTTAGTGAGCGCAATATGCGAAGAGAGAGGAGAGCTGTATTTTACATTCTGTTAGATTGTTTGAATGTCATGATGTGGCGGATAATTGCTCAAAAGAGGATTTTCAGATGAAAGAACTCAGACGTAGAAGTCTTTCATGTCAACCCTCGAGTTCTGCTCAAATTACAGGGGAATCTACTTCACTATACTATTTTGATATGAATGAGGACCTTTTGTGTAGATGATATTTATTTAATCAAACCTATATCACCAGTGAATTATTAAGTATTTGAACATCTTTGCACAGTCTGTCTTTTACAGTCTCTGTTCTAAGCTCGTGCTCGTCTGTCTCTCAGGAGCGGCCCTTACCCCTCCCCAGGTGCCCTGACCTAGTTGTGAGACGCCTCACGAAATCACGGGGTCATATTAGCAGTCGTTTTTCATCACCGCTGTCGGGAAAGAGAACAGCTTGACCAGTGTCCTTGGCTTCAAAGAGGAAGGATGTCCTGGTTACCAGATGATTTTATAACCATTAGTTGCACACAATGTTATAATCTAAGCCAAGCATCATTTTGCTCTAGTACTAACAAACCTAAACATACTAAAATCATGCAGATTGTTAAGTGTACTGTTACTTTGAAGTCAGCCTTTGCAGTTTTTGGCTGGTCGATGATCAAATATCATCAATATGGACAAATAGCACATTAAAGGGTTAGTTCACCCAAAAATGAAAATTAGCCTGTTTACTCACCCTCGAGGCATCCTATGTGTATATGACTTTCTTCTTTCAGACTAATCCAGTTATATTAATAATTGTCCTCGCTATTCCAAACTCTATCACTGGAGTCAATGGGTGTTGCTGTTGAACAATACACAAGTGGTCAAATAAAGCGCGTGCATCCATAATAAAAACGTGCCTCACACGGCTTTGGAGGGTGAATAAAGGCCACCTGTAGCGAATCTGTCTTCCACGTATGACAGATAACGGAAGTGAGAGAAAAGTGTTTATGTTTGAAATATGGATATTTTTCTTACAAAAATGCATGGATTTATTACAGGAGGCCTTTCTTCACCACATTTATTTTCCATATTTTGCCTTGTCCTGTTCATTTCAACTCATGCATGTATGCATGCACACAGACTTGTGTACACACTCACAAATGCAGCTGGACAGACAGTGCACTCTAATTACACGCTGGCCCCTTGGTTTCACATCTGAATTTCTGGTGCCAGGAAGACAGGTTGGGGAGGCGTCAGTCACCTAGGGAATAGACACAGCCCTTATCTGTAGATCAAACACATTCAAATGCATCCTATATATAGCTCATCCAGGGCATGTAGAACGCTGTTTACCTCTTGAGTCCCAACTAAATCAAGTCAGTTTGAATTTTCTGAATGTAGTTGGAAGTATGAAGAATGAAACTCTCATTCCCATATGGACACATTAAAAAAAGTTCATCTTTTAACTGCAGGTTCAATCAAGAGCTGTTTTATCTTCCTGCACAGTTCACTTACAGAAAATGTATATCTGCTGTAAATTCAATAAATATCTAGGAAAACCTATAAAAGAAAAGATTTATAAACTTTATTTTGTTAATTTGAATTTGTTTCACTTTTAAATACACTAACCATAATGGTTGTCATAATCTAATTTGTAGGTGCGTTTAGATGGTTGCAGCAGAGTTTAAACTTCCTTGAGGTATTTAAACATCTTCAGGAGTTTGAGCCAAAATCCCTTAAATGTCCTTGGAACAGAACAAGCAATTTGCTGTTAGAGGAAATAAAAGGCCCATTTAAGGACTTTCATATTCGGATATTTCATGAGCGACTGAGAGGAGGTATTCTTGTTCATTTGGAAAGTTTTCAAAAGGCACTAGAGATAGAAATAGCACAAATCCAACATATCTCCAGGCTGTGGATTTAGCATTCAGCTTGGATTCAGGGGATTTAATTGGATAGCAGGCCTGGGGATGCCTTTTTTTTTCATTGATAGATTATTTTCAACCTAGGATTTTACATATTTTCCCCCATCATAACATGATACTAAAATGTTATGGGTAGTTACTGGGCATTGCTATGCGGTTGCTAGATATGGTTCATTTCCATCCATCATGAAAGGCTTATATATATATATATTTTTTTATATTAAATACAATTAATTTTTTTAGCAGCTTGGACCAAAAATCTTAATTCAAATAATTTACTGAGAAAAGAGCTTGCACAGCCACAAAAATGAAATTTAGATTAAAGGCTTGTTATCCATTTACATGTCATATCTTGTCAAGTAATAACATATTCCTGCAGTGCAAATCATTTTTACTGTCTAGCTGTGGTCAGTGGAGCGAATGATTCTCTCTAAGCTTTTAAGCTCTGAATGTCTAGCTGCAACTGTTTCTGAGTAATGTGTCAAATAAGCCATGCATCTTTGAGCAGACCTGTTGCTCTTACAGGGTCATCATAATCTTCCGGCCATTTGTGATATTTTACAAGGATCAACAAGTCGCAGGGAATATGCACATTTCTCTAAGGTAAATGCAGCCCTTAAAACACAACCAAACAGGAAAATCCAGACACAGATTTTATTACAGATCTTCAAAAGGAACAGTAGGAACTACTTATATTACAAACAATCAATGAGTTGCACAAGGATGAATAGAACTGGCATGTAGCAATTTTTGAAAAATCATTTTGATGATTATAGTGTCACATTAAAATACTTTCTCCAGCTTAAAGTAAGTCGTTGGCTGATTCAGTCGAAACATGTAAACACTGTGCCATTTTCAGAATTTTTATGGTTGTTTTAAGCAGGATGGAAACACTGATGCAACCAATGGTGAGAATTTGGGGTGTGGCTAACTGTTGTCCAACCAAGGGCAGTGTAAGGGAAACCTGTTTAAAAAAAGCATTTCTTTTTGCAATTCTGTTTTGTGCCACTAGTGGAGTAGAAATCATTCTCTTCACCCTAAAATGGGTCTTATTTTTTCCCCTGAGGTTCATTATCAAGTTTTATTTTTCTTATAAGAAAAAATTATAATATCAATTCTAATTTAGTTTTAAGACCATTTTCTACTCTGTTAAATGGTCTGTTGGCATGATATGGAATGTTAATAATAATGCATGCTATTGATCTTATTGTGAATGATTCAACCATGTAAGTTTCATTTTTATTTAATTTCTTTTTTACCTCATTTATTCACCCTCATGTTGTTTTAAAGATATTTTGAAGACTGCTGGTAACCAAACAGTTTTGGTTCCCACTGACTTCCATTGTATTATTTGCCCATAAAATGAAAGTCAGTGGGAACCAAAACTGTTTACTCTTCAACATTCTTTAAAATATCTTCTTTCATGTTCCAAAGAGGCAAGAAAATTATACAGGTTTGGAAAGACATGAGTGTGAGTAAATTATGACAGAATTGTAAATTGAAAACTTGAAAATTTGAAACCCCTCTTCTTTCTTACAATTACATGCACAATTTCCTCCATCCAATCAGCTTCACTTGGATTTACATCCCAGTATGGAAGAAAAGATCTGTTGCTTCTTCCATTAGATCGCAACATTAAGAAATTACCCATTTGCATGTGAAATGAGCAGTAGCACTTTATCTGCAATGCTGCAGGTTTGGGCTCATTTCTAATACAGTGTTACCACTGTACCATTTTAGCCACTTTGCAAAGCTGCATTTGATTGTTACAGGATTGCAATGTTTCTACATCGGAAACACTAGAACGTTCAGTTGTTTTTTGCAGGATGATTTTGTTTTTCGAATGCAATAAACTCTAAAGATTAAGCAAATTTTGAGCCTTTGATGCCTTTAAAGGTTTTGAGATCCTTAAAAGACCACTCTCACTCACTTGATCTGTCTCTCTCTCAGGCCGCTTGCAGGCCTACTGTTATCACCAAAGATCTCCTGCACTGCTGCGTGTGCTGGCTCGCTCTCGCCCCTGCAACCGCAGCATCTCCAGTATGCTTCTGCCGTAGGCGTCCCGCAAGTTCACCCCTATCGCTGACATATCTGAGGCCGAGCTGCGCGTCAGTCGCTTCAGCGCCTCCCCGTGCCGCAGCGCCACCTCCTTCATTTTAAGTGTGAAGTAGCAGGCGGAGAACCGATCGTTGATGATGGCGATAGGTAGCGAGAGAATTAGAATGCCAGATAGGATGCAGATGAAGGCCATCACTTTTCCTAGTGCCGTGTCCGGACGGATGTCTCCATACCCTACTGTGGTCATGGACGTGGTGGCCCACCACCAAGCGCTGGGTACATTGGTGAAGGTGGTCTCTGGCATGTCATGTTCAATAGCATATTCCACTGTGGCGAAGATGGAGATGCCCACGGAAAGGAACAGCATCAGGAGGCCAACTTCCTCGTAGCATTGGGCGATAGTCATGCCCAAAGACTTGAGACCTGGATCACACAAAGAAGAGATAAAGTTTTTTCATTTTTAATTTTTCCTTTTTTCAGACTTGTCAGTAAGACAAAAAGCCATTCAGAAAAAATATATATTTGTATGGCATGTGAATATTGGTGTCGTTCTGAACAGACCCACTGGGAAAGTTCACCCAAAAATGAAGAGACATTGTAAAAAGTGACTTTAAAACTGTTTTTTTTTTTCTATGTCAGGTGCATGATTTGGTTTTAAAACCTTTTATTTTAAAATGTTTTATTGTTTTTTTTATGATTCAATTCACTAAATAGATGTGTTAAATTAACAGCCCTAATTTTAAAATTATTACTGCATGCCAAGAGGATAGAGACTATTGCAAATAATTAACCTAATTACTAAATTACTGTTAACCTTTAAACAATAGCATGGAAAAAGGAGAGGCATCTCAAATAATTAGGGAAGGAAAAACATTAGGGCACTTTCTGATAATTTGTGTAATTTGTGTCAGTGTTCCCCAATGCATGGAACTCTATGTAACAAAGAATCAAGCTACAGCAGGTGTTACATGCTGTGTCCTAATTTGCTTATTCTACGCCCTTAAAGGGATAGTTCACCTTCAGTTGCTGGCCCACATTGACTTCCATATTATGAAAAAAAACTAGCAGTAGATTTATAATAATACATAATAGAATCCTTCACCAAAGCACAATGGTTTGTGGGGCATATTAGCTATTAGAATGTCCACGGATCCACACTGCAAAAATCTACCTGAAAAAGTAGACCATCCAGGGACATGGACGAGTTTTTTCTTTTCTTTTTATAATAAAAAATTATAATAACAATTTATTTTAATTTTCTATAATTTATATTAATGAATTTATAAAAAGTAATTTAGTTTTAAAGACCATTTCTACTCTGTTAAATTGTCTGTTATTGCTGCTGCTGCCTTTAAAATTGGCATGATATGGAAATCCTACCTATCCACCCTTCAAAGATCTACTTGAAAAAGTAGACCATCCAGGGACATGGACGCAGGGATAATGTGTGTGTGTTTGTTTGTGATGGTTATTAGTTACATTGTTTCACCATTAGATGGGGACAAGAGACTGTTTTTATGAGTGAGTCAGCGGTAAAGACTTTTATTTTGAAAGAGAATGAATCAGGCTTGTAAAAAATAGTTATTTTTTTTACTTTCAACACCACCTTTTAAGATGCAGCCAACAAAATAAGGACCAACGCTGTCATTGAAAATCACCCTTAACAGATGAAAGTATAGTACGACAAAGATATCGCTTTCTTCAGCAGACATTCAGACTAATGTTTTATTGTGAATATGAAATTGAGCTGAAGAATGAATGCTGTTGTCAGATGAAGGTAATCACACTCGCTCACTTATTATGCTCTTATAATACTCTGCATAATAAAATTAGCTTTTAATACAGTGATATAATGAGCTTGCAAAGAAGCAACTCCTTTTCAAATTAGTAACAGAGGCTTGGACTCAGAGGTTAAACTGTCAACTTGAGATCTGAGATGTTGAGAACATTTGCATCTGCCAGTTTGTGAATATTACTGCAAAAGATAAATCAAAAAGTTTATAACAGTTATCAAATCATCCAGATATTCCAGCTTTTAAATATAGACACCTGAGAACAGCTGCTATACTCTCTCACTACAAAATGTCACGGCTTCCTGAGAAATGCTTTATTTATTCTTTTTTTAGCAGCCTCACTGAATACATTTACAGACAGAACATCAAGAATCTAAAGTCGACACCTAGCCTACTTACTGTGTGTATCAAAGCATGTCCTTTTATTTTTAGAAGCAGGAACTGTATTTTGTCATTAATACGCTGGCTTTTATGGCCCCTTAACCCACGTCTGAGGTGCTGGAGTCAACATGAGCTTCTGTGAAAGACTAAGCTTCTGTTTGAAAAAATGAAAATGCAGTGTGGAGCACTCAAAAGATTGATATTGAATTTGTTTTTTCATTCACTTTCATTCTCATCTTGACTAACGTGTCACATTTGTCTGAGCACAGTTCATATTTGATGTTTATGGCTATGGGGTTTGCCTGACTCCATTCACTTTAATTTATTTTGTGTCTTCTGATCAGACGAACCACTAATGAGAATAAACACCTTCAGAGATGCAGAGAACGCTGTAGACAAGAGGGACCGCATTATTAAAATGTGACGGTTATGAAAATAGTCGCTCCCATTCCCTCTGTGGATTATCTGTCAGTGTTTTCTTCAGATATCTATCCTGAAAACAAAACCGACCTTGTCTGATTAAAAATGTGTTAAATCTAAACAATGATAGTGAGACCCTGTGAAAATGGATAATTTATGAAACTCAGTTTTCCCTAATTATACATTTCCACATGAAAGTTGGCATGATAAGACCCTAGTCACACCAAATTCCCCAACCGTACCCTTGTATTTTAGCCCTTGCATATCATGTTGTTTAATTATTTGTGACTTTATGGCAGCATCTTAGAAAGAGATTCTTTCTTTTCACAAAAATCCAAGATCAAAGTCACCGGTCTGTTCTCAGTAACTTTGTGTATGTAAGGATATTCCTTTAAGTCTCCCTGGGATACTGTCAAAATATGAATGGATGAATACATTTACTCTCTCTCCCAAAAAGAGACTGACATCATCATGAATTATTTCATTCCCCAGGTTGAGAGTCCATCAGGACCATGTTAAAATGCCCAAAAAGGTCAGTCGTGTGTTTTACGAGTACCTTTGGCAAACCTGCAGCACTTGATTCACATGTGCAACTCACAACAGTGCATGTTCGAAAAGCTAGACATTCATTAAATCACTTAAATCACTTTTTTTTTATTAATTACAAAAAAAGTACACTACCATTCAAAAGTTTGGGCTCAGTATGATTTTTTTAAAATGAAATTAATGCTTTCATTTTGCAAAGATGCATTAAACTGCTAAAAAAATTACAGTATAGACATTTGTAATGTTACAAAAGATTTCCTTTAAAAAATGCTATTCTTTTAAACATTATAACAGTCAAAGAATCATTAAAAATGTATAATGGTTTCCACAAAAATATTTATTATTTATTAAAGGTAAAAAAAAATATATATATATATATATTGCACTAATGTGTTTAACATTGATAATACATTTTTCTTAAGCACCAAAACAGCATATTATAATGATTTCTGAAGGATCATGTGACACTGAAGACTGGAGTAATGACTGCTGAAAATTCAGATTAGCCATTAAAGGAATAAATTACATTTCAAAATATGTTAGAATAAGAAAAAAAAAAAATATTTTACATTGTAATAATAGTTTGCAATATATTCTACTAAATGTTTGATCAAATAAATAAGAGACTTTTTTCAAAAACATAAAACATTTTTACCAACCCCAAACATTTGAACCGGTAGTGTATGATTATATGATAAGTTTCAATAGGTATTTCACCTGTTGAGTGTCGGCCAAGTTTTAGCATCCTGAGAGACCTCATTAGGCGCAGCACCTGAACTACCCGTCCAACGTTCTCCAGCTCCGTAGATCCACCATGCAGGCTCTCCACGGCCAGAGTCACATAGAAGGGCAGAATAGCCAGTAGGTCAATGATATTCGCCACACTCCTGCTGAACCTACACTTATCTCTAACACACATGAACCTGAGCACCAGCTCACCGGTGAACCAGATGATACAAATGTACTCGAGAGCGTCCAAGATGATGGGTGCACCAAGTATTGTGAAGTCCAGTGAAATCAGAGCAATGTTCAGGATGGACACCACTACAAAGAACATGGATAGCGTCCCAAACATCTTGGCCGCCTTAGAGGAGTCCGGCTTCTCCATAAGATCCCATAGACGTTGGCGTAACTCCTGGCACAAAACACCGGTGAAGTCCTCCTCCTCGTTGTCTATTACTTCAGCATCTTTACGAATATCAAACGAATCCTTCATCTCCTTCCGCCGGTAGTATCTGTCCCTACAACAGCTGTCTATGCGGATCTCATCGATGCCCCAGTACTCGATCTCCTGAAGGAACGAGATCACACACAGCTCCTCTCGCACATGTAAGCGACCCGTCTTGTAGAAGTTCATGATGTACTGAAAGGTCTGCGAGTTGCGGTCAAAGAAGAACTCGTTCTCCAAGAAATCTGCATCGTCGCATAGATCTAAAGCAGAGTCTCGTCTAGAGAGGGCCAGCTTGCCCAAACGAGTCTCCGGGTGAGAGGCCAATAGTTCCTGAGAGAGGATATACCGACTGCCTCCCACATTTATAATGAAGAAATCCAGCGGATCGTTGCTAGGTAGTGCAGGCTCGCTGAAGAAAACACTAGAGTCCAAGGACAGCAGTGAAGCATTGTCCTCGTAGAACTCTGCTGGACTTGATGAATCTGTGATCATTGTGTTCTGTGTAACGCTGAGCCCTGAGAGACCCAGTGAAGGAAAGTGCATTAGTATGACAGAATGAAAAGAGCAGTATCAATAATAATAAGGATTTGGCAGCTGGTCTAAATTTAGGATAAAAATGTAAACTTTTCACACTTTAAATGGTCTCTCATAGCCCTGGGCAAACAAAATCTTCAGTTGTCATACTTTATGATATAGTAAAAAATGATTTATTCCGATTTTGAGATTCCAGACTGTATTTGTGAACCATTAATGCTGATAACCCTATTGCACAAAATGAGTTAAATAAAAATCTGTCATCATTCATCCTCATGTGTTTTCAAACCTGTATGACTTTCTTTTTCAGATATTCTGAAATATTAAATACAATATTTAAAATATATTTAAAATATCTCAATTAAGGTCAGTGGGGTTCAATGTTGTTTTGTACAAAACAGTTGAAACATTCTTCAAAATATCTTCTTTTGTGTTCCGCAGAACAAAAAGAAAGCCATACAGGTTTGGAATGATATAATGGTTAGCAAATGATGACAGAAATTAAATATTTTTTGGTGGACTTTCCCTTTAAATCTTCTAAAACATGCAGCAAAAAACAATAGCTCCTCCTCATCACTCCAGTTAATGCTTTTGCGCTGATGCAATAACTTTCAGCTTTGCAAGTTTGTGCAAATGTATAAAGCATATGAATATTAATGACGTAAGCACTGAGACTAACGTGCAAGCAACACATTGTTTCACCTTGAAAGATTCATAACTCAGGGTTAAAACTGACCTTAAGTCTGGGTTTAAAAAGACGTTAACACAGGTTAACAAGCCCTATTATATGTTTTATCCAGTAAATATCACACATTACAATACTTCATCTGCCTTATGATTCTCAAATAAGCATTTTAATAGATATAAAAAAAGACAGTTTGGATAGTCTGTGTATACAGTTAGCTAAGTGTAATACCAACTTATTGATAGCTCTGTGTATTGAATGAGTAAATTCCCTTAATGAATTTTTTTTTCTCTCTCTCTCTCTCTTTTACGCCATCACTGGCATACATCAGACACGGTGGGAGGGAGAAGAAGCCTTTGGCAGTGTCCTACTTCTTCAAAGCTGCGTTGAGATTTAAATATTTTAGCTGGCCTGTCTAATTAATTGAACTAATGGTACTATTTTTGTAATCATTAATTCTCTTTGGTACGGTCCTCTATAATATTGTCACGGTGGTCATTTTAAAACCTGCATTTTTAACAAGGTCCCATGGGATCACACTAAAGAGATCTGAGCACAATGTAAGAACAACCTTTGAGAAGGCATTTTCACTAAAGCAAGCCACTGTCAATGTACTGTATCACTGTAAAAAGTGAACACAAGCACTGCTGTTTATACCTCATCTCATCCTTAAAAACACTTTCATTAGTGTAACCCAATAGACTCAAGTCAGTCCAGTCACATTAGATTCTATTTCTGACTGAAAACCAGTCAATGCAGAATTAAGTACATTTTAGGATTTTAAGTTAAATGGTTTCTTCTTCTTTTTTACATTCTCAAAAACATAAAAACCTAAACCTAAAAATAGACTGAAAATGCAATTGAAAGGAAAACACTGTCTTATCTTATATTAAAATAAAATGCATGGAAGTAAAAGCATTCTAAAAAATTTGAGCTCTACTACAATTATACTGAGAATCTTTTATTTCCAAACAAACTCTAGTTCAATGTTAAACATATTCAGTGGGGAATATAAAGCAGAGGTTTGTGCAGATCCAGAGAAGTAACAACAAATTAATATTTTACATAATTCAAATTATTCCCATCTCTCAGTCTGATAATGACTGTGCAAAGTCATGCACTGTTTGTCAGTTATTTTACAAGGTATTTAGTGCACAGTTAAAGCGCTGTACAAGATTCTAAATAGAAAATAATATATAGAAATCAATTAATACTAAAATGGGCTGTATGTAAATAAGTTTTAAACTCATGCAGCCTTTTAAATATCAGCTGGATATCTAAAAATACAAAACATAAAGAATGATACAGGATCAACAGTAACTGTGGACACCCACCTTCAGCCTATAAACCTACACTGAAAGCTCGTGTGTGAGGTGAGCTGGATCCATCTGTCCCTTCACTCTGTTCCCACTTCAGAAGATGCTGATCCACTGTCGATAAACTAAAGTACATAATGCAAACAGAATATTCCCAAATGCTCAGAGAGAAGTACTGATGCGGCTCGCGGTTTCGCAGGTTCATCAGAGTTCGGAACAGTTCTGAAGCGCGCCTCGTGCACCTTTCAGAAGCGTTTTAACGCGCTGGAGAGAGTGCGAGGTATCAACCAATCAGGAGTCATTTTCAGGCTGCTAAGCAACAAACTCCAGACACTTAATACAACCAAAGAAAAAAAGAAAAGAGAAGAAGAAAAAAATTAGACGCGTTGTAATCGTCTGGAAAAATCAAAGCTTCGCTGTCACGAGATCTACGCTTGTATGCGCGCGCACTCGCGCAGCACGTAGAAAGCAAACCATGCTTTGATCCTCGTGGGTGGGTCAACTTTGCCCTTAAACCTACGCTTGTTTCAAATAACTTTTCCCACACATTTCAAAACAAAGTCCATGGTTTGGTGGTACGAAAAGGGTGGACATGCAGCTGCGAGTGGATTTACAAACTCTGATTTTATAGCATAAAACCCGAGAAACAGGATTTTGTGAGAGGATAAAGGTTTGTCGGTCCCTGCTTTTAGGAAACCTGAAATGTAGAATCACATGACAAAACACTTTAACACCTCAGATGTTTATTTTACTGGTTTTTAGTATTATATTATATACCGATTAATATGATATGAATATAACAACAGCAATAGCCTATGGAAGAAAATGTAGTCTAATCACATTGATTAGAACATTTCTGATCTCACTGCAGGTCTGCATATTGTATAACTACCTAATTGTATAACTGGTGATGTATTCATGAATGAATGAGTTATTATTGAATCAGCAGGTGGATCACAAATGTGTGGAAGGAGATCTGTTTTCAGAATAGCATACCATCATTATTTCACTATTGCTGAATGAGCACACATTTTCGGTACACAGAAATTATTAGCTTTGATCTATCACAGGTTTTTCTTTATTCGTTATTTGGTCCAACTTTCTAAAGTTACAACATTTTCTACACAAAATGTAATTGAAATGTAAAATAACTGAAGAATTTAACTTGCAGTGTGAGTGAAAAATATCAAAAGATGTATAATGTGCACCTGATATAGTGAATAATTTTGGAAATGCTATTTCACTATTTCTGAGCCTATTTCTAAAGTAGCATGTATTTCACTATTTCTAAAGTAGCATGTTGCCCCCTGCTGTTTGTGTTGGTAAAATTACTGGAAATAATTGTAACTATATAAATACTCAGCTGAGAGAACCTAATTAAATTAAATACATATCTTTTATAAAACATACTTTAATTAAAATTTCGGGGCATTGCCTATAATTTATTTTTTGATGTTCTAAATTAAATATAGGCCTAAATTATATAGTGGCCTTAAAAATATTTGCACAATTAAGTCAATGAATGCCACATCTAATGCCATTACTTTAGAACAGACAAACAAATTATCAAATTGCATCTAGACATGGAATAAAATACACTAAAGTAAAATTTGGATATCATTTTAACAAAGAACGATAGCACGAGCACACTTTCAGCAAAACACTTCACAAGGAGAATTTTGTTACATTTGAAAATATACAATTGTTATGAAAACATAGCCTATAGGCTATTGTAATGCATATAAATGAATTCCGACGGGAAACTAAGTTGACCATGTGAATGAATTAAGTATATAGGCTACTTTTTATTCACATTAGACCTATATTTTTGATACCACACACCCAAAGGGACAATTTACCAACCATCTTGTTCCATACTTGAATACTGTTGTTCCTTGGAGAAGTTATTGACAGGCAACATCCAGTATTCACTTTAACCTTTTTTTCATACAACAAAAGTGAATGTTGACAACAGAGAGGTTGTAATTCAGAAATCCCATCTCCACAGTAGAAAGAAAGACTTACTAATTCGACTCCAAACACATTAGTTACTCCTTTGAAAAGTAATACTATTACTTTACATATTACCAGTGTTGGACAGTAGCCTAGCTAGTTACTAATAGTTGCAGTAATAATATTACTTTTTGCAGTAGCTGAGTAGTATTGTGACTAATTACCAGTGTTGGGCAAGTTACTTTTAAAAAGTAATTAGTTACAGTTACTAGTTACTTCTTCCAAAAAGTAACTAAATTAGTAACTCAGTTACAAATTTTTAAAGTAACTAGTTACTTAAGAAAGTAACTATTGCGTTACTTTCAAGTAAAATTAAATTTTAAATGCTCAAACGTGACCCCACCTCTACCCCTCTTTAAAGGAACTTAAAATACATGTGCATGTTCAATTATTTATGATAAATCTGAATATTATAATGAAATGGACACTTAATACAATACATTATTAACAGAAACATGAAACATTGTACACACATCTAAAAAAAAAAGTTGCTGTGGGACAAAGTGAGACTAGCCTCCAATCAAATGGCATGTATGTAGATATTATGTTTATATAGTGGATCAATGCAAATAACACGATAGATTTTTGGGAACTTTTGGTATTTCCTTTTATTGTTTCTTTAATTTCTTGAAGGAAAAAGTAATGTATATACTTCTATTTAGAGAAGGCTACTTTTGGATTATTTGGGCTCGTCGCCATACCTGTCTCTGGTTGACTGACTGGCTTGTGTTGTTCGTTGTGTGTCCTGTCCTGTCCGATGATGGGTCGTTCGCGAATGAGCGTTAGTGATGATGGATCGACTCGTTCGCGAATGAGCTTTTGAGGAGTCGTTCACGATTCGCGAATGAGCCGACTCTAAGAGCCGGCTTTTTTAGTTGAACTTCGGGAGCTGGCTCGCATATCTGAAGAGCCAACTCTATTTTTTTCAAATTTAGCCTATAGAAATTAAATAATTATGTAATAAAAATTGAAATATTATAGTCAAAGTCATTTAAAGAGCCGTTTGTGAGCCAAAGAGCCGGCTCTTTTCAGTGAGCTGAGTCAAAAGAGCCGAATTCCCATCACTACTATGCGTGCTTTCGAAAACCCGCCCAACTCTACCTCTGATTGGCTTACAATGAAATTTTACTCTACCTCAGCCAATCGTCAGCATTTATGCGCTTGTCTCGTGCTCTGCCCACTAACCAAGGAAGAACAGTAAAAAAAGTATTTGCCTCTCGCTCAGAGATCTAGTTGGTCTGATGAAAAAAAAACAAACAGCTTCATCATCAGTTATAGTAACGCGCCGCATTTTTTGGCAGTAACGGTAACGGCGTTATTAAGATGAGAAGAGTAATCAATTAGATTACTCGTTACTGGAAAAAGTAATGCCGTTAGTAACGCCGTTATTTATAACGCCGTTATTCCCATCACTGCTAATTACTGATATGATTTTAGTAATATTACATTTACCATCCATAAAACAGCTTGTTACTTAGTTATTTTTGATGCCTCAGCCCATACAGATTTGAAATCCAACAATCCAATTATTTCAAGATTAATTTTCAGAATTTTCACAACTTGCACAGACACATGAAGTCACCACCAGAGCTTCGGGGAAAGCTAAAAAATTTGGAAATGCTTACATTTCAGATGTTGGAAATATTGCCATTACACCGATTTTGTAGTTTATGATTGACTGATTTTGCATTAAATTTAATAAAAAAGACAGTAGACATTTATGATATAAAAAAGATTTATATTTCAAATAAATTCTGTTTTTCTGAACTTTCTATTCATCAAGGAATCCTGTCGATGTTTCTGCCATGTTTCTCCTCCCGCCTGCAATCAGGAAATGTTAAAGCCCTAAACGAAGTAAACAGTGTGGCGTGAAGACAATAATTTCTTCTTAAATTTATCCTAGTTTGTTAAATGATAGTGATTTGTTTGCATTATATGAACTCTATGTATTATAATGTATGGAACATTTTCAGTTGTCATTATTTGTTTGGCAGGTGATTTTAAACACAGAAGTCCTTTAGAAGCACTGAGGTGTTAGCCGCTGGTTGATTGTCTAAATTTAATTTATTTTAAAGAGAGGATCGTACGCTTTATATAACTTCTAATATGACATTTCTTGCATCCAACTGCAGAAGTCCCTGGTGGTCTAGTGGTTAGGATTCGGCGCTCTCACCGCCGCGGCCCGGGTTCGATTCCCGGTCAGGGAACGACTACTTTTTTTTTCTTCTTTTTTCATAGAATAGTTCAATAAAGGTAGAAACTTCAAATCTATCTGTTGCCAACAGATATCTGTTTGGAAAATGCCTGTATTAAAGCTAGGAGGGCGAGATCCACTAGGGGGCCTTAGCAAACACCTAATGTGTGCAAACACTTTATGAATAACACACCCCAACCCCCAATATTTTCTGGTTTCCCATTTTTTGTTTATGAAAGAAAAAAGTTTAAAACCAGCAATTTTGATGTAATTTTAGCAAAAATATTGGAATTTGGGGAAAATAAGCTTTGCATGTTTGACAAATGAGGGGTTTCTATTCAAAAAGGTTTACAACTGCTCCACAGATCAACACATTAAAACAGTTTAAATTGGAACGAAAACTTTGAAGCACAACACCATGGAGTGGCAATTGAACCTTAGTCTTAATAAACAGACAGGTTATTTTCTATGAAAAATCAATTTATTTCAAAATAAACACACCTCTTTGTTTCTGTTTTGTTTTTGTGACACATTATAACAGAGCCATATGTCTGATGATAACTGATATATTGGTTACTGAGGTCAGTGTAAACAACAGAAGTCAACCCAGGACTTATCAGAGAACCTGATCTTACACTGACCTGCAGGTATGAGTAACATCTCAAATTAAGAGATACAATTGTTCCTTATGACTTGCATTAAAACAGAAGAAAGAAAAATGCACATATAAAGTATATTTACAAAAAATCATCTAGAAATGAGAGCAAAACAAAGATAAAAAAACAATGTTTTTTTGCTCTTTTCAAATTAGAATTAATATCCCAAATTTCTTTAAGCACAACACTGAAATGGAAGCTGACACTGCCAAAATATTATTATTATATTATGATGAAATACAATAACAAACCAAACAATTAATTTCTAAATGTGGCATTTTTCAACAACCAATCCAAATCATTCACTGTCAAATTAAAAAACAATTTAACTTTAGAAAATACTTTTTTTAAAATACAAAAAAGCAGAATTTGCTAAATAGTTGAGAAACCTTATATAAAATAAAAATAAGAACTACACAATAATGAACAGTGTTATAAAAATCTTCATCCTCACTGTCCTTTTAAATAAGGCATTTTCTTCACTTCAGGATATCAACTGAAAAACAAGAAAATTATCCATTACAAAAGCTGCAAACTGACAATATCGATTATAAAACAATGGTTTAGTATTTTGGAGGTACTTACACCTTTAACTGTCTCCCGGATGAATTCCTTTCTGCTGCTCAGATCAAAGTGAGGATACTTGTCATAAACCTACAATGAAGCAAAACAAAGGAAGTTCATAAATAAGTATCTGAAAACGTTTCAGGATGTCAAACATTAGTGGAACATATCTATAGCTATTGTAATGAACTACACCTGTGCTAGGACTCCTGCATGAACTTAAAGGAACTGATTTCATTAATTAAAAATCACTGGACTTCAGTTGGTTACATACAATTGCAAAATGGATCAGAAAAGTGAATATGCACCTAAGGTGAAACACCTCATTAGTTTGAAGACACCATTCAAGTTTGATATTCACACATTTAAGGTATCGAAAAAAAGCCACTGTAACCGCTCAAAAATCCATTTTGTCCCGATAAATGCTTTGAAATAACATACTTTTCGGGTAATCTGCTTCATCGTAACTTCCTCCAAGTTGGCATCTTTCAAGAGATCCTTGATTGCCTCCTTTAACTGTTCTTCAGTAGGTGGTTTTTTAACCATCTTGATCAATGGCTGATCATCATCAGAGCTTTCACTTTCATCTGGAAGAATAATACAGCATAAAAAATAAAATTCTTAGATTTTAACTTCTAGTCTTGCATCTTGAAGCATTTGCTGCATTATTACCCTTGCTCTTGCTTGCTTTCTTTTTCCCTCGGTTGCTGCTGCTGTCAGCTTTCTTGGTTTTTGGGACAGGCTTTGCTGGAGCTTTCCTCTTTGTTGCAGGTTTCTTTTTTGTCTAGGAAATTTGTGAATTAAATGGTGAGTTAAACGTAGTGTGTACGGTCACAACAGCAGTTAAGAAAATCAGAGGGAAAAACTGAACACATTTATGGGGCAACTGCAGATCTATAAATCAAAAGTGCAACAAAAGTTGTACTTGTTATTATTATTGTGCCATAGATGAAATTTAGCTATTTCTTTCAATGGCAGTTTAAAACTCATTTTTCATTGCCCAATTAAGCTGTAAATTAACTAATTGTTTATCAGCCATTTTTAATGACTGACTTAATCAACAGGCCAAGACAACACGCTCAAATAAGCTTAAATTCATTTGAATTATGTGAAAAAAATTCTGAATTCACAAATAATACTAGTAAGTGTTTTTGTCTAACCTTTTTTGCATTCTTATTTTCATGAACGTCTTGGTCACTTTCATCTGATGCAGTCTGTTCTGACTTTTCTGATTTCTTTGTAGACTTTGTGGTTGAAGATTTCTTCTGAGGAGGAGATTTCTGTTGATTTGCGGACACAATACAAGAAATTTACGAATAGTAATATATTGCCTGAACTGTAAAACAAAAAAATCTGGAGCATTTAGAAAAAAAAAAAAACTTTTCACTCACTTCTTCCTCCTTGCTCTCCTCTTCAGGAGCATCATCATCATCATCATCTTCCTCTTTATCAGAAAATTTATCTTCACTGTCTTTATGTTCTTGATTTGCTGTTGCAGACTTCAAAGTGTCCTTACTGTTCTCTTTGCCCTCTTCATCATCTTCGTCATCATCATCACTACTTGAATCAGTGACAATGGGTTTGGACTTCCCGCTTTCTACATTTTTCTGGGTCTTTTTACTTTTGGATGAAGACTTTTCTCTTTTGGCATCTTTGGTCATCTTCTTTTTCTTCTTTAGGACAGGCTGCAGACAGTTAATACAGAAAAAGCCATTGGAAAACAGCAAAAGACAAACTAATCTCCAAAATACCTAGTATCACATGATATAAACTGATATAAAAAGTTGCATTGTTATTGTTCAGACCCAAAAAACAAACAAAAACAAACCTCACCTTTCCTGAGTTGGTTGGACATGTAAGAAATTTCATGATCCTCTCTGAAAGAATAATTTGCGTTCCAGACCTCTCCAGATCAAGAGTCTGACAAATGATTCTGAGTTGTTCCTTGTGAAGCCTGCCAGACAGAAAAAAAAAACTAATTACCACACCCACTTTAAACTAATGACAACTAGAAAAATATTTGACTTTATGAATAATTATCCGGGGACCTCTTGTGGAGTTGACATGGAATAAACCACAGGACAAAAACTTGTCTGACAATGTCACTGTCAAATAATACCTATCAGAGCACACATAATCTGTGCCTTCATCTCTTTATACACCACTGACGTGTAAATATATTAAGAATAACAGAGTCAAACCAGTTAAATGGACTACCTTTTCACCTTCTCCATTTTTTTGCTGTAAAGGTCACTGTTCTCCCCAAAAGGAAATCCATTAAACAGCCGAAGATTTTTACGCAGTGTTGACGCCTGTAAGAACATCAAGCAGCATTATTCAGTTACAAACTGAAATCTAACAACAATCTGTAGTAACATATGCTTTTGGCCATTTATGTGTTAAATGAGTTCTAAAACTAAACCTTACAGCTCCAGGGCGATCATATACAATTTTATGTAGAGGTTTGAGCAGAGGCGCTTTAAGCTTTCCGATGGAGTGATTAATCCGTGCAATGTCTCCCAGTTTGGCGCCACTTCCTGTGCTCTCAATCTTTGGCTTTTCCTTCGGTTTACTCATCAAATCAAGTCTCTGGATGATTTTTTTCTCCCGTTTTCCTTCAAGAATTTCGGGCTCGACTGCAAAGATAATTAAAAGGACATTACTGCTCTGTTCATAATGTACATACGATCCCTACATTGCATTCCTATTTATATTCTGTATATACTTAATACTATATATAGCAACTCCACTGTACATTCTGTAAATCATAGCTTCACTTACTTTGCACTTATGTATATAAAACAATATTTTCTTGCACTTCTGGTTAGATGCTAAATGCTTTTCATTAGCTCTGTACTTATACTCTGCATAATGACAATAAAGTTGAATCTAATCTAAAAAACCTAATCACAAAAAGACATGGAATCAGGTATGATTTAATATATGAACTGAATTATTTATTTTTTCATATAAACTCAATACAAAGTAATGATACTGTAAGTAACTGTAATAATACTTATGATCAAAAATAACAATTGTTGAAATAAACGCTTTGGCATCAAATGCTGATGTGAATTAACTTACACAATTTGGGTTTAGACCTGCTTTTAGGTTTAGGGCTTTCTGATTCATCCTGCTCTGTATCATCAGATGGACTCCTCTTCTTCTTTTTCTTCTCCTTGTCTTTTATTGAATTTTCGTCCAAAGGAACATCTTCTATGTCGACAGCTTCCATTTTTTCACTCATGATCTCAGTTGCACCCTAAATAAATGGATAAAAAGACAAGTCGCTGTGCTATAATCGTGAATTCAACAGAATACTGTTAGTAGACGTGTTATTACTAGTATAATTCACATAAACAACAGCTCCATTCGTCGCCTTTAATCACATTATCAATAGTGCGCTCGTGCTGCATAACGAATTTGGCGCGTTTGTGTCTCTGTTGTATAAACCCCAGATACAAACCTTCTGCGTGCTAACAGACTAGGAAACTACCACCAATGTGAGGTAAACTATGTGAAAACAGCGGAAAACGTAAATTACACAATCAAACGTGAGAAAAAAATAAACGTTTACTCATACATAACCTGGTGACTTAAAGCTTTTAGACTGATAGCGCAGGAGAATAGCATATTCATCCCGCCTACTTGATCACAAAAACAGAATTACATTTCCTTTTGCAGCAAATCGTGGAAGTCCTGC
Organism: Carassius gibelio; assembly: GCF_023724105.1. Lineage (NCBI taxonomy): Eukaryota > Metazoa > Chordata > Actinopteri > Cypriniformes > Cyprinidae > Carassius > Carassius gibelio. The sequence goes on along the minus strand of NC_068386.1, from coordinate 6,393,676 downwards.
CTTCGTGTACGTGAACATAAAATTGAGAGAAAATGTTACAGACTGTAAAACCTCAGTAAACCTCGTGGACTCATACTTTAATACATATACTCACTGTACGTTAGTGTTGCTGCCAATTGGTCGCGACGGAGGTGCGCAGTAAACATGGCGTTTGAAAAGAGAGGGCGGGCTATCACGTGACCACGCGGACATGTCTATGCATAAAACCTATTCATAGGTTTCACATGACGTCACCATAGACTTCAGTGGGCGGAGCAAACATGAATATTCATGAGTTCAAGATTGGTTCAGAATGATATTTTAATCAGTTTTATTCGGGTTCCATCACACGTATAGGTATAAAGGGAAATGAGGACGTAGATAAGTTAGCATAAGTTTAGACATTCCAATCTAAATAGTACACTCAGAATATTGGACTATGTGAAGAATGCAAAGTAGAAGAAACAGTAACTCATGCAATTCTTGAATGTAAGAAATGTGAGGAAGAAATAAGTAGTATCAGATAGAGTTGTGACGTTCGCGAACGAACCGATTCTTTTGAACGGCTCATAAACATGAACGATGGGAGCCGAGTCGCGACTGGAGAGGAGCCGTTCTTTCTATCGTTCTTTTTTCCTATGCGTGTTCATACAAATGAGCTCCGCCAGGAGACAGAACAGTTATAGGGGGAGGGGCGCACCCAGCGCAGGCCAACCTAGGCGTGATGATATTAGTTATTAGTTGTGCATGCATTTACATTGCATTTTGTGTTCATTTAAAACTTATTTTAAAATCATTAAAAATGTTCTTTGTGATACTGTACTTGTATAGAAATGTTTCACTAAAAGCTGTTTTCCACAGACATTCATTGCAGCCCACTTTGTTATTGTTCATTGACTTGAAGGGGCTGATGTCCTATTTGCAAAGTTTACAGTAGTAATAGTATGTAGTATGTAGACATTTCCATTTTATTTATTCTAATTTTATCTACTTTAAAAAAAAATAGTTTTCTATCAAAATGTTCTTGTGTGATAACAATGTTCTTGTGTGGAAGTGTTTGTAGTAAAAGCTGTTTTGCACAGAAATTCATTGCAGCCGGCTTCGTTTTTTATGTTTATTTGTGAGTAGGTATTGTATGAATAACATAAGTCAACGTAGTTTTACACACACACACACACACACACACACACACACACACACACACACACACACACACACACACACACACACACACACACACACACACTTTGTACTAAAGGTAAATCAAAATAATGATGTCACTGTCTAAGCAGAGGGATTTGTGCAACCCTATGGAATATAGTCCACACATGAGAAATGAGGTAACAATCAATATTTCAGAATAATTCAAACTCAGATATTGGTGTGTGATATCTGAGCTTTAATTATTTGACTACAAATCTCACCTCATAATACCTCCCAGTGATTATTTCCAGGATAAACTGAGATGCTCCCAAGCTGGCTTCTTAAAACTGACTAAATATTTAAAAAGAGCCAAAAGAGCCATTCTTTTGAACGGCTCTTTGAAAGGAACGGATCGCGAAGATCCGGATCCCCTCAAAGAGCCATAAATCCCATCACTAGTATCAGATGGGGTTACCAGGATGTCATGTTTGGGGGGGCAACATAAACACTTGAAAAAAATGGGTGCAAAATTAAGCTATAAACTATCTGTTTTAATCAAGGGGCAAGGAACTCGACCGGAAGTTGAAGTCGGGTGGGGGCTGCCATCTTTTAGCAGAACTTCACTTGCGTTAGCATTCCCATTGACTCCCATTCATTTTGGCGTCACTTTGACAGCGAATAACTTTACATCTGAGGCGTTTAAAGACTCTGTTTGTCCATTATTTATTTCTAAAGATACACGACAATGTATAAAGGGCTCCATTACCTTCTATGTTACATTATGGCCCCGTATAAACAGTTTTTGTAAAAAATAGGCTAACGATTGCGTCATAACCACTCGGCTCTCTGTCGCATTACCGTACAGACAGGTGGAGAAGCTCGCAGGCAATTAACTTAATATGGCGTACTGGCGTTACATTTTAAAATACTATACAAAATAATTAATCAGAATACTTACTCCTGCTCACTCACGACAAAGAACTCCCCGCTTAAGCTCGCCGTCTCTGCAAGATTAACGATGGCAGTTTGCACACACAGCTACTAGAAGATTTACATCTGGCAGACAGGTTGCTGACGTCGTCAAGCTTCGTTTGAGTCTGCGCGTCAGAAACGGAAGTGCTAAAAAACGCTAAAACTGGGCTTCATTTGTCTCAATTGAGTTCCAATGGGGTCGCTGTGTCCATTTCTTTTACTGTCTATGGTTTTAATCGAGCGGCAACCTCGCGCTCTCTCTCGTGAGGCCAATAAGGAAGTGACTAAAACTGCAATTCATCGTCTGGCCGCTTGAGGCTGGCTGCAGAAGAGAGTCAGTCCCATAGACTCCCCATGTTAAAATGCCCAACTTTACAGCAGAAAAAAACATGTTTACAGCCTGGTTCAAAAAATGATTTTGGTCTATATTGCTAATTTTGCCTTTCATGACAACTGTGAGGGGGGTGAATCTTTTTATAACTCATCAGTTTAAATTATATTGAGCCTTAAAGTTCTGCATAATTAAGGGCGTGGCCACTTGAGTGACAGGTGGATTGCCGCTGCTGACAATGCCGTCGCGCTAGGTGGGCGTGGCTTCAGCAATCAGCTCCCGCCTTTTTGCCCATTTTCGATTATCCGGGAGAGTCTCGCGGTGACGCGCTGCCAAGATGGCGACGGCCTGCTCTGCACACTTTAGGCTTCAAAACCGCTATTGAGGAGTCTATGGGTGACGTCACGGACACTACGTCCATATTTTTTTTTACAGTCTATGGTTTTAATGCATATCTTTTCTAAGCCAGGAACCCAGAGATAGGCACAGGGCCCCTATTATAGGGCTATCATGTAGAAGTTAGTTAAAAATGAGAACAAAGATACACATTACAAATACAGATATTATACAAATAAAGTATTTTATTTTCAGGTACAAGAGGTGTATTTAGCAGGAGCATTAATAAAATTGAATGAACAAATATAAAAAATAAAGCCTGATATACAATGATTCCTACTAAAGCAACTGAATTAAAGTTTTTCAGTCAAGACTATTGAGTGATTTTTCTCTGTGTGTTTGGTGTTTTATTAACATTAAAGGAATAATTCAGCCAAAAATTTAAATGGTGAAGAAAAAAAATCTGAATGAGTTTCCTTCTTTTGTTAAACATAAACACTATTTTGAAGAAGGTGGAAAACCAAACAGTTGCTGGTTCACAGTGACTTCAGAGTATTTTTCCCCTACTATCAAAGTTAATGTGGACCAGCAACTGTTTGGTTATCAGCTTCTTCAAAATATCTTCTTTTGTGTGCAGCACAAGAAAATATATAAATATATTGTAGGTTTGAGACAACATGTGAGTGAATAAACAATGACATATATTACATTTTAGGGTGAACTATCCCTTTAATTACAGTCGACAGCATATACACTAGCCTATACTGTACCCAAGAAGTAGCCGCACACATCTAATATACAGACATTTGATTATTTCAGTTGTTTACTTTCATTTAAAACAGTGGCGTAATGAGCCAACACCGGGCCCTTAAGCAGGTTTATCAAGGCGGGCCCCCTACTACAACACGTCATGACGCTACGCGCACCAAAAAAAAAAAAAAAAAAAAAAACTGCTGATGTAGGCGCACCATAATAACACATTGTTACTGTTACTGTCACTGCTATATACACATAGGCATAGGTCCAAATACATAAAAAAGATGCTCACTTACATTATAGCTGCATTTTCCGGGCTTTCCTCTGTGCGAAGTTATTGATCATATCCTTAAGGTCCAGATTGCGCGCACGGGCATTCTCAATTGACAGTATGGCAAGTCCAGAGAGACGACTCTGTCCACAACATTTTCACCTTTTACATCGATGTTGCTTGATCCACTGGTGCTAGCATTAACCACGGAGCTGCTACTACCAACAGTCGCTTCAGGTGCTTTACTCACTTCACTCTCTTGCTCCATCTCAATCTCGATCTCCCCCTGTGTCATCTTTTTAAAGAAGCTTCCAATTTTTGGTAATTTATTAATTGATCAAATTCATCTTTTCGTTTGCGCTTTTGAAAGCCACTTTTGTGTTTATAATTTGACGACTCAATGTCTGTCTCATGTTCAACGTTTTTTACTGTTTTGCACGCAATGCCATGTTCACCTGAGGATTACCCAGTTCCAATTAGAAACAAATTACACAAAATTCATAATTTTTCGTTTCAAACATTTATTTAATTTTCAGTCAAATATGCTGTTGTCATTATTTATTCAAAACAATTCGCAAAAAAATTAAATGCGATCAAACTAAAAGTAGTCAAATGCGATAGGGGGACCCGGCTGTCAATCAAACTCTTCCAGTAACGCAGGCGGGCCCCTGATTGGTCCGGGCCCGTAAGCAACCGCTTACCCTGCTTACCGATAGTTACGCCTGTGATTTAAAACATATCTAACTGAGTCTATACATAAACCTTGTGTTTTTTGACAGTATTAGCACAAAACATAACTTACTAATCAGGCACAGTTTGAAGGGCTTTTTCGTTTTCGATCCGCGCTTTGATTGTGCTCAGAAAAACTGCACGTCTGAATTAAAGCACATAAAAAAAAAATAATAATAAAAATTGTAGTGTCCCGCTGAGAGTTAACTGTTAGCTGTATATTCATTCAATGCAACGATATTTCTTCGAAAGCAGATCGTGGATACATTTTTATCGTCCACAACCAAAAATATTAACATCTTACCCTCGGCAGAAATCGAGGACAGAGGGCAGACCGCACCGCGAGGGCAATTTAGCGTTGGAGCTAAAAGTCAGGGGCTCGAGACCACCTAAAATTACATTTATTTGAAAGCATTTGTGAGAGCTCGATTATGAGTAAATTAGTCCTTCCTGTCTGTGCAGCGCCTTGGATTACTTCCAAACACAAATATATTTTTGCTATAAATGTTCTGTTTCCAATCATTATGTTTCAGTCAAAATCCCATACGCTGCTTTATGGTGGTGGCAACTGGAGTGTCAAAGCTTATTCTCCCTTGTGGACATGCCACTGCTGTTTTAAAGCTCTGTCAGGTAAACTTTTCATTGGCGTTCTGTTCTCACATGATGCACTTTTTCTGAGCTCGTATCCCCGAAGCGCGCGCACACTCCGGAGCAGAGGGTGGCGGTAATGCACCTAATTACGCTGGATTCCAGCCGCCGTTAAAAACCAAGTAGAAGAAGACGAAGGCATTGTTGTTGGTTTATCAACCTTCTGTCAGGAGCCAAGATGGGCAGAGGATCACCAATTCCCCCAATGCTGCGGCAAAAAATAGTGGAGCAATTTCAGAAAGGAACTTCTCGGAGAAAAATTGCAAAGAGTTTGAAGTTATCATCATCTACAGTGCATAATATAATTTTAAGATTCAGAGAATCTGGAACAATCTCTGTGCGTAAAGGTCAAGGCCGGAAAAAAAGACTGGATGCCTTTGATCTTTGGGCTCTTAGACGGCACTGCAAAGACAGTGAAGGTACATTTTCTGACAAAGAGGAAGATGATTCCAAGGAGGAAGAAGTGAGTGAAAAGGTTTTTTTTTCCCCTAAATGCTCCCAATATTCCTTTTTTTTTTTCTTCTTCTTCTTTTTTTTTTATACATTTCAGGCAATATATTACTATTCGTAAATTGCTTGTATCGTGTCGCCAAATCAACAGAAATCTCCTCCTCAGAAGAAATCTTCAACCACAAAGTCTACAAAGAAATCAGAAAAGTCCGAACAGACTACATCAGATGAAAGTGACCAAGACATTCATGAAAATAAGAATGCAAAAAAGGTTAGACAAATTTTTCACATAATTCAAATAAATTCAAGCTTATTTGAGCTTGTTGTTTTGGTCTGCTGATCAAGTCAGGCATTAAAAATGATGAACAATTAGTTAATTTACAGCTTAACTGGACAATGAAAACTTTAAACTGCCTCTGAAAGAAATAGCTAAATTTAATTTATGACACAATAATAAGAACAAGTACAACTTTTGTTGCACTTTTGATTTATAGATCTGCAGATGCCCCAGAAATGTGTTCAGTTTTTCCCTCTGATTTTCTTAACTGCTGTTGTGACCGTACACACTACGTTTAACTCACCATTTAATTCACAAATTTCCTAGACAAAAAAGAAACCTGCAACAAAGAGGAAAGCTCCAGCAAAGCCTGTCCCAAAAACCAAGAAAGCTGACAGCAGCAGCAACCGAGGGAAAAAGAAAGCAAGCAAGAGCAAGGGTAATAATGCAGCAAATGCCTCAAGATGCAAGACTAGAAGTTAAAATCTAAGAATTGTATTTTTTTTTTAATCTTTTTTTTTTGTCTGAGTTTGAAATGCTGTATTTTTCTTCCAGATGAAAGTGAAAGCTCTGATGATGATCAGCCATTGATCAAGATGGTTAAAAAATACCCACCAACTCAAGAACAGTTAAAGGAGACAATCAAGGATCTCTTGAAAGATGCCAACTTGGAGGAAGTTACGATGAACCAGATTACCCGAAAAGTATGTTATTTCAAAGCATTTATCGGGACAAAATGGATTTTTGAGCGGTTACAGTGGCTTTTTCGATACTTTAAATGTGTGAATGTTAATGCATTAACAAAATATCAAACTTGAATGGTGTCTTCAAACTAATGAGGTGTTTCACCTTAGGTGCATATTCACTTTTCTGATCCATTTTGCAATTGTATGTAACCAACTGAAGTCCAGTGATTTTAAATGGATGAAATCAGTTCCTCTTAAGTCCATGCAGGAGTCCTAGCACAGGTGTAGTTCACAATAGTTTACAATAGATATAGATATGTTCCACTAATGTTTGACATCCTGAAAAGTTTCCAGATACTTATTTATGAACTTCCTCTTCATTGTAGGTTCATGACAAGTATCCTGACTTTGATCTGAGCAGCAGAAAGGAATTCATCCGGGAGACAGTTAAAGGTGTAAGTACCTCCAAAATACTAAACCAGTGTTTGGTAGCACTTTATTTTACAGTCCTATTCCTCATATACATACTATGTACTTATTATAGTAATTACAATAACTAGGTACTAACCTTGAACCTACCCCTAAACCTAACCCAATCCCATGCAGTTACCTAGTATTACCAGAACTTTCTTATTTAAATAAACCAGTGTTTTATAATCGGTTCTGTCAGTTTGCAGTTTTTATAATGGGTAATTTTCTTGTTTTTCAGTTGATATCCTGAAGTGATGAAAATGCCTTGTTTAAAAGGACAGTGAGGATAAAGATCTTTATTACTCGAAACTCGATTTTTATTACACTGTTCATTATTGTGTAGTTATTATTTTTATTTTATATAATGTTTCTCAACTCTCTAGCAAATTCTACTTTTTTGTATTTAAAAAATATATATTTTCTAAAGATTATTATTTATTTTTTTTACGGTGAATGATGTGGATGGTTTTGGTTGTTGAAACATGCCACATTTAGAAATTGTTTGGCTTGTTATTGTATTGCAGAACAATATAATAATAATATTTTGGCAGTGTCAGCTTCCATTTCAGTGTTATGCTTTAATTCTAATTTGAAAAGAGCAATTTTTTAAAAATCTTTTTGCTCTTACTTCTAGATGATTTTTTTGTAAATATACTTTATATGTGCATTATTTTTCTTTCTCCTATTTTTATGCAAGTTATAAAGAACAAACGTATCTCTTAATTTGACATATTACTCATTACCTGCAGGTCAGTGTCCTGGGTTGACCTCTGTTTTATACACTGACCTCAGTAACCAGTATGTCAGTTATCATCAGACATACGGCTCTGTTATGTGTTACAACAACAACAACAAAAAACAGAAACAAAGATGTTTATTTTGAAATAAATTTATTTTTCATAGAAAATAACTTGTCTGTTCAATTGTATACAAAAAATGGGAGGCCAAAAAATGTTGGGGGGTGTTATTCATATTTTATTAATAATAATAAAGATAATTAGAATAATTTTAAGTCACCTTATGCTCCATAAGGTGTTTGCGGAGGCCCCCTAGTGGATCTCGCCCTCCTAGCTATACAACGCATTTTCCTGCTGTAGGTATCAAGCAGATTTGAAGTTTCTACGTTTATTAAACTATCCTGTCACAAAACAAAAAAATATATAAAAAGAAATCGTTCCCTGACCGGGAATCGAACCCGGGCCGCGGCGGTGAGAGCGCCGAATCCTAACCACTAGACCACCAGGGACTGCTGCAACACAGCGCAAGAAATGTCGAATTAAAAGTTATACAAAGCGTACTATCTTCTCTCTAAAATAAATTAAATTTAAACAATCAACTAATGGCTAACACCCCAGTGCTTCTAAAGGACTACCGTGTTTAAATTCACCTGTCAGCAAATAATGAAAACTGAGAATTTTCCTTACATTACAATACATGGAGTTAATATAATACAAATATATCACAATAATTTAACAAACTAGATAAATTCAAGAAGAAATTATTATAATTACATTTAAGAAGAAATTATTGTCTTCACGCCACACTCGACTTCTCAGTTTCTCGTTGTGGCCAGTAGAGTTCGCAGTACTATACGTTTTAGGGCTTTAACATTTCCTGTCATGGCCCATAGAGGTCGTAGGTTGCCGCTGAAGGTTGAAGTTGAGGGGTCATGACTCATGTTGGAGAGTGGCTTACACTAGCTGAAACGATACAGCTAGAACAACAGTAGGGACTTACATCCACCAGACTGCTGGAACTCAACAGGAGCCGATTCACCGTTAAAACAAACCCCCAAAGAGGAAAGGCAGAATCTGTCTTTAGGGTAAGCGATGGTTTGAGTGCTTTTATCTTGGTTTGTGTTCATATGGATTGCTGAATCAGCGTTAGTTCATTTTAGAAGCATGGCAGGCCGTTAGTACTATTTATTTCTGTTAAAAGGTCCAGTAACATGCAGTCAAAACGCTTCTTAGATATATGTATAATTTATAGCTTGACGCTGTACTGATGAACATGCTAACGTTAAACTACCTATCAGATTGTGCTACCGAAAATATATTTGCATTGTTTTAGGGGTAAGAGTAGGTGTGGACGGGTAGGTTTAGAGTAGGGGTAGTTATGGACATTAAAAAAAGCCTTAAACCACATGAAAAAGATGCTGGTAGCATAAACTGATATGTAGCATTTTAGCAAGCTAACTAACATAACTTATCTTTTTAACGGAAGGTAAATTGGCACAATCTGAGCGAGTAGCACAAATCGGCGAAACACCGGCACATTGAGGTGATTAAATGCGCATTTAATGTCTGATGTGTTCTATTTATTGTCTACACATGTCAAGTTAATCCAAATAAAACTGGCAGGTGCTTTAACCACGAACTATTGCTAATGCTAAAACGTTAGCCGCTCGGCTAAAGTTAATGTCATGGAAACGTGCATCAGTTTCATCTCCTTGCACTACACAAAGATAATAATATCTCATGGATTATAAAAGGCATGCAATGCAGGACAGTGCAGACAACTGAGTTAATGCAAAACAACTGTATTCATATGTAGTTCAGTGACCATAAGCTTTATACGTTTATTTGACTGACAGCAGAAGAAACGTGGAATTGCATCAGACTGAGCACCGCGCCTTGTATTATTACAGTATAGTGCTTATCGTCAGTTTGATCGATACCGTAAAAGTACCACGCTACTATGAGTAACATAAGTATAAAAATTTTTTTAATGGTGTGACCGTCTCAATCATCACTGTACCTTGGTACTATTGTTTATAAGTCTGTTTAAGAAACTGTAAACATTTCTGGCTTAAATGCATGTTTTGTTGTGTTAGTTAATTATTTACAAATGTTGAATAATTTACTCCATTACTGATTTTGAAAGGTATTTTGGGGGGTGGGAAGTTATTATGAGCAGGCTGATATCCCTGACTGTTTAGTAGATTTAAAGTCAGATAATTTATAGTGGGACATTCTGATGCAGACATAAATCCAGCAGATAACTTTTTTAATACATGAGGTGGTCTTGATGTTTTCATTTAATGTCAGATTTGTGGTTTTTATTTACCTTCATTTTGGAAACCGATGTAAAACTGGTGTATTTTCAGTGCCCTATGTGAATAAAAGCATTGCTGGGTGAAAATATGACATGCACTGTTTATATTCAGGTGGTTGTCATTGTTTTAATGGTTCTGTCCAAAGCAGCAACTTTGTGTTGGTTCTGTCCAAAGCAGCAACTTTGTTTTTCACTCTGAAGTTGTATCCCAGCAAGCATGATAGTTACCAGGTTCTTGTGTCACCAAATTGTCAAGCAGGGTTGCTTGGCACAAACCGATCTGTCTGTCTGTCTGTCTGTCTGTCAGCTGCACGTGTTTATCAGCCTGCGCCTGCACATTCTCAAGAGTTTATGGTCATTGCCTTTTGGCTTTGCCAGGATTTTCAGACTGGTGTCTCTGGACTCTGTTCTTTTGAAAATCTTCCAGATTCAGCAATCGACGGAGAGAAGTCATGAGAAAGAGAGAGACTTTGTCAAACTTAGTCTTAACCCTCTATGCTGGAATAGGAAAGGAACTCTTCAGATAAAAGTTCAGATAAATAGGAATAATTGACCTCAAATTCTTTCATTATTAATTTATTCACTCTCATGTTTCTTAAAATGTGCATGACTCTCATTTTAATGGCAAACAAACAGGTCTGTGTTGTTAGAGCTGTTGTAATTAATGTAAAAATTGGGGTTTCAAGCTTCAGGATGGATGCAAATAAATAATGAAATTATCATATATGTGTTTCTTATGACTACTGTTCTAGAAGTCTTATAAAAGTTTCTCGTTATTCAATTGTTGACCTTAAAATCTGCATTAGCTTTTAGCTGCATTAAATTATTGTTGTAATTTTTATGCATTTACTGACAATTCTAATTTAATTTTTAATTCAGTTCTTATTGTCACTGCTTTTATTGTGTGTATTGATGCAGTATTGTATATACAACAATCCTAAGGTACTATGAAATTGATCATTTAAAAAATTTATTTATTGGATTAATTAAAATTGCATTAAAAGGATGACCAGCACAAACTTGAAGGTTTCTCCTTTTGTGTTCTACCAAAGAAAGATTTATGAATGATATGAGGGGGAGTGCATGACTGATTTTTAATTTTTAGGTAAACTATTCATTTAAGGCATTCAAAGTTTCATTTGAAGGTTCAGTTGGATCCTTTTGGGGAAATTTCTAAAATTCCTCTCAGCGCATCTCTTGAAATATCTGCCATTAGTAGCTTGCATTGTTGGTTTGAAAGGAGAGTGGCACTGGTTGGTTGGTAACGCATTACAGTAAGGTTAAAATCATTAACATTATTTATTGCATTGGGTATCATAATCTAACCATGAGCAAGACTCCTTCTTTTTTTTTTTTTTTTTTTTTTTTTTTATAGCATTTTGTTCATCTAGGTGGGGTTTTAATGAATACACTACCATTAAAATGTTTTGGAGTTAATAAGAATTTTAAAAGAAGTCTCTTATGTTCACCAAGGCTGCATTTATTTGACTAAATGTACTATAGAAACATAATTTTTGTGAACTATTATTTTACATAGCAATAATATTTTTCTATTTTAATATATTTTCAAATGTAATTTATTCCTGCGATTGCTTGGAAATTTAATGTTCAGCAGCCATTACTTCAGCCTTAAGCAATGTCTTCAGCAATCATTTTAATATGCTAATTTAGTTCCATTTGTATATTTCTTTATTAGTAATATTTTTGTAGAAGCAGTGATACAAATTTTTCAGGATTTTTTTGGGGTTTTATCAGTAAGTGGAAAAAAAAAACATATCCTTCACATCACAATGAATGAGATCCAAGAGTAGTTGTGTATATGCTTGTTTGCGCAGATCCCTGGATGCCCGCCGGTGCACTCGCACTGGCCGCACACGCAGACTCGATGGCCATCAGCTGACCCCTCCCCCCAGGATGACGGTGAGAGAGCGGCTTCGGCAGAACATCTCGGCCGCCTTCTACCGGCACGGCCTGCTATGCGCCTCCTACCCAGTTCCCATCATTCTCTTCACATCTGCCAGCATCCTGGCCTGCTGGTGAGTCTGCAGTCATGATATTTGATTCAAACAGGAAGTAATAGAATCGGAGCGAGATTTAAACTAATCAGGCACACAAACTCTCTCAAGGTTGAAGTACTTTATGTACTCCTGTGAGTTGGGAAAAGTAGCTTATCCGAACAAATCTGTGAGTGGGGTGTTTTCGGCTGAGAGAGGGCTAAATAGGAAGGAAACTGGCTTGTGGTCAGTTGTTTTGCACAGTTTGATTCGAAAGCAAGATTGTGCCAGGAGGACTGTGTGTAGCACAAGCACAAAAGTGGAGCACTGAATGCTTTTCTCATGCCTTTTCTTTTAGCGTCAGTCAGCAAAATGTGAATTAAATGTCTGACAATTCAAAAAAGGGGCAAAATCCATGTGGAAAAGAGTGAGTGAGTGAGTGAGTGAACATTTCTCTCAAAGAACAGCCCAGTGTCTACAGCTGCCTGGAGGAACAGAAGTAGGCTTTGCCACACAGATGAGTTCTTTCTCAGCTAGAGACGAGAAGATACTGGGCAGTTACACAGAATAGCTTGACTCAGCCTCGAGACAGATAATAAAAGAACTTAGTTGAACTGAATTGAACGCAAATTAAGCACACAGAATGATCATCCATCTGGAGAGTTTACCAGTCCTTCCGTGTTTGTATTGCAGCCTGCAGGCAGTATTGTGGGTCTTGAGCAATCATTTTTCTTAGTAAAAACAAGAATTTTACACTTTCTATCCTTGGCTTTCTTAGAGCTTGCCTGAGGATATCAGAGATGACAAGTTAATCATACTGATCTGTGCTCCCTCCTGGTGCAGCACCTGTGACTGACTGATTGAATGCTATAAAACTGTCAGTAAACATGCAAAAACAACTTTGCATACTTATCGCCCTTTTCATTCAAATATGATTTGTTTTATGGATCTTGTATGGGCTCTTCATCATGAGGTACCGTGTCTGTGAGGAATTTGAAAAATAGATTGCTTTGTTGTTCCATGCTTTACCCTTTCTTTAACAGTTATCCTCTGCTGAAGCTGCCTCTGCCAGGAACAGGGCCTGTCGAGTTCACCACTGGAGTACGAGACTACTCCACCCCATCCCATGAGTCCCAGGGCGACCTGTCTGAGCGCCCTGATTGGGTAAAATTAAATGCTTTCAGTTGATATACAACAATATACAAATTTAAGTTCTGTGCATTTTAGAAATAAGCATTATTATGCATAGAAAATCCAAAGAATCCTGTTTCCACAAAAATATTAAGCAGCACATTTGTTTTCAACATTAATAATAATAGTAAATATAACTTAAGCACCAAATCAGAATGGTCCTGAAGAATCACTGCAGTTAAATTTTTTTTTTTTTTTTTTACTTTTTCTATATTGTTATTATTTAAATAAATGCAGCCTTGGTAAACATAAAAAAAAAATCTTACCGACCACAAACGTTTGAATGGTTGTTTACAATATAACAATTTTGAGGAATGTAGCCTTTCTGTGGAATTATTGGCGTGTTGCCAAGGCAGGCATTGGTTAGAGATTGTAAACCTTGCAAATGCTCGGTGTGCGGTGTGTGCTACACTGTTACAGACATTAATATGGCATTGAATCATTTTGTGTATTGTTACTTTTCTTATCTATCTGACCTAAAAAGACAATTTCACCTGGTGGACAAAGACCATTAATAGAAAATCCCATTGCCTTGCAATGTAAAAGTGACATCTACACTTGTGGCCAGCAAACAACCACCTGCCACACTTCAGCATCATGGAATTAGCTTGGTCAAGCACCACTGAGAATGTAAAAGTCAAGTTTCTTTTGAAGACCTGATACTATTAATCTAAAAATGCTGCTTTTCCTGCAGTATCGGGGTCCTCCGGTGGCCTACATCCAGCAGGTCTTGGTCAAGGCAGCGGTCTCACCATGGGACAACAGTCTGGTTCCTGTGGACGTGTTCCGCTCTCCCCTTGGGCGTGTTTTCAGTGTTCTGGAGGAGATCAGAAACCATGTTTACACAGACAGGTCTAATATTCCCACCCTGAATTATAAGCTTCTGTTGATTTGATTTCAAACGATTTATGTTTGCGCTTGTTACCACACATTTCTTAACCTCATTCTTTCCGTTTTTCATTATGCTTCTCTTCTTAGAAGTCTGGAGGCGCTGTGCTTGCAGGTGACGGACCTGTTGCCAGGGTTGCGGCGCATGCAGGCGGTCCTTCCAGAGCACGGCTGCCTGCTGGTATCCCCTGGCAACTATTGGCAGAATCGGCGTGACCTGTTTGATGCAGATCCAGACCTTCTGAAGACAGTCCACCAACATGAACCCAAAGGCCTTCATACTTCAGCCACTCTGAAAGGCAGGAATCTGCACAAATAAAATTTAATCTCTGCTCAAATTAAAGTTACCCACGCTTTGTTTAGTATCCTGTGCACTCACTCACCCCATTTTTACTCTGTGTGATTTTTAGATTTACTCTTTGGTGTCCCGGGGAAGCAGACGGGTGTAAGCATGTACAGCAAGAAGAGATTGGTGACGTACACCATCACAATTGCACTAAGCTCCTATGATGCAAGGTCAGCCTTTGCAATATTTGGAATTAACTGTGGTTTCTAAGACTGGCGTTATATTTTCAAAATCTAGTTTTGTTTTTAATATTGTTTGTAGCGAACTAATCATAGTTTTCAAAAATGTTTAACATCTCCTGTGTGTGTTTGTGATTTTTGACAGGTTTGTAGCCAGTCTCCGAGCACGTCTGAAACAGCTTCATCCTTCAGTGAACTGCAGTCTGCGGGAAGACCACATGGTGCATGTCCATTTCAAAGAGGAGATTGGCATCGCTGAGCTCATCCCTCTGGTCACCACCTACATCATCCTTTTTGCTTACATCTACTTCTCCACCCGTAAGTGTCACCTCTACACATTTTCTGTGTCATTTATTTATTTTATTTTTTTTAAGGAATTAATCATCTTATTTAGCAAGGATGCTTTAAATTGATCATTAGAATGACAGTAAAGACATTTATAATGTTAAAAATGATTTCTATTTCAAATCGACTTTCATAAAAAAATACTGGAAAAAAATGTTATCTTGAATTCCAGAAAAATATAAATCAGCACAACAGTTTCAACATTAATTACAATAAGAAATGTTTTTCAACACCAGATCAGCATATTTGAATGATGTCTGAATGATTTCTGAAGAATCATGTCACACGTTGCTATCCTAGGCATAAATGACATTTTTAAAATAATTTTTTTTGCGATTTTAAAATTAACGGTTCCTTTATTAATATATTTCTCAAAATAATTTTATAATGTATTTTTTAAATGCCGCTCAGAATTTAGCTTTTTTTTTTTTTACTTTATTTTATTTTTTTATAAAGTGTAAAAATTTTCACGATATTACTGTATTTTTGATCAAACACATGCATATATGGTAAACATGAGACATCTTGGAAAAAAAATACAAAATTAAGAAATATTTCCAATCACCAAACCTTTTGCATTTTTTTTTCCTGGTTTCGGAATATGTGTCGCACCTGTACATTCTTGACCCTGGAGTTAGAACAGAGTGTCATACTATGTCTCTGATTTGAAACAATAGGTGATGTTCTCTTAACATGTTTGTAGATGTTTCCATAACTATTTTATTTAAAGGGCGACCTATTCTCAGGGAGTATCTGATGTGCATTTAGTTTCTATAACCTTCATGGTGAATATATTTGCATAGATCAACAAAGAACTATCAACAGTGCTTATATTCTGATGTTGGATGATTTATATGCACATCTGTTTATGCCTCAAAAACATTTGGTTTTGTGTGATATATTGAAAATTGCTGTAAATTCTGTAGTGAATTATGCTAGTGTAATATTATTGAGCCTTTGATTTGTGTCCATTACTCTTATTATATTCACGGGAACGGCAGAGTCAAAATGACTGTAGATATAGTGCTTGCCAGAAATGGGAATATTCATAGTGTTTTCTGTTGCTCTTTATTGTTCTTTCTCTATTAATCATTCCATAGATTTTTTTTCCAGGAGCCTCTGGGAAAAGCAGTAAATTGGCAGCAGAAAGCTTTTAGATTAACATAGCTGTTTGGTTTCTGACTGAGCTTTTGCCAAAGGTTGTTTCAGTCTGGTCTGGTGATTATCCTCAGAACAGCACGTTCAGCATCAAGAATTCACATGCCTTCTTTCCAGCAGCATTTTGAATGGATGTTCAAGAGCTCAGTGACGTTGAAAATGCTCTTGACGAAAATAATTCTGGTAATCCCTGCCTCTCACTTCACAGGAAAGATCGACATGGTGAAATCCAAATGGGGCTTGGCTCTGGCTGCTGTGGTGACGGTTCTCAGCTCTCTGCTTATGTCTGTGGGACTCTGCACTTTGTTTGGCCTGACACCCACGCTGAACGGAGGGTAGGAGCTCAGCCAAAACACGCCTTCATTCATACCACTAGAATGATTCGGTGCATCAGTATCACAGGGCTGCTATAGACTTAATCCCTCGGGAATTAAAATGTCACTGTTTGATCTCTGAGCAGGTTGATGTATAACCAGACGTCAATAATAATGATAGCCGTTTAGGGGAATTATATTGCCAGGAAGTGTTTGAGTGGGCAGGGATAGGCGTCCTCCAGCCTATAAGGCTGCATGTGTGGACTTACAGTCACAGTGGTGTGAGCTCAAGCTGTCCAAACAAATTTGACCTGGTTTACTAGGACAGGCGGCAGTCAATACATACACACTATCTAGTCCACATGTGTACTCCATGTTGATCCAAAATACAACAAGGATGCAGAAAGTCAAGTCTGACAGAATTTTTTCTTTTTTCTGATATTATTATCAATAATGAGCTAGCTCCTCACGTTCCTCACATTCATATTATTTTCACATCAGAGATTATTTAAACAATTTTCTTTCTGGTTAGATTTGGTTGATTTTCAGAGGGTGATTTGTTTTGTCCGCTGCTGTTCTGCAGGGAAATCTTCCCTTACCTTGTGGTGGTAATTGGTTTGGAAAATGTCCTTGTCCTCACCAAGTCTGTTGTGTCAACGCCTGTCGACCTTGAAGTCAAGCTGCGTATTGCTCAAGGTCAGAGATGATGCATTCATCTGCACTGTTAAAATATGTGCACTGAATTTTCTTGTCCTTTTTTAGTACAGCTCATTCACTACTAAGCACTCAGTCTTACTGTTGTGTAGTGACACTTAAAAAGGTTATATGTATTAATTAATAATTTTTGCCACTAAACTATATGCAAATTAGGTTTAAAAACTATGTATAAAAATATAGAATGTCAAAATTGCTACATATGTTTTGAAAAATACTGCTTTAAACATTTTATTTATTGTAGGTAACGTTTATATATAAGTCCTTAGCAACTTCTTGTGCTGTTTGATTACTATTTTTTTTTTCCCAAGTATGGGATGTGAATATTAGACCAAATTAAATCACCACTTGTTCTGTCTTAAGGTCTAAGCAATGAGAGCTGGTCCATCATGAAGAATATGGCCACTGAACTGTGCATAATTCTCATTGGATACTTCACTTTTGTACCAGCAATTCAGGTGAAACTCTTGTAAATAACTCTGATATATGATCTGCTTTTGGTGGTAGTTGTGCATTTCCCTCTTTTTTTTTTTTTTCTTCTGTGTGTAGGAGTTCTGTCTGTTTGCTGTGGTGGGTCTGGTGTCCGACTTCTTCCTGCAGATGTTTTTCTTCACCACTGTGCTGTCTATTGACATCCGCCGCATGGAGGTGAGAACCACCCACATAGAGAACATTCTAGAAATGTATTTTACAGTTCCACATGAAATACACAAATCATTCATTGCTTCATTTGAGTATCTGGAATGTTCTTTTTTTTCTCACCTTTCTCAATTCTCACTTCTCTATGTAAACAGTTGGCTGATCTGAACAGGCGTCTCCCAGCTGAAGCGGGGATGCCTCCACCTAAACCAGGCCCTTTACGTCCACGAGAGACCCCTCCGCCACCCCGCCCTTCTCCCCACACCATCACCCTTCAGGCTCCTGCGTTCCGAAACCTCCGCTTGCCCAAGAGGCTCAGGGTGGTGTACTTCCTAGCCCGCACACGCCTGGCCCAGAGAATCATCATGGTAAAAATTACACCCTTCAAAGTTTCATTGCAACATTTTGAGCTGAAAGCGAGTGCCAATGTAATATTAAGAATAAAACATTTATTTAGAGTACTTTTATTCATCAAATAAATATTAAATCGATCAAAAGTAACAGTACCATAGAGACATTTATATTGTTACGAAAGATTTCTATTTCAAATAAATTATGTTCTTTTGAACTTGCTATCCATCTAAGAATCCTGAAAAATAGTAAGCAGTACAACTGTTTTCAAAATTGATAATAAAAAGAAACATTATTATCAATAATTATCAATAATAAGGTTGGAGTAATGGCTGCTGAAAATTCAGCTTGCATCACAGGAAAAAAAAAAGATTTTAAATATTAAAATAGTTATAAATTTAATAAAGTTATTTTAATTTGTAATATGTAAATAGATGTTGGTTTTTTATAAGATAAATGTAGGCTTTGTAAGCAAAGATACTTATTTTAAAAACATTACAAATCTTACTGAACCCAAACTTTTGAACATTTTAAATTATATGCATAAAAATAAAGAAAGCATACAATATTGTTTACATTTATTTGAATGTGTTGTCCCTGTTTTTAATAGGTTGGCACTGTGATCTGGATTGGGATCTTGGTCTACACGGACCCTGCTGGTCTGAGGACTTTCATTGCTGCCCAGGTGTCAGAGCAGAGCCCTCTTGGGGAGGCGGGGCTTCCTCCTCACCTGGGCGTTGCTCCAGTGTTTCCTGGTGGAGACCCAACCAGCACACTGAGCGTGCTTCCTGCCCCTGAACCCACTCCTCTACCCGAAAACCAATCCCGGGGTCACCGAGCAGCCCGTCCAGAAGTTGCCCCTGTGTCCAGCCCCCAGATCACTTGGGGCCCTGAGGATGAGGAGCTATGGAGGCGGCTTTCTTTCCGCCACTGGCCCTCACTCTTTAGCTATTACAATATCACTCTTGCAAAGAGGTGGGCTACTCTCTCATTTCTTGATAGATGATATGATTTTGGCCCTTTCTTAACATCTTATTTTATCTTTTGTGTAACACACTTATGCCCCTGTCTGTTGCCCTCAGGTACATCAGCATTCTTCCAGTCATCCCCGTCACGCTCCATCTAAGCCCACAAGAGGCCATAGACACACGCCATCCCCAGGACACACGCCACGCTCCTCCTCCCAGCATCAAGACCTCCGATCTGCAGACAGACCTCACACTCTACAAGTCAGTGTCACACTTCAGCTGTCTGGGTGTTCTACCTGCTTTTAGAAATGTCACTTCTGCAGTCACTAATTCAGTTTGAATTATTATAACAAATTAACCATAGCTTGGGCAACAATGCACCAGATGTTTTAAGAAATGAAACAACAAATATACATTGCTGCTTTCCTATTGTTTTTGTTTATTTTAATTTTATTTATTTATTTGATTTCATTTAAAAGTTCGGGGTCTGTTCGATTTCTTTTAATGTTTATGAGAAGTCTCTTCTGCTCATCAAAGCTGCATTTATTTCACCAGTAATACAGTAAAAACATGAATTTTGAAAAATATATTAAATTACTAAACCGTTATTTTAAATTTATATTAATATTTTGAAATGTAATTTATTGTTGTGATATTGAAGCCATCACACAAGTCTTGAGTGTCACATGATTCTTCAGAAATCATTCGGATATGCTGATTTGGTCCTCACATAACATTTCTTGCTATCAGTGTTGGAAACATTTGAGCTGCTTAATATTTTTGTGGAAACTATGATAGGATGAATATAACATTTTAAAATGATCAGCATTTATTTGAAATAGAATTTTTGTTCTTTCCTCTCACATTTGATCAATTAAATGCATCCTCGTTGAGTAAAAGTATTATTGTCTTGTAAGTAGTAATTCTACTGAACCCAACTTTTTTAATGATTTATTTCTTTATGAATTAGGGTTATTATTAGGATTGAAGCATGACATAAATGTATAGCATGCTATACATTAGGGTATTGCATTGTTTAGATTTTTTTTATATTTATATTGCCCTCAAATTTTCAGTGGTCAAATGTATTGCCCCCTAAAGAAAATGAAAACTAATACCCTTTTCTTATAGTGTAATACTAGATGTAACTGAACTTACAGCAAGAATTGTAAGTGACACCACAAAAACACATTCCACCCGCCTTGTCATGTAACAATAAATAGAAAACTGTCATAAAACACCTATGATGTTTGGGTGTTCCTCAGAGGGTGGTTAGAATAAGAATGGAATTGTTTTGTTCTTTTGTTCACAGTGTTGTATTTATAGATCAGGCAGTAGTCATTCATTAGTAATCTATTAGTTGCTCAATGACTTTTCTCAGAAAACATGTATTACCGCTTTCCTTTGTGGTCTTTCTGTGAACAAATGTCAAGGATTTAAACCTCATGGTCAAAATATTTTTTTAAAGAAACAAACCCTTGCCTTCTTCATTTATACATGGAAAAACTGTCATTGATTTACTACGAGTGCTCATTCAGATCTCATACTAGCACACACTGGAGATCTAAATATCTGGCTGCAGAGACAAACCCAGTTTTTATCTATGAGGACATTATGGTTGTTAGATACACATCAGTTGTATCTAGGTCAGTTTGCTCTACCTAATTCTTCCTTTGGCCCCCTGCCTTGTTTTCTTTTTTTTTCTGTGGTATATTTACACTGTGAGGACATATTAAGAGTGTGTGCACGTGCTCAGATGTTGTTCAAAATTCTGCATGTAATGCTTACCTCTGAGTTCCCATTCATGCAGGTGGGTGGAGTGGAGATTCAAGAGAGACTTGTTTTGCTGGGGCTCATGCTCATATACTAACTTTTAAATTGATTGATTGACCCATTCATTAAAGGTGAAGTGTGTAGTGTCTGTGACAGTAGTTCACCACACAGATTAAAAAAGGAGTGTTTAGTGTCAGGTTTCTCAATCACTCCCCCATCTGGCTTTGTTTTGAATAATGGCTTTTTAATTATTTTGTTTGACATTTATTGTTATATGTGTGTTTGTTCAGGGTGGCAGCTCTTGGACTTTTCGCTGGTGTGGTGTTAGTTCTCTTACTCTTCTGTCTGTATCGTGTGCTCTGCCCTCGGAACTACGGGCAGAACGGGGTTCCCCATGGGCGCCGCCGCCGTGGGGACCTGCCCTGCGACGAGTACGGCTACTCGCCACCAATCAGTGAAATTTCCCCTCTGCTGCTGAGAGGCCACAGCATGGTGAGAATCCAGTTGACATGCACTGACATGTTTCCATAAATGCACTCTGAGATGTATCAAATTACATTTGGCATCTCTTTTCAGGACATTGAGTGTCTGGCCAGTGATGGCATGCTGCTGGCCAGCTGTTGTCTGGCGGGACACATCCGTGTGTGGGACGCACAGACAGGAGACTGTCTTACTGTCATACCCAACAATGGGTAAGGATATGTATAAACTCAGTTAAACTGACCTGCACCCACTGTATGATCCCTAATAAATGCAATATTCAAAAAATATATGTTTATGCTGTTGTACATGTTAAATTGTATTTTTACATATGTGTATCCACTTTTAGTCTGCGCAGGAGCAGCAGCAGCAGCAGTGGTTGTTGGGAGCACCGTGATGGCTGGGATCACTTAAGTGCTTGTGACGCTGAGAGCCTCTTGGGGGCAGATTTTCGGGAACCAGGAGGAGGAGCTGTGGGAGGACCAGATGTAGATATCTTCCCAATAAGGAGGAGGACCACCCCTGCACACCCTGCCCTGTTTGGGGACCAGCCAGACCTCACCCCTCTCATCGACACCAACTTTGGGTCGTCGCCCCCATCTCAGACTTTAAGCAGCTCTGGCTTTGATTTTGGGGGATTGGTAGAGAAAGCGTACCAGGAGCATGAGCCCTCGCCAGCACTTGCCTTCCCGCCTTCTCCTCCTCCAGCTTCACAACAAAGGCGACGTAGCCTCGGGGACCAGCCTGTGTTACCCCCAGAGCTCCCCCCACAGAATAATGGCGACTGGGACAGCTCGGTGTGGGCCATGGAGCTGAGGGGTAACCTCATTGCCACGGGCCGCAGCAGTGGCAAACTGCAGGTGAGAGAAAGAGAGGGCTTTTATAAGAATAACATTGATCTATCAGTGTGATTGATATGATGTCCTTATTTTCTCGCTTCAGCTGTGGGATGCAGTAGAGGGATCATTACGGTGCAGTAATGAAGATGGAGTATCTGGAATCACTGCATTGGCTTTTCTCAATAACAGGTGCATTTCATAACAATGTGAAGCTCAAGCTCATATATAAGCCACACCCTCATTTCACACCCAATCACCGGACTTATGTTTTCCTGCTAATGGAGATATTTTCAATTGCAGAATTGTGGCTGCTCGTTTAAATGGCTCACTGGATTTCTTCACAGTGGAGGTCACCAAGCCTCTTGGGTTGTTGCAGTATCGCGGTGAGTCATGTCAACAAAAAATTGAAAAAATTACAAAACCAGGTCTGGAAATGTCATTCAAATAAATGAAACCAGGAAAGTGGTAATTTTTATTCTGAATATATATTTTTATTAATTTCAGCTAGAATTTTGGTCTGTATTGTCTGAGTGTGA